>NW_004797325.1:1968624-1971523 GCF_000002075.1 Aplysia californica | reverse complement strand
GGGGTACTTGTTTTAAATTTCGATTTCTCAGTCGTGAATTATGGAATTTTCTTGCGGTTTGAAACATAAAAATCTGGGATTTCAGGAGAATTTCCGGGGAATGTGTTTATGTTTTTATTCCGAGCGGAAAGCATGAGTGGTACGATGTAAAGACGAAGAAAGCATTTTAAAATATGAAATTCGACACAAATCGGGCTATCCGTGCCAGGATCATATTCCTAGACATCTCTACCATCAAGTTTATGTGTTTAGAAAAGCCAACTACGTTCAACGAAGTAGAAATATTACTTTTTCTGAAGTGGGGTAACAACCACTTTCGGGAGATCGTCATTCTGCCATTGCGGCTGTTCCATCGCCCATTGCCACCCCCTCTGACTTGACTCAACCAGCAGACGATTAAATAATGGTTCAGTAAAAGAAACATTCGATAGATCTGTTTATGGCGTCAATTTATGTAAGTGTTATCATAATTTTCTTTTAGGATACTTACGAATATCGTGTTTTGAAAAATAAGACTAATCGGCCACCACTTGCCATGTTAATAGATTGTTATTGTTTGGTGGGAATCACGCCGACCTACATTTCCACCACCTCATAGTGAATTAATTGCGATCTATACAAATGTATCGCTTCGTGGTGGTATTTTTGCTGTCTTTTCGACTAAGAACACCTTATTTATTCTAAATGCATCGAAGTCTAAGCATCTCTGGTCGAAAAAGTGAAAGAATAAAGTCGTGAAGAGTTGAACTGGGAGTTCTATTTATAGTAATATGTCATCACACACTACTAAACACTCGGAAGGGGGTTACCGGGTGTTAGTGTTACCGATGGAAATGTTCGTAGATCTATTGTTTGGCATTTAATTTGGTAACAAAAAAGGCTAGATCTACGCTCTTGATTGGTGGATATTCAATTATTGAATCAACCAGCCTTTCTACGTATTCTTAGACTTAGTTAGACTTAGATGTCACCAGATAATTGGAGAAATGCCCCCCCCCCCCCCCCCCCTCTATCTTCCATCCATTAACTGGACACACGATGATACATTTTATTTTTCCCCAGCCACTGGTTTCTTTCTCAGGCAAAAATGATAATTAAATCTAGAGCTAGATCTATATTATACAAGATGAACCACGGCAAAACAGTATGTTGATTTAATTCCAATTTTTAAACCCCGTGAGCAGAAATCTTAATTTTCTGAACCAATATTGATGACTTTTTTCACATTATTGTCCATTTCTGAAATATTTGAAAGGTTTTTACTTTCTATAAATTAATTCACTGTACAGAGCCTGAAGAGAGCTTTAATTTGATATATAATGCAGCCTTTAGCACAATTTGTTGATTTTATATGAATTTTTTTCCAGCCGGCAGACGTTATAATTTTCACTCAATAATGGAAGGTTTTTGGGCATTAGGGCCCTGTTATGGAGTGTTATAAGAGGTTTTAGTAAACAATTTTCATTTAGCCTCGTAGAGCTTGCTTTGAGCTTTAATTTGATGTATGAGTTAGCCCTGTAGCTTAATTTGTTCACTTGTTATGATGCTTTTTGCCCGAGGATGTACCAGAATTCCCCAAATTTTTTTCCAATAGGCGTTTTTTGCACCGAAGCCCACTTCAGAGGAGTCCAGAAAAGTTACTTATGGTCAGAGAGGTCTGAAAAAAATTCACTTATGTCTATGCATGCATTTGTAATGATTGTGTGCTTTTCACTAATGAGGAGGCAGTTTTGACAAATTTGGAAGAGCTTGAAATAGGGTTCTGAGCTCTTAATGACAAATTTTGGCATTAAAAAAATTTTTTGAAGGCCTATATCTTGGAAATCAGTCATTCTAACATGCTTTGATTTAGAGATATCAATATTTGAGTTGACAGCTCTGGGAAAAACAAAGTTTTCATTGATTTGATCATGCACTTTGTATTTTAGAACACCTCAAACATATATGGGTGAAAGTCACAGTTGAAAAGGTTTCGTTCAAAAAGAAAACTTTGAAATACCATATCTCGATTGTTTATAGATGGATTTTTATCATTCTTTTTTTAATGTTCTTGTTTTATAAAGTAGATTTGAACCCCTAAGGTTTAAACATCAATATTGTTCAAAAAATTTTTCGCTTGTGGTACCTACAATAACAGCTTGAAAATAATAACTTCTTAACATTTTCAAAATATACTTTATTTAAGGTACGAACAAGTAGTCAGAATCTAACCAGGGTAGAAAAATCATATCTTTCAAGAGAGGTGGTATTATTTTCCCAAAGTCCAACACAGCTCGTCAGGTTAAATCAATGGAGTCTCTTCGTGAGTGGAAACGTACACAACCAGCTGGAATCCATGACAGACAGAACCATGTACAATCAAAACAATTGGGAAAAGGCTGCACATACACAGTCAAAGGCTCTTGGTGCAAAATTTTAAAAGTTGAGCACTGGCAAAAAATGCTTTGAGGATTATATCCAGTGTATATTAAGCAAACTTTATAAAATAATTATGAACAAACAATAGGTACCATCTAGTATGCGACGGTTTTGCAAGTAATATTAAATTTAGTCACACAGACAGGCACCCATACAAAAAATTGCTTCGACGACTGACAGAAGACGGGTTCAATACTGTTACAAAGTAATACCCTAGGCCTACAATAAATGACAATAATTATTGTAAAAATGAATGAGGACTCAAGGTACCAAGTCTGGAGAAGTCAGAACAGGTATAAAACTTGTTCAAAACATTTATTGAAAAGATTTTCCCCACATTTAACATGACTAATCTGACCAATTTTTTAAACTATGAAAGCATAGTAACCAATGAACTAATTGACCATGAGGACCAGGCAGGAAGGAGGGGGACTCTTGACTTTGGATGAAAATCAGTTTAGAACCCCCCCCCCCCCCCCCC
>NW_004797325.1:1965151-1968524 GCF_000002075.1 Aplysia californica | reverse complement strand
CCTTCCAAAACGGAAGTCCGATATTCTCAATAATCAACAGTTCAAGAAGGTAATGGCGGATTCCACACGACTCAAATTTGTCCTCGACTGGAGCTGTTAAAAATGTTTTGCTCTAAAAGTTAGCTTGCCTAGTCGTCAAATTTACATAAATGTAAGATATCAATTGGATTTTCTAGATGTCTAGATCTAATCTTCACCCAAGTGCACCAACTCTTGAATAGTTTGCTCAGTCAACCGTGTCACAGTAAGTACTGGCCCTCTGCGGAACTCCTCCCTGATTGGTAGTTGAGGGGGGGGGCTTTTAAACTTAAGTTGAGGGCCATGCCTGCACTTCATTTCAAGTTTGCTCAGGGTAAGATTGAAGAATACCGGACCAGCGGACTGACTTTGCCTGCCTCAACCTTAGGAATTCATAATTTCCCTGTTTTTAATATCTCTCAATGGGGAATCTCGGACCGGTAGATCTATTCATTGAAATTTTGTCAGGGGGGAGACCCCCCTGAACCCCCCCTACTCGGTGCTTTTTCGGTAGTTCCCACCCCCCTTATTTGAGCCTGACCTACATCTAGATTCTAGATCTATACGTTTGATTCGCGGTGAGCTAAGATATCAAAACTAACAACAGCAAAACATTAAATTGTGGTAAAATTCAGAGGGGCATGCCCCCCTGAAACCCCCCTTCCTATTTTTGTTGCCCCCTGAAACCCCCCTACTCTTGGGGCCAAAACCCGTGAGTAACAATTGCGGGGTGGGAACTATCGAAAAAGCGCCCCCTACTCCTACTCCACCCCAACCACCCGCCCCAATTTCTCGCGCAATAATGTACGAGTGGTCCAGTATTCTTCAATCTTCCCTTGCTCAGAAACACAACAAGTCAATTGACAATTGATTCTATTACAATGACAGAACAAAACAATCTCATCCCCAGTCCAATGGACCAATACACCCTACAATAATAATTAGACTTCCTCCAATAGCTCGGAAGAAGCCTAAACTTTTATTACAGTGTGTATAAATTATTATAGACTAGACTAGATATAGACCTAATCAACAAGACTTGTAAGCGTTTTTTGTTGTATGTTGACACTGCTGTTGTTGTTGTTTTTTTCATTTTATAAAATTTTGACTTCTCACAACTCACACTCACAGTGCAGGCCCCAACGTTGGCCTACACTGCGGTGTAAACTAAGAACAACTAGATCTAGATCTAGATCTAGATAATCTAGATCTAACTGGTATAAAGCTAAATTCTTCCCCCCTATAATAGGATATAGTTTTTAACTACTGAACCTTTTATAACAAGCACTGGTTTTTCAGCTGACACAAACAGAGCAGATCGAATTATCACTCTCTCCTGTACAACACTGACACTGAGCGACGCGACAAGTTTGTTGACATCAGAGGGCTGCCATTTTGTTCGTGTAACGTCATAACTTCCGGTTTCTCCTGTGTGTTTTGTTCATCGTTTTGATTGAATCACCTAACTATGATTGATTTTCAAAACGTTGTGACTTAATTTTCTCTTCAATCGGGGCCTCAGAAGTGCAAAACTTACTGAATACATCTAAATGGCGATGTTAAATTTTACAATGTATTACACCTTTGGATTGCTGCTGGTGCCGTGGAGCTCCAGTGGCACAATCGGTTAGCGCGCCGTACTTATAGACAGTACCTTCCCCATGCTAGTCATGGGATAAGATATGCGGAGGTTGTGAGTTCGATCCTCACCTGGAGCATCCCTTTTTACACAATTTTTTTTTTTCAACAAAAATCATTATCATAGATTAAGAAAAGCTTCCTATTGTACGAACTAATTTGGATTCCCTCAGAAACCGATGTATTCAAGTATTAGTATTCGGAATGTCAACAGAGGTATCATATATTATTATTGTGTTTTTCCCCGGGAGGTGGGGGTCTGACTCCTTTTATGACTTTTTATGTTATGTTATTTTTTTAAAAACTTTTTTTGGGGGGACAGGCGTTTATTGTTGGGTTTTTTTTTTTGGGGGGGGGGTGAATGGCGACTAAGAAGAGGTGGAAGAGGTAGAGTTTACACTAACTTTTGGCACTAAATTTCTATAAAATTTAGGAAAAGGGAAAAAAATTAAGAAAGAAATGAGGTGAGGTCACTTTGTTGTCTCTATAGTTCAAGACAGAACAAATTGGTCGAGTCAAAATGACGATAGGCAGGCCGGGTGGTACATTATAAATCTTTAGAGGACGCAACTCGACCCCAGTTATTGAGGTGCCACTCCACGATTTCGCCGGCGTGAAATGTCGAGTTGCATTTTTACTTCGTGCATACGGTAAAAAAACAAGATCTATATCTTTTGTCCAAGTTTATTATAGAGCTGACAGTCCCCGCGAGCTACAGAAAGGAACTCCACCAAATCCCCTGTTCTCTTTCCCCCCCCCCCTAAACCTTCCTTCTATGTAAATATCGAGTGGGGCGTTGGGCTGTGAAACCGTTGGGGGTGGGGTGTGAAAAGTCAGCGACTTGCAAGATAGGGAGGACAGATTCACACACACACACACGCACAAAATATATTACAGTTAGTTCAGTTACAAGTTACAGAGAGAGAGAGGGGGGGGGGGGAGTGGAGTGAAGAGAGAGCCAATGGTTGTTAAAGTTAAAGTCAAAGGAAGTAGAAGAGAAGGATACTTGTTAGTCCATTGAATTTAAGGTTCAGTCCTAGTCACCACGTCAAACTCAAAGGCTTGGATTGGCCGAATATGATTCAAGGCCATAAAAACAGACGCTAAATGACATCTGGCGCTAAAACACCAGTGATGAACCAACGCCTAACACATTTCACCAGACTGGCCCTTTCAGTTATTCCGTTCCCTGTGTCTGTACGACCACATCCACCAACCAGACGCTGTCTCAAAACACTAGGGGAAAAACTCTCCAACTAAGTGCATGTAGGCCTAGTCAAAACTGTTCTAAGAAGACCATCCATTGTTGAGGAGAAAAGCGGCCGTCTTAGACAGATGACCGTCATAGAGTGTCATTACAATGTAAAAAAACCCAAAAAAACTCAAGGGAGAAAATAGGAAGTGGCTGTTTGTACAGGTGATTGTCTTATATTATACAGGTGACAGAGAAGGTCCGACTGTATATCCTCGTCTTTGATGGACAAGAAGCCATGTCATTGTACTTCTTTCTCTCTTTCAACCCCTCCCATGAAGACCACCCTTCCCCCTCCTACATCCAAACACACCAAAAGACATGGTACAATATAGTATGAACAACTACTTGTGCACACTAAGATACACTATTTTATCAGTAAAAGAACAATTTTTTAATCCTATGAACAAATAAAAGACAAACACAATGTACTCTGTTTTAACAAATGTGATTTTTTTATTTAGA
>NW_004797325.1:1932651-1962651 GCF_000002075.1 Aplysia californica | reverse complement strand
AATTCAAAGAGACCCCCCCCCACTCAATCCAAGGCCTTTTTTCCAATCAAATAATTAGTATGTGAGGAAAAAATAGTAGCTTCTTTCCTTCAGATTACATTAAGGTGTAGTACAGACATCAACGGCACAAATAGGGGAAAAAAATGATCATGTAATGCAGGCTATAGTAGATAGCGGCTTCAAAACGTACCAAAGACATCCAGATGTACAATATTTACATTCTACTTTCATTAACAAAAAGCAGCCCCTCTCGGGAATGAGGATCATAAGCTCTTCATTTATTTATCTTGACAAATCTTAGAAAAAAAGTCAAAAACAAAAAGGTCTTCTTTATATATAAATTTACAAAACAAAAGCACAAGGGAAAAAACTGAACAAACCAAGTAAATTTTCACTTCTTCACAATGCACAATTATGTTGTATCTCACAAACAGCTCATAGCTCCATGTCAACTTATTCATCTCTTTGATGTAACATGTTGACTACACCTCCTTTGTAAGAGCAAATTGTAACACATCATTCACAGAGAAAATCTAAAAATGCTGAAATGCTTGGAACTCCTATATATTAAATCTCTTCTGAAAATCTAAAGAAAAAGAGAACAGAATGTTTTAGACAACGTAATAGTGTTCAGGTTATCTAAATACATCATGTACATTCTGTTGTTCCTCTCACTGCTTGGGTTGAAAGACTGATGGGACGGCTTGGTCATCATAAACCCACACATTTGCAAAAAAAACCAACAAGATAAACATCTTGAAATAAACCATGAAAACATATTCAATAAACAAGTAAAAATATCTGAAAAACAAAAAGGACAGACAAATGTAAATTAAAAGTATTGGCAAAAATGACACAATGTTATGTAGATGTTTGCTTGATCCCACAGGCATTAGAGTATGTAAAGTATGAACATCCTCAGGGCACAAAAAGGCAGGGAATCAGGGCAAAATGGGTCAAAGAAGATAAAACAGGAAGACCTGCCACACCTCATCTTGCGGGATGATCATGAACCCTTTTACTTTTACAGACAATTTAACCTCTAAATTATGGTTCACAACTTGAAATCTGATAAAACAGTGCATATCTCCATTTCCAAGGAGTTCACAACTTGACCTCTGACAAAAGAGTTCACAACTTGACCTCTGACAAAAGAGTTCACAACTTGACCTCAAATAAAAGGGTTCACAACTTGACCTCTGACAAAGGTGTTCACAACTTGACCTCTGACAAAGGTGTTCACAACTTGACCTCAAAGAGGTTCACAACTTGACCTCAAACAAAAGAGTTCACAACTCGACCTCTAACAAAGGGGCTCACAACTAGACCTTTCATAAATGTGATTGCAAGTTGACAAAACGAGGACAAGGACAGATAGTTTTGGGACAAGTAGCAATGTTACAGGGATATAAGGAGATATTAAGGAGGGAATGAGGAATATCTTAGAAGAATTTAGGGAGATCTTAAGAGGGCATAATATGGTGTTACAGGTCCAGGGGGTAAGTGACAAGGGGATGGATATTTACTGTAAGGGTGGTTTCTTTCTTTTAAGATGTTAAGGAGGAAATTGGGAGACATATCATTGATGTAGGGCAAAGCCATGTTATTAAGTGAGGACATAAAGATGAGGGGAGAGGCTGTGGATGGGGGGACATGAGGAGAGATTGGGGACACTTACCCGTGAGGAAGTACGAAGAAGTTACAGGGATGTAGTCAAAAGCTAAAGGAACATGAGGATGTGTTGGTGGACGAGGATGGGTTGATGGGACACAAGTCAGGATAAGTGAAAGAAACAAAAACTTGAAAGCTTACAAAAATGGCAACTGGAACACAAGGCAAATATTTGATTTACATCAAATGCATGAAGTGGGTAAGGCATCAACATTACAAGAGCTAAACAAAGTTTTGTATTTCCAACAATTAGAGGAAACTGAACTTTAAAAGAGATAAGCCTTTCCATTTTTCCAAGTTTCCTGCCTTTCTGGTAATATTATCCACTTGTTTTGGTACCTTTTATTGAATGGTCAACAAGAACCAAGAATATTATCACTGCTGAAAGAGTAACTCCACCAATTTATGTTCACGCTGTAAAGCAAGAGCAAAAGGAGTTATGCCTACAAATTTTTCATGCAGCAATGAAGATATGTACCAAGGTATCATCTGGGAGACGGAATTTCACAAGAAAAGGCACAACTGAGTGTAAAAAAAAGTAAGAGAGGATAGGAAAATGACCCCAATAACAAGGAATCTAAAAGTATTTGAACAACAAATGGTGTTAATCTAATGTCAACAAAATAAACAAAGCATGGCAAGCAAAAAGATGTGGATGTACACGCTTGACCTCCACAGGAATGGACATGTGTGAATGTCAACAATAATTGGTCGCTGCATCAAACAAAGCAAAAATGTAACTTATATTTCTCTGTCTCAGTTTTTCTATTTTATCAACCCCCCCCTCACTAATCAGTCAACGTTTGCTCATTCATAAGATGAGGCAACATTAGTCACATGAGTTACACTGCTCACAAGCCTCTCACAATCAATGTGAAATAGATCACTTGTTTCTTTCATCATGTTTTCTCTGAATACATTCAGCTGGTACACCAACATACATATCAAAAGACTCATACCCCCCATAAACACAGTTTAGACAATTTAGAAAGCAGGTAATTGATGAGTTAGTCGAAAGATAGCATAATACCTCTCCCAACAACAGATCAATAAATTGGCGTCACAAAAAAAATTTCTGTCATATAGACAAATTATATTCTACAAGCAGTTAATCCCTTATTCTCACAACCTGACATTTAACAATACAACCAGTCTCTACAATCCACCCAAAAGCGGCTGGACAAAACCACTGGACTAAGGACAATAGAGCTTTTTAAAGGCTGGTGTCTGCCAACCATTCACATACCCCAACAGAAAGCACTTGTCTCATCATGACAACATCAAAACTTCCACAGTGACAACTGTCATAAAGAAGCTACATCACAACCTGAGACAAGATGGGAACTGTCTGTCCTGAGAATGGAAGTCCATCCTCTCCACACATCATCCCATTTCCCCCCTAAACTCAAAAAGGCTCTCATCAGGCTAGACAAATGAGTTGATACCCATGCCATGCAGCATGACCATAGGCCAGTAAAAACATCTGGGTATTGCTATTGCTAAAGTAATGGTAAGGTTTTTCACCATTGTAAGCAGAAGACATAAATGAGTTGGATTTCCACTCAGTGCAGTTATTTGTTATTCTATCAAATATCTCTGTTTGTTTGTTGGGACACAATATCCCTCTCAGCCCAGGTTGGCCCTGGCAGGCAGGGTCAAAGGAGCAAAGCTCCTAAATTATCTAAGTTTTGCCATTGGGAGCATAAAACTTTTATAATCAATCAAAGACTCAGTATCTGTCCAATCACCAACAACATGCTCCCATGGGAGAGCAAACCTTCAACAGAGGGAACGTCCTCACAGACTGCTCACATCATTGACAACATGAAAGTGAAATGAGCACCCATCAAACTAAAACAAAAACATAATTACGTAAATTTTTAGTATTCAACCTTTCTCTGGTACAACACACAACACAAAACCAAACCAACACAGTCATACAGACACTTTGCCAAACTAAAACATCCACAGACACTAAGTAAAACTGACATAACTATAAAGACCTGAAGGAACCCCCAACAATAGCCATGCTATATCAAATCCATAACTCAACTAGGTGGACAGCCCGTTGCGGCACCAGTCCAAAGGTAAAGGAATAATCAAATGAGTGACTAAGAGAATCACTGAGTGGTAGATGTCATCAGCCTGAGCTACCACACTCCACTGAATGACAGTGATTCAAGAAGCTTCATCCGACTACCAACACTCAGAGGTGCAATGTTTACTAGTTGCAACTGGCAGGTTTCTGGGACAAGAAAAATTCTATTTTACTTGTAAATTAGTTCTACAGTATACTCACTCAAAAACACTTCAAGTGATCCTAGCAATCAATCAAAACAAAAGTCTTAACACTGTTAACTTCCAAAAAAACATATGTACACATACACACCTTCTCTTTCACATGTAAGGAAACTTTGTAGAAGAATGTCAACTTTTGGATCAACTAAAGGTTGCCACAATCTCGAAAATAACATTACAACATTTTCCGAACTCCAGTCCAATTTTCATACGCAGTGACAGCAGATAGCACCAAACAAACCCATTGGTAAATGTCTGTTAAGCTGAAGTACATTGGAGCAACTATGTTGAGGCATATGTCAGGACAACTGGCGGCACTCACGAAAAGTGGGGAACAGAAAGCAGTGTAGGGAACGAAATCTGAGGAGAGAATTCAAGACAAAGTTACTTTTTCTGTGTCAGTGAGGAACATTATAGAAAAAAACCCACACTACCTATTTTCCCACAACCAAACACTGGCCCCGAGATGTCAATCAGATAATTCAGCAAACATCAAAGCTGTTTGATACTTTTGATAATACCAGAGTCCATGCCTAAGATCCCACCTCTTACAATCCCAGTTCCCTTAAAACCCTCCTTGTTTTAGGAAAACATAATTTTTACTAAACAAAAGTCATCCCTAAGATCCCGCCCTGAAAGATAGCATTCGGCTTAGATTCCGCATTCCAGATCATAATTTATGGAACAAACCCAGGCGGGAGCAGCTGCTCAACCAAGTCGTGAAAATTTGCGACTAATTTACTGCACGTTGCATCACAGATTATCCACTGCCATGAAAGTGATATTAGCTCTGTTGTAAATCTCGATGAAACGGTACAATATTTGCCCAGACAGGATCACACCAAGATGTGAACTCGTTGATGCATTTCTTTTCCCCAAACATAGAATTCACACCTGAGCTCTCCACCTAAACTTACATCACAAGTTGGGTGGGTAGAGCCTACAAGTTTAGTGTGCAACAGACAGGATCACATTGAACTGTGCTTTTGTTTTCCTGACCATTGCAGCACTTGTCTCTAAACCTGAATTTGTTTGGCAGACTGAATTTTAATTGGTGCAGTCACAAAACAATGGTGCGCTACGACAAAGGTGGGGGAACTCGGCCAGACCAGAGATGGAAAGCTATAAATTTTGGACAGGTAAATGGGTGGAGCAATGGGATTGGCATAGTTCATGAGACTCAAGATTGGACAAGTGAAAATTGCATGCCTCGTGCCCATGTGATTGGTTATCAAGGCTGACCACTCTTAGCCCATCATGTCATAAACCCACCTAAGGTTCATGTCAGTCCATTTCAGAATAAGGGGGGACCATTTTCCGATTGTGGTCTGACCACGTGTCACTGTGGATTTTCCCTTTGGTGCATCGGATAAGATCTCGCATTTTCCTTGCTCGCAAGCACCAGGATCTTAGAGACTAATGTATACAGAAAGCACAAAGAATGCAGATCCCATTGTTGTCATTTTCAAAAGGATTTGTACTTTATTCTTTTGATGTTAGGAGGACAAACAGAACTGAAGGTCCCAAACAAAAAGCAGATATCTTCTTGGTCTGTACTTTTCAGTTTTAGTAAGGTTTTACGGTGCTCGCAACTGCATAAGGTCATATTAGCACAAAGAGGTGGATGTCAACAGAAGTCCAAATGGGTAATCAGGCTTACTCTGCTCACCACTCTAGCCTCAACAGCACAAAGTCTGTTTCGATTATCAATGCACCCCAAAAATAGCACTTCACAAGAGAGTGACAAACATACGACAGAAGAAGAGGAAAATGACGATAGTAAGGATGAGGAAAGAAAAAGTAGCATTTCCCTCTATGTTGTTCCGGCACAGTATGAGCATGACATTAATAAATCAGCCTATTTACAATTCTACTGTGCATAAGAACATATTAATATACCCCCTTTAGGAATGGCCTAAAGAAAACTTCAGTCAGTAGCACTGCCCTGGTGGGGAGTCTGTGCCTTTGTGGGTGATACAGCTCTCCAAACCCATAAAGGACCTAAACTAAGTTGACAGAGGCGAAAATAATAACAACTGTTCTCCTTTCCATACAGCCAAGGCACTGAAAGCTTTACACTGAGAGACTGGTAGAAGTGTGGGCAGCTGTCAAAAAAGATAAGCAGATATTATACATCCATGGTGATGGTATATTTGTTTTGCAATCTCTAGTGGTGAACAAGCCTAGAGGCAACTTGTACACAAGGGACTTCTAAAACAGCGCACAGAAATGCCTCACCTGGTAGGGTCTTCAGCAGAGGAAAATCCTGGCACCTCCACCACATTAGCCTTTCCAGGGTACTCTGAGAAGCTGACAGTAATCTGTTGAGACAAAACAAACAAAGCCATTACAATTCCGTCAAACGGGCATCAATAAAAAAAAGACAACTCATCACTTTAATCATTTCAAATATGTAATCAACAGCTAGCTAACTTAATACTTTAATCATTTTAAATATGTAATCAACAGCTAGCTTACATATAATAAAGCCAAGTCCTGCTAGTCCATTTAAATACAAGACAATGCTGACCATAACAAAGAAAGTACTGGGTGAGAGATCAAGGGGAAGGCTACATGGTGCCTACAGAGAAGTCACAGAGAATGATGTACAAGTACAAAAAAGTGAAATAAGGTCAAGAATCAAGTAGGTAAAAGAGGAAAGTGTATGTCGGTGGGCTATACCCTGGTCCAGGACGAGAATGGTGATGATGATGCTAACAACAATAAGACAGACAATAAAGTTGGCATCCTTAACGCAGTGGACTCTATTAGCATATATCTATGTTTTTTTTGGTTTTTTTACCCTATAAACATTTCCAGAAACTTCTGAAAATTTGTTATACTAACTATAAAAATAACTTCCCATGAGAATCTGCCCCTAAATAAGACTGACCTGTTCAGAGAGTTGGGAAGGCTTGAGGAGTCTGAGGGCCTCCAGGTGAGAGTGAAACTGGGGCACCACTGTCAACTGCTTCTGGAGTAAATGCTCTGAACAAACAAGAGAAAAATGGGGTGTGGGTGGTTAACAAAAATTAATGTTGAAAAAGCTGAGAAGAATAGAGTAACAAAATAAAGTATCTTATCCCTGTCTTTCCTGGTTTTTGTTGAAAGATTTTCAACCTTATTTATCAAGGCCAATATCCATGCGACAAGATGGACAATCGATAAAATACCTACTACAAATACATGTAAATACATGTAGTTAACTGTTCAAATCCTTTGCTGAAAGCAGTGATTCCAACAGAGAAAGCAGAAAAATACAGAAGGGTCCATGTTTAAGGGGCAAAGTGCCCCCCCCCCCCCCATTCCACTCAGATAAGACGAAATTGGAACCAAGTGCCTAAAAGGTTGAAAATGGCAAGTGGGAGCCTGTTTGAAAATAATGCCAAATACCTACAATACCTATTTTTTCACCAAGAGTTTGTCATGTTTTACCTTGCTGGCAATGTTTAAAAACTACATTTCAATTTGTCACCACACCATTGACAGCAGGCAAATTCGGGAACATCAATCTTGACGATAAAATCACAAAGAACGTCCCGTAATTTTCCTCCGTTTTTGCCTTCAAATGTCGAATGTCCCAACCACATAGCATAACATTCATTTAATCTTTTCGACAGAAACACATTTGCAATCTTACCGATGATGTATCCCACAGTACAGTCGTCAGGTAACCGAATCGTTTCAGCAGTTGTCATGAACCTCCCTCCACTGAAACAGGCCAGAGAGCATAATAATTATTGCCTACAAAATCTTTGCAAATTTAAGGCAGGGGAAAAGAAAACTACTGAAATAGTTATTCTAAGACAAACATGAGAACCAATTAGGAGCCAGCTGCCTTGGTGGAAAAACACTAGTGCCATTATGTGGACTTTAAGGCAGCATAGTAATTACTAAGTCAAAAATATTATGACAAGTGCACTAACACAATCTTACCTGTATCTCTGAACAAAATCTAGAGGTCGAACATCCAACCAGACCATGTAATGTGCTCACCTGGCATGAGGAGCCATCTTCAGTGCGAGAGATCTACTGATGCAGAAGCCAGCGCCACCTGTTGCAAACCAGAAGGCCAGCTTCATCTGTGCAGGGAATGGGGAGAAGAAAAAAAAATACCCGTCTCGATAAAACATTGAGTCACATAAAGATAGAAGTAGCACAGCTCATGTGATGTTTGTTTGTTTGTTTGTTTTTGGTAGGTGTTTTACAGTGCTTGCAACAGCATAAGGTCATATGAATGCGCGAGACACATTAAACATTTTCAGTTGGTAGGAAATTTTTTATTTTGCCCACGGGCGGCCAAAGCCTTCTCTTATCGATTTTGAACCACCAAAGGATCTTAAACGTGTGCAACTTGCAAATGGGACCTCCAAGATTTTTCACTCTTGTCTGAGAAGGCTAAGTGTTGATCTTTCCTACCATAAGATCAGGGGTGTGGCTGAAAGACAGCAGTAAGAAATTTCCTACCAACTGAAAATGTTTAATGTGTCCCGTGCATTCATATGACCTTATGCAGTAGCAAGCACCGTAAAGGAGCAGGAGTAGAAAGGCTGCAGAAAGAGTCAGGAGCCTAGAGGCAGGGTCAAAGGGGGCGAGGGCAGAAAGTGGAGTCGAAAGCAGACGACAGAACATTGCTAGAGAGCAGGAAAGAAGGAGAAAGGATACAATTTTATAAAAAGAAAATTTCTGTCGCTATCTGGATTCGAACCCAGGACTTATTGAATGAGAGGCGAACACCTTAACCTCTAGGCCACAAGAGCCCCCAACTCCTGTCTAAAAGAACAGAAGTAGGAATTGCTATAGATGTTGATTTTCTCTAAAATATTTTGAGATACTGAACAGAGGGGCAAAGCAGTGCAAAAAAAATGTATTTCTCCCACCACCTTTCAATCACAAACAAAATTGCATCATCTAAACTCAGCCCAGGCTCTCAATAATGTCGAGCATATGTTTATGACTCAGCATTTAGGCGGGTGGTAACAGGGGTGTGTCCTTGTGCAACACACGATAATCTTAGCTCAACAATGGGATACTGCAGTTGACATCCAGCAAAAATGCTTGTTAGTAAGAATGTCTGTATTTGAGTGATATTGTGTATTATGTGACACTGACAAATTATAGTTAGAGACACATTTATTGTACTTGCCAAAGAAAATTGATTTTCAATGGGGAACTTAAGTCAAGAGCTTTTAAAGCACCTCTTTGTCACTTTGTACAATCATAAAAAATAAACCTCTGATAATGACTGTAAATGTCTTTTACTCCTTTGTTGATGAATTTAGATCATTGAAGAGGTGGGCTGGTGTGACCCTGCCTGTCAGGGCCAACCTGAGCCGACAGGGAGTTTCCCAGTACATGGTTATACTCCATAGAATAACTTCCCTACACCAGAATCAAACTCACATCCTCATTGAGAAACTGTGAAAAGCATAACCAGAGATGACATTGCACAGCTACTCACCCCAGGATGCTTGCGGTCCTCTATCTCCAAAGGGTGCTTGAGACTGGGCTTGCCCAGGTACCAGTCGCTGCGGTGGTCATACTGCTGCAACAACTTCAGCAGTCGAGGAACATTCAGGTAGATGTCGTCGTCCATGTGGCAGAACCAGCTGAAGGGAACAGACAGACATGTAGTAAAACATCTGATGGAAAAACAGTAAAGTATTTGAAAAAACAACCCCCCCCCCCCCCCGACAAAAAACCCCCACAACCTACAAGACAGAAGACTGGCACCGGAATTGTTTAAAAAGAAAGAAAAAAAAAAAAAAAACTATCCTGACTAAATGATCCTTGTTTGACTCACCGTTTCCGAGAAGCCATGTAATAGTCGAACTCTACAGCCATCTTGCAGCTCAAAGCTTGCCTACAGAGATACAAGAAATGTACATAAAATGAAACAATTTTAGTCAATTTGAAGAAAAGAACACCAAGGAGCAGTGGACCAGCAATGGCCTTCACAAACTCAAGAAAGATATCCATACATGAATATGCCATGGAAAGCAAAAAACACATTACCCCAATATCTTGGAAAAAGCCAAACAAAGATGATGGAAGGTGAACAAAAATTGTCACATATAAAATATGGTGACCAAAAAAGACACCGTCAGAGAATGGCTTAATAAAACTCAAGAAAAATATCCCCAATCATCTTGTAGGCCAGGCCCAAAACATAAACTTGTGATGACTTTCAGCTACTTCATGAATCAGACCAAAATGATTATGATTGTTAATATTTTGGCCCAAATCAATAGAATTCGATCATTCTCATTCGGGAAGCAGACAGCATTGACATTGCTTGTCAGGGACAACAACAAAAAACCTAATGATTACAAATTTGCCAGAAACCAGATATATACTATAATCTTCAAGTTGTCAGTTCATACTTAAAGGACAATTGCTAAAAAAAAGTCTACATTCTAAAAAAAAAGGTAATCATCATAATAAAAATAAAGCATCTTAAGGTGACATCTTTATCAAGCAACTTAAAGAAACTGGCACTTCCAACTGTATAAAATCCTAGTTAAAAAGACCTCTACAGTCTAACAGTAATCTGTCAAAACAGAGAAGAGCCCCACTTAAATCTTTTTATCCTGGTCGTACCCCCAAGGACTCTGTACCCGCCCTAGGGCCGCCACCCCATATGATTTGGAATTCAGGGTGTATATTTCAAAACGCTGTATTTCTTAAATTTACTCTTAGATTTTAAGGAAATTTGGCAGTTACGTTACAAATTGAAAGTAGTATCTGAAACTGTATGCGGGTGGGAATTACACCAATTACTAACACCATATAGATTTTGAGGTGTATCCCCCCATCCAACTTGACCCCGATTGCTGCTCCCACGACATCCCCTTGGATTTACACATCTACCCCTACCCATCGGTATTGCACCAATTCCAGTACTGGTCCCGTCACCGTGATCTGAACCACTATTAGGTGAGTCTAATTCCCGTTTGTTTTCATCCACAATGCTATTTACGGCACTTGATTCAGAGTCACTTTCATCAAATTAGTCTAATTCCCCCTCACAACCCAGCACCACTTCTTGAAGTACTTCATCAGTCGTGAACATACGTTTTGTGACATTTTTCAAGCTTCTATACCCATCAAAAACAAAGAAACCGCTGTTCATTGGAAAATTGAAATATTCAGACAGAGCTAGCATCACAGAATTTGCGTATTTTGGTAGTTACAAGCATTACTAGCTGTTTCATGTGATCGTATAGCTGTTCCGAGTTTACCTATAGCCCAGCCTAGTCCATGTTACGAGTATACTCGTAGCCCGGATAAAAAGAGTAAAAGAAAGATCAACCCACTGAGCTTCTGACACATCACTCAGTCAGCTAGTGATCATCATGTCACTCACTGCCACATGGACATACACTTATAATACTAGGTGGGTACTCATTCAATGAACGGACTCAAAAGAGTCCATCGTCAAGTCAGTGTAGAAACAGTGCACACTGCTTGTGAAGGGAAGCCTCACTTGTTTACAATGGCCCCTTAGACAGAAGACGGACTTTTAGAAGATTAGGTCTAAACGAAACTAATGAAAAACTGAAAGTTTAACTACAGTGACTTCAGACTCCTTACAAAATACAACTGTCTAAACCACCGTTAATTTTTTCAATTTGAAAGTTAAGTGGTTCGGAAATTTTAGGCGTCTAAAGTGAGGAACTTTCAAAAATAATAATATAACATGTCACCCACTAATTCATGATGTCACTTACTGGCCTACAGGCAGGGATATAATATTAACAGTTTGCGGTCACTTGGTGCAATAATGTGGCGGTGAAAATGATCTGTTCTGGTCACAGTTCTGTGCCAGGCCCGAGAAATCGGTTGCAGTCGTTCTCCTGGCTAGGAGACCAGATAGGGTATTTGTACTGCTGGCTGTGTGACTGCAAAGTGTTAAACTGCTGGTACTGAAAACATGCCAATCGTTCACTGACAAATCACTCAAAGAAATGCAAATTCGTTGACAGGTTACTCACCGACTGTGATCTGTGGAGCAGTTGGTATTGACAACATGATCTCCTGTGGAGAAACAAATGCCCAGATAAGCTGATGAAATACTGTTGACTAACAACAAATTTTCAAGTATTTAGAAATTTGACAACTCTCAAATCTAGATAGGTGCAAACTTGGAAGGATAAAAAAGTACAAAAAATATAAATATAACGTATCTGTTTACATTGTTTGTTCTTCAAAAACTAATTTTAAGCCACATCTTAAAGTAAATGTTCACTGTTACATTATACCAAAGATCATATTTGTGATACAATTGTCTCTAAACCTTGTTTTGTGATGATGTTAAATGTGGCTAAATTGGCTTATATAATATATACAAGTTACTAAATGAGTTGCAAACATTTAATATTCACCCATTTCTCAAAAGACAAATGGTACTATTTTGAACATGGGAACCTGCACAAGGCTGAAACTTATGAGGACGGAAAACCTGAAAATAAACTGTAAGAAACAGAAGGTCCTCATGTGACATCAACAACGAGGCACAAGCGGCACCCTGACTCCTGGTGAACATCTTATGATGAGAAAGGCTGTTGCCAAATATAAAAGCTTTGGAATTATCATTTCTCAGATAAGTGGCCCTGGCATCATGGTGAACTTATAGCTTGGCTTATATTATGGCAATAAAGGAAACAACAATCACGTCTTGCCAGGAAAAGCATCTAATAGGCCACAACAAATTCAGTCGAACCTATGTAAGATGGCCACCCGTTGTCAAGGAGAAAAATGGCCGTAAGACAGGTGGCCGTCTTAGGCAGGACTGATCAAGATGAAGAAAACAAACCATTCCTTTCTGAGGTCCCAACCGAAGGTAGCCGCATTGTTGTTGTTTTCACTGGGTATTTTTTCTCTTTTTTTCCTACTTTTGTGCAAGGGTGACAATAAAACGAAACGTGTCAGATGAGGAGGACCAAGTGCAATGGTAAAACAAACACATGGGTTGCCACCACTCGGAGAACGAGCAAGGCTTCTTTCACAAGTTCATGTTGACGTCCATTGTTACTTTGTTACAGACTGGGTAAACAGTGACCACTCATCTCACTTTCGATTTGTGTATGAGTTCTGGGCGGGGCTTATGGTTATGAAGGATCACACGCTTACCTCAACAGCAGCTGAAAAGTTGTTACCTATTGGTCAACAGTTGGAGGGGTCTACACAACACGATCAGTTGGAGGGACTACACCTAACAACAACAGGTGATTGCATTATGACGGTTTGCCCACAATGCAAGGGTCACTAAGATGGCCATCTAAGACAGGTGTTATTGTTTAGCGTGATAGGGGTTGTGTGTTAAAATATGGTGGCCGCGGCCGCGTTGGACAGGTGCCCGTTTTACACAGTTAAATTATATAGCAAAAACGCAAGGGGGGCAAATGGAAAGGGGCCATGTGTACAGGTGGCCGTCAGGGCAGGTTCGACTGTACAGAAAAATGGGGTCAGCACTCACGTAAAGCTTCCTTCATCTCTTTATCCTCCGTGTCTGTGAAGAAATATATCTGAGGAACCAAAACATTGTGTCCAGTAAGAATGTGGTGGGTAAAGATAGAAGAAAGGCTTTTTAATTCACAAATGGACACAATTCTATTGATTTTGTAATATTTAGTAATATAGATCTAGTTCGAATAAAAACATAATCATAAAAAACTAGTACTTTGCTAGGGTCGAAATAGTAAAAATTTGTAACAAATGAAAATGAACTAGAAAAGTGCTATAGCTGTAGAATATGATTGATATAATATCTGAACATGAGATGGGTGTGAGAATATATAAATTAAATCAATACCAACTACTGTCACTGAGTCGGTCTAAATAATCACTCCCGTCTCATGCTCTGGTATAATAGCACTTTCCTTGTTCATTTTATTCAACTGTATTACACAAGTAATAACTTTCTATCCTTCACAAATTGTTTTTGAAATATTTGATGGTTTTTAATCAGACTACCGTAATTACATAGTTTCATAGCAATTATTGCTATTTGAATTTAAACCAATCTAGATGTTTCAGGGGGGACATGGACACTACTCCCCCCCCAAAAAAAATCTGGGGTGGAGCTCAAAATTCTTGTAAAACAGGTAAAAATGAACAAAAGGAAAAAAACTTTTTTGTATTGAGATACAATACCTGAGCATGAGACATATGATGAGATAATAGGGAACGTAAAATTTATAAACAGTGGAATCCTGTTATAACGAGAGGGAGGGGATCGGTACGAAATGTCCGTTACAGCAAGCAGGATTCTCATAGTAAGGGATCCAGTAATAAATCCAAAGGAAATAATGAAGTACGCCAAATCTATGATGATGGTGTGGCTCAGCATGACCTCTAGGTCTTACTTGGATTAAAAATCAAATCAAGTTTTTTTCTCTAGCGTTAGCGATGTTGACGGCTCAGCGTTGGCAATCAGAACGAAAAGTTCTCAAGGCTAACTCGCCTGCTGTGTTTTCCCCCACCCCACCACACCCTCTGGTGCATTCCTGCGTCAGCTTGCGCACGTCACACATTCGCTCCATGATTCATCACAGCACTGTGACCTCTCCATCCCCGCATCGGAGAAGTGAGAGTACTGAGAGGCATGATAGGCCTAGATAATCTATAATACGCTAGCCTATCACTATCAGGCAATGCGTTCTGCTTCACAACGGCTTGTCTGCCAGTGCCACACCCTCCCAACTCATTTGCTCCGGCCTTCATCGTTGGCACCATGGGCTGTCCCATTCATTGTTTCACTAGATCACCAACAAGCTTCTCTACTGGCGAGGTTTTACATTGCCCTATTAATATTCCGCTATAACCGACTTGCGCAAACATATCTGATAGCGCTGTGGCAGTATTTTATTTACAAAGATAAAGATTTAAGAAGGGAAAAAAACGGGGTTTTAGAATTTAATGTCTTTATAACAGACTTCTCGTTATTTCAGGACTCGTTATAAGTGGACTCCACTGTACCATGATGCTTTTATTGGCTACATGCGTGATCTGGGTAAATTTTTACTTGCACTCCCGCACACTGATGCACTGCTTTGGGAGTCAAACTGTTGCAGTACTTTTTGCTTCTGATCACAAAAAGCCACTAAAACTGTTACAAATCAATTAGGCCGGATCTATTTCTCCGAACACTTGGGAAAATAAACTTGAACTCTATTTCTCCGAACGGTTTCAGTTCTCAAGAGTCTTTGGTTATATTTTTGCGAATGAAGTGTGTGACTATGCGTGGCGTATGTGTGTGTGGGTAAGGCGTGAATGGGGGGAGAGTGTGGGGGCGTGGAAGGATTTTTTTGTGATTTAGGTTTTTGCTTTAGGCTTTAGGAGTGACTAAATGCAAAATAGGTTACTGCCAAAGTCGAGCAGTCTCGTTTTCTCGCAGTACCTTTAGAAGGCATTTTCAAATGAAGTATAGTCCAGGAACGTTGCCCCAACCACAATTGAAGTATCTGAATATAAACTTGCACTCTATTTCTCTGAACGGTTTCCGTTTCTCGAGATTTTTTTAATAAATTGCGAGATTTAGGCGTCATCTTTCATTCGCTGCCGTTCTGCGACGACCGGGAAGAATCATTTTTAGCATCGAATTCAATTTCTAGATTCAGATACTCCAGTTGTGGTTGGGGCTAGGTTCCAGGACTATACTTAATTTGAAAATTTTTATGCCTTCAAAAGGTACTGCGAGAAAGCAAGACTGATCGACCTTGGCAGAAACCTATTAGATTTTGCATTTAGTCACCCAGCAAAAACTAAAATCCTTCATGTAAACAAAACAAAAAATCCCTCCACCCTCGCTCCGTTCACACCTTACACACACACTCACTCACACACACACACACACAACACTCACTAGTCACTCACACACACGGACCACTCCATTCGCAATTATTCAACAAATCTCGAGAACGGAAACTGTTCGGAGAAATAGAGTTAAAGTTTATTTTCCTGAGCGTTCGGAGAAATAGATCTAATCTAGTCTAGATCTAGATATCTAGATTCTAGAGCCAGCCGTGAAAAAATGCATAGCGCTGGGCCTTTAAAAAGTTTTTCAAGGCCAAAAGTTTTACCTGTTCTCGAGCCAGAAGATACCATGTTTTCAAGATCAGCTGAATTCTCGACTTGTGATACTTTAGAGTTGTTTTCACGCTGACAAACACATCACTGAGCTCTGTTTCTCTCAGTTGATTTGGAAGTCTTGCTCTAGCACCAGACTTGTTCGAGACTGCTCCCGGTTTCGCTTGCCGATTCACGGACACTTGTAAGCTTCCGTTTTTCTGGAACATCAAGTTTTTATTCTGCTGAGAAGCAACAAGTGATTCATCTCGGTCGGTGCCTCGTTTATAACCAACAGCATTCCTCCAATTATTTCCTTCATAACTGACAGAAACAGATTTAGCACTTCTTTGTCTGCGAAAGACCTCACCCAAACCTCCTACTCCGAAAAACTCTTGTCCTGGCACCGCTCCTTCAGCCCCATTCGGGGGCGAAGGCCATGCTCCGCCATTGCCCACGTCGCGCCTTGTATCCAAACTTTCTGCAACTTTCCCACGGTCGTTTAAGTTGTTGAAAGTCCAGATATTTACGTTATAACTTATCCACACATTCAAAAGCAATATAATGGTAAGAAAGGTGGAGTATTTCACCACCTTTCGCACAGACAAACGCATCTGGACGGAAAGACATTCCTTCACATCGTCTGTGTGAAGATTAGTGAAGAAAACAATTGAAAACAATCCGCTATTTTTAGAAAAGGCAAAGTGGGTCAAAAAGTTTACGGAATAGGTCACGCGCGTGCGCAAAAGCTCAATTCACACACCGCTTCCGTGTTTACAAAATGGGGGGTGATACATGGTAGGTCTCTCTTACAACTTTTATTGCTGTCAGTATATTAGAACTTTGGAACCCCCAGTGTTTGTGAAGCGTTAAAAAGTGTTCTTATTGAAGATACAGGGCCACATTTGTACTGTATTGGAGTTTTGGTTTGGGGCTTTATTGGTCAACGGCACATCATAAAACACCCAGCCATAGATGATAGATTCTACAACATGAGTTCGAGTTGTTGTTCAGTACATCGTCATGTGACTGCCCGAGTCGTCTTTGATTTGACAGATTTGACTGATGGGAGTCGAAAGTCTAGATATTCTAGTTGTAGATCTAGATCTAGATGTATAGATCTAGATCTAGATATTAGTAGTCTGATCTATGGAGAAAAATCGGACGGGCAAAATAACTGAACTTTTCCTGTCAAAATGAAACCATTTGTTCATTCAATGACAAGATAACCGTTTCAGTCAATTCAGTGTTTCATATTCATGGGAACAAATGAAACTTATTATAAAGAATCATTCATGATCTAAGTCTTAGATCATGAATGATCCTGTAATAGGCTATAGGTCTAGATCATATCCAGATCTATACCATACTGTTGTGCACTACACTACAGTAGTAGAACCTGCCTTGCCTTACGAGAAAACTCTCTGAGACTGAGACAGAAACCTATCATAGCGGAATGTCGGCGCTTTTTCGGTAGTTCCCACCCCGCATTTGTTATTCGCCGGTTTTGGCCTCAAGAGTAGGGGGGTTTCAGGGGCCCCTGACCTAATAAAAACAAGGTGGGGGGTTTCAGGGGGGCATGCCCCCCTGAATTTTACCACAATTTAATGTTTTGCAGTTGTTAGGTTTGACATCTTAGCTTGCCGCGAATCAAACGTATATAGATCTAGATGTACGTCAGGCTCTATCAAATAAGGGGGGTGGGAACTACCGAAAAAGCGCCGGAATGTCCCTGCTTCCCCGTAGATAAATCTCGCCATAGTATAGATCTAATTACCTCTATAAGACGGAAACCTGCTTTATGCGAAAACGGGAGAAATTCCTTTGCTTCATATGGTTTTTACCTGTCTAGACAGAAAATGCTTTGGCCTGGAGCCCGCTCCGTCCAGATTTGAAACAAAACTAGGAAAGTTTGGTTCCATCAGATCTAACTTTTACGCCATACCGCCTCGCAAAGAAGGGGAGTGTAGGGGTGTGACTTTGATATTGCCCCATCCTAGCGGCTAGCGTGAACCCAAAGCCTTGCCGTTTGTTTGGGCCAGGGTGGTGTGGGTGTGAAATCTCACCAGCCTTTGAAAGTGCTGGAGTGAAGCCCAGTAACGTTCTTAGGCAGCCAGAGGTGTGAAGTTAATCTGACCAATGCCTACCGCCCTGATCATACAGCCAGAGGAAACAAGTTCCAACTCTTTGTCTCCGACAAGCCACTCCCAGCGGCTCGTGGTCGGAACCACTGTGCCGATGATACGCTGACTGTGGCTGGGGCACATTCCTTTAAGATGACTTCTACTTCAAATTATTTTTTAATTCGGCAGTTGCCAAAAACAGGTCTCTTAGATGAAGAACTGCCAAAATAGGTTTGCTAGTTTCGATTTTATGACACATTTAATGTCATTTTTTACATTTTTAGATTTAGCACCAAAAAAGGGCCCTGGCGTAGTGGGTTTATCCCCCTTGGAGATAAAGAGTTAAATTGTTGATGTATGGGAGGCATAGCATTGAACCCTTGCTTGACTGTGCTTATATACCAATGGGTGAGGGTGGGGCTTGCGCATGCCATTAGAGGTTAAGGTGTTGGCCTCTTATTCAAAGGTCCCGGGTTCGAATCCGGGTAGCGGCCGAAAAATTTTCTTCTCTAAAATTGTCTCCTTTCACCTCCTTTCCTGTTCTTTAGCAATATTCTGTCATCTACTTTCGTCTCCTCTTTCTGCCCCCACCCCCTCACCTCCTTTGCCCCCTCCTCTGGGCTCTTGACTCTTTCTGCAGCCTTTCTACTGCTGCTCCTTGACTCCTTCTTACAGCTGTCTTTTTTCCACACCCCTGATCTTATGGTAGGAAAGATCTACACCTAGCCTTCTCGAACAAGGGCGAAAAATCTCGGAGGGCCCGTGTACAAGTTGCGCACATTAAAGATCCCTTGGTGGTTTAAAATCGACCGCCACTCTGGCAAAATTCAATATTTCCTACCAACTAAAAGTATTAGGTGTGTCTCGCGCGCTCATATGACCTTATATAAATGCAGTTGCTAGCGCCGTAAAACACTTACTAAAAAAACAAAGAGAGAGAGACTAGGATACTAGGATAGCACTTGAGAGGTGTAAAATTTCTACCTGTGCTTTTCGACCTGACAAGTGACCCTCGATCCCACCAGCTGGGCCTCTGGAACCCTCCTCCCTCTCCATATAAATTCCCCTGTCTAAGACGAGATTTTTTTTCTGCCTGCAGTTTGATTCCATCTTTGACAGGTTCGACTGTAAATAGTTTGTTACTCTTTTGACAAGTAGATACAAAAACAAACATTTGAGGCAAGGATGTCACTTTTGTTTTCATTTCCACATCATGTGATGAGTTTATTATATAACATGAATGTTGACTTTAACTCTAAGTCAAGGCCCAAGAGATACACATCTAGATTTAGAATTGAAAAAAAGTGTGTCACGAGGTGGTAGAATCAGGCGCTCGTTGAGTTTTGGGGATGTGGAGTGTTATTATTGGTATCATCTCAACAAAGCTTGTTCATTTGTCTTGCTTTTGATAAGAAAAAAAAAGTACTCATCAATCTTGAATAGAGGTCGCAATATTTGCGATTGAAGGTGTGGGTCGACTGGTTTCAGAAGTGAAATTAGTGAGAAAATGACTGCCAAATTTTGTTGACTTCCATAGTTTGAGAGTCCTTATAAACTGAACATTTACATTTTTGTGCCTTTAATCAACATTTTTCAATAGAATCCACACAGAAATACAGGATGATTAGAAAAGAATATGCCAAAATCATCACACAACATTTCAGTACCGAAAAACAATAGAAAACTTTAGCTTCGTCGCGTGTTGTACGTACCTTCAAGTTTTAATTTAATATTTTACAAGTGTTCAATGTGGACAGTATCAAGCCAGTATATATGAAAATTTCTCTCAAACGTGCCTCAGAATGTCTCTGGCCACCGTGTTGATTATAGCAGTTATTTGATCTGTTATGCATCTATATTTGCTGAAAGTGGTGTGCATAAATTTTGTCTTTAACATACCCCCACAAAAAATAATCACGCATAGTGAGGTCTGGGGAATCTGGCAGGCCAACCGCAGAGAGTGAGGTCTACAGCACCTGTCCTACCAATCCACCGCTGAGGCACGTTTTCATTTAGATAAGCTCAACCCTAATAATAATAATAATAAATAGCATTTGTATAGCGCATATCCCCGCTCAACAGCAGGCTCTCTATGCGCTTTACACTATATTATTACCCCAGCAGACCATAGAACACTCCGAAACATTCTCAGCTTCCCGGGAAGCATAGATATGCGAATGAGGCGGTGCTCCATCTTGTTGAAAAATGAGGTCACTCGAATCTGCGTGCAGTAAAGTGAAAAGCCACATCTTGTGGGGGTATGTAGACAAAGCTTATGTTCTACCACTTCCAGCAAATGACATGAAAGATCGAATAACAGCTACAATCAACGCGGTAGACTCAGACATCCTGGGGCGCGTTTGGGAGGAATTCTCATCTTGATGTTGTCCTTGGTGCTGGTGGTGGACAAACTGAGCACGTGTAAAACATGAAATAAAAACTTGGTGTCCAAGTCCAAGCTGGAGTTTTCTATTGGTTTTCTTTTTTGAAATATCGTGTGATGATTTTGGAGTATTCTTTTTTAATCACGCTGTATTTTTTCAAATAAAGAAAACTTCAAATAATAAGAAGTTGAGCCAAAAAACAAATATTCTATAAAAATGCATTACCGACAGAAAAATGCAGGTTTCTTTGATTTCATTATTTTGACGAGCGCCTGATTCAGTGTTCACCACTATGCATCACAAATAATAAGTAGGATTTACTGGTTTTTATTTAACTTTTTATCTCTGGAGGGAATTTTCCCCTGATGTTGGAGCTCTCTTTTTGTACGAACCCTGATAGTGACAAAAGCATCATTAAATTGGTCATTAATGAAAGAACTCTTTTAGAGAGACCTAAATTTAATTTTGTCATGACAGAATATAATATTTTAGCAATACTTCGAATAATATAATATGAGAACTGCTAAAACTTTTGGCTTGATGTCTGTTTTCTTTGCTTCTGCAGGCTCAGCGAATATGAGGCCTGTTCGAGGCTCGGCCAAGATCTTATGGAACAAATCAATGAGAGAAATAAACATGCACGCACCAGCTCAGCATACACTAAGGTGAGTGATGAGGGCAATATGTTTTATGCAGGTTGCACAATGTTTGGTAAAGGCAGTTAGTCTGAAATTCTTTCTCATATTTAAACAATAGATAGTTACTCATGAATGTGTGGGTGTATACAGATTTGTAGATGCCTTTGCATTGTGTTTGTAAAGGGTGAAAAGCATGTTTGTATAAAAAATACTAGTCATGTCCCAGACATTTTATACCCAGGGAGACAAATGAGGAGGGAGTGAACACAGCAGCGTTGGAGATAGCTGCTCGCTGGTCTGTGGTGTCAAAATCTGGTTGTGCAGACTCTCCAGACTGCCCTTAAAGTCTATGATACAAATGAATGATGGTTAGCTTTCACCTCTTTGAGATAGAGGGGCTTTTGATGCTTTCCACAGATGGTTATGTTGTCCCGTCAAAGGAACAGAAAACAGGAAAAAACTTTTTACTTTCATAGTCAGAGGTTGGACAAAGTACCAGGAGATAAGCTGATGTATTGATCCATCCCGCCCTAGGTTCAAGCATGTAAAATACTTGACGGACACTGCTGTATGCCCAAACTAAAAATGAACACTGGCTCTGTGGATTATTAAGTCAAGCAGCTTGTCTTGGGAGCAAAGGTGCCCCTTACAGTTCTTTTTGTTCTATAACAGTTTGTCATGCTAATAGCCATAAAGATTTTATAAATCAGTTTGTACATGTCAACAGCAACTGTGGTTTCATTCCTTACTTTTTCACTTTCCTTTTCATTGAACCCCTTCTCTCTTGTAAATAGTTTTGATTAAGACATAACCTTTGTTGCGTCTGTGGCTTTTGAAGCATTAAAAAATACAGGAGGTTCCTATTTTTATATTCACCTCTTGTAAATGATCTTGGTATTAGTTTACTTTACATTATTATATGGAACTTTGTTCTTTTCTTTCATTGTATTCCTCAGCTTTCTGCTCAGATACGATCAAAGACAAGACAGTTCACCTCTGACCTGAACAGATTGAAACAAAATCTGATGAGAGCATCAGCATCCTATCATATGTATCCTTTTTTTAAAGCCACTTTGCGCTTTACACCTTTTTACATGTCTTTTTTTTCTGTGAAACTTCTTTGGGTAGCCTAACTCTTGACTTATGCCATTTTGTGAAAGTGTCTTTCAATATTTATACAAATTTGGGGTGTTACCCATAGCAGCAGTACATGAACTCGAAAGCAGTAGTTTGGCTTCTTCCCTTGACTTTGTGAGAACGCAACGTGAGGTGGAGCGTCGTCAAGGCATGATGGATGTACTTGTGACAAAGGAAAAGCAGATAGATGAAGCAACTCGCAATGAGGGTTCATCAAGGTGAGTTCGTATGGCATAAGACTAGGTCTGTTTTGTAGCCTTTATAGTTTTTTGTATTAATTGTGTGAAGTTTCTTCTTCTCTGTTTTACTGTGAACACTTTGTTTTCAGCATTTTGCTCAATTTTTCTTATTTCTTCATCACTGTTTTGTTTTTGAGGCATGGTGCTGTGCAGGTTTTGTTTGTGCAGATCTGTGTTCTTTTTTTTATTTTTTTTTCTCCTGATTTCAAAGTGTTTGAGATTTTTGTGCAAACCAGCAAAGTGTCTGATGTCATATGAAATGATGGGCTTTGTGTTTGAATTTCCACCATAGAGTTGCCTTGCTTGTGTCTTTGTAGTCTGCATTTGTTAACATGTATCACTTGTACATAAAATGATTGTGTGGGGCATCGTGGTGAAATCAGGCACTCTTCAAAATAGGGAAATCAAAGAAACTGGCATTTTTTGTTTTTGTCCGTTTGGCAATTTTTTTTGAATTTTTGTTTTTTTGATTCAACACCTTTATGGTCCATTTAAAAACACATTTAAAAATGTACATTTGCACTTTTTGAATACTCTCAAGCTTTGGAAGCCGCAAACTTTGGCAGCTATTTTCTTGCTAATTTTGCCTCCGAAACCAGGCGACCCCCACCTCCTTTCATCGCAAATATCTCGAATTCTATTCTTGATATATGAGTATTTTTTTCAACGAAAGCTAGAAAGAAGAAAAAGCTTTAAAATGATATCAATAACTCCACTTGTGCAAAAATTGGACAGTACCTGGTTCCACCGCGTCGTGTCACATATTTGTTGTAACAGCAAGCATTTGTCCTTTACAAATTATCTTGAATTTCAGCTATAAGACAACTGCAGGGGACAGGTGAGTAAAAGGCTGATCCCAAGCTGTTTCTTCCTTTCCCATACCTTTTCCTAAGAGTGTTCCTTTTTCATATTGACAAAGAGACTGATTTTTTACTTTCTTTCATTCTGTTGATTTCTTGCATCGCATCGTGTGTTCATTTGTACGCCTGCATTACCCGAACGTTGAGCAAATATGATAGTACTCTGAAAAGGAGGTAGTTGTTTTCTTTTTGTTAATCCTCATATTCAGAAGCATCAAAGGCATGTTGTGGATACTAATTAAGCTTCAATGTACTTTAAAAAAATCTCTAACCTTGTCATTCGAAATAAAGACTGCTACTCAGCCTTAAGGTTGAACTTACTTAGATGAACTGGATAATTGACAGCTAAGTTTAGGAGGTTGAGTTTTCTTAATGGCTCTTCAAAACCAAATAGAATACATTACCCATTTTTTAAACCTTGGCATGCCTGCTTGTCGTGAATATGGGTGAGCTCTGACAAATTTTTTAAAGTGTGTGTGCAACCACTGATGTACCCAGTGGGCCGAGTTTTCTGTCTTTCTACTTTTTGGGGGGTTTTTTTGTTAGTGTTTTACGGCGCTCATAACTGCATAAGGTCATATGAGTGTACGGAACACACTAAACATTTTCAGTTCGTAGGAAATTTGGAATTTTGTCAGGGTGGCGGCCGAAGCCTACTCTTATCAATTTTGGACTACCAAGGGATCTTTAACGTGCATCATTTGCTCACGGGACCTCTGAGATTTTTTGCCCTTGTACAAAAAGGCTAGGTATAGATCTTTTCCTACCAGAAGATCAAGGGTGTCAGTGGCTGAAAACAGCAGTAAGAAGGAGCCAAGGAGAAGCAGTAGAAAGGCTGCAGAAAGTGTCACTGGCAAGAGCCCAGAGTTGGGGGCAAAGGAGATGAGGGGGTAGGGGCAGAAAGCGGGGACGAAATCAGATGACAGAACATTGTTAGAGAGCAGTAAAGGACGTGAAAGGAAACAATTTTAGAGAAGAACATTTTTCCGGTCGCTACCCGGATTGGAACCCGAGACCTTTGAATGAGAGGCAAACACCTTAACCTCTAGGCCACGAGAGCCCCCTTTCTACTTTTTGTAGTACTAAGGTGCTGGTGGTGTCCAAGTAAATTTAAGTCAGTGTGGAGTGAATGTTGAATTAGAGAGTGTGAATACTGGAGACATCACTTTTCACCGTTTCCGACAGACAGACTTTCGAGACAATAAGTTTGCATGGATGTCTATTTGGGTTGGTTTTGTACTCCCTGATAGTACTGTATATGTGTAATGAGTTAATGACGTCAGACTCAAAAAAAGGAAATACCTGACTGCCAGTGGTTGATGGGTGCTCTGATGTGGTTTGCTCTTTCTATTCTGCCACACACACATTGTCATTATCTCTCCTCCTTCTTTTGTCTATATAAAACTTTTACTAAATCTAGAGACTAAATGCCTCTCTGTTTGAGAAAAGTCACTGAGAACAGGTGCTGTGATGGCTTGCGGTCATGCTACTCATTAGCTAAGGGTGGCTAAAGCTTTCTGTGGGCATGTGTTGTCAGTGAATTTTGGGACGTGAGGTACTGGGCTGGGGAGATATTGGATGTGTGGCCGCTGGGCAAGGTGTTTGTTGTGAAAGTGTTTATCAGATGTAGGTAACAGGTGATTGTATCATGATCATAAAGGGGGAGGAAAGATTTAGCGCTGGAGGCTAGACTGGCTGCTGGTTGGGGTGTCTGTGGTTTTGTTTTCACACTCATGTCTCATCTCCCCCCCCCCCCCTCCTTCCACATTCCACCGGCCATTTTTATTCTTCTGCCCCCACTCCTACCCTCCATTATTTTAGATTTCTTGAACTTAATTGTCTTTCATATTAAATGTTATGTTTATTTCCTCTCAAATGCCATTTTCTGCTGACAAATAGTTTGAATGTCTCTCAATGTGGACCAGATCTACAGATCAGGCCAATCCATCTTCTGGGTACTTTTGTTTGTAGGTTCCATCAGTCTATTATCGTGAACAGTCTTTGCTTCATCTCTGCAGCACACAATTGATATTCTTGTCTTTTACTCAAAAGTCTCACCCCGGGTTAAAAATGCTTCTTCTCTGTATGTTCTGTTTAGATGCTGATTGTGAAACTCTCTCTCTGTGTAGAGTATACTCAGCAGAATTTATAAAGCTCATTGAGATGTAGTTTTTTTTATTTTCAAAGTGACTAGGGTTATATACAGTATTGTTCACCCTTCCACGGAAGACCCTCACTCTTTCACAATTACTCTATTGTCTTCGACCATTTCTTTCAAATTTAATTACTCAGTTCCCTCGAGGGTTTACAGCATTGCAGCTTGTCATTCACACTTTTTTTCAATGTGGATTGTGGAATAGTGTTTCATTATTGTTTGTGTACTGAAACCGTTGTTATTCATTTATTCTGAATTTCTACCTGTAGAAGTGTACCTAAGTGATATTGGGCATTCATTGACAATGAATATATTACCAACTTAGGAGATTTAAAAAAAGGAGATTAAAATACTAGGAGACTGGGATTCAAAATAAATGTTTTTGTAGAAATGTTGTTGTTTAGTTTCAGGAAATAAAATGAGAAAATAAGGTTTGAACAAAGATATTAAAACGGCAGACTGTAGTGGAAATTGATACTTACTTTCGAAATAATGCGCAAGTCGAAAAGAATTCCGCCCTCACACACGGTCGAGTGCATGTCAATGTCTGTCCCCAACCCCTGAATTCAAGGGAAATAACTGTGAAAATAATACCGTACTTTTTTATTTAAAAAGTTATATCTCTTGACCCGAGGAGGGGATGTTTTATGGATGGCTGGCGGAATTCTTAAAATTCAGTAGATTGCAAAGTGTATAAACAGAGAGTCTCGAAACACTGAACTGCTTTGTTTGTATATGGTGAGAAACAAAGGGAAGATGTTTTAAATAGTGAAAGCGAGAGTTAGAGAGAAGGTCAGGGAACTAGGCTTCGAAGTTGAATGGAAGCTCAAACATTAGTTACCTTAATGTACCGGTCCTGAGGGCGTTCTGATACATGTCAATCTTTCCTTGACGTAAGCAAAAATTTATACATTTTTTTTGTTACTTTTTTTAAATCACGATTTCGGAAAAGTCTTGCACAGCCAAACAGGGTGCTCTCGTGGCCTAGAGGTCAAGGTGTTCGCCTCTCATTGAAAGGTCCCAGGGTTCCAATCCGGGTAGCGACGGAAAATTTTCTTCTCTCAAATTTTCTCCTTTCACATTGTCAATGTTCTGTCGTCTGCTTTCGTCTCCACTTTCTTCCCCCGCCCTCTCACCTCCTTTGCCCCCTCCTCTGGGCTCCTGATTCTTTCTGCAGCCTTTCTACTGCTTCTCCTTGGGTCCTTTTTACTGGTGTCTTTCAGCTACACCCTTGATCCTATCGTAGTTAAGATCTACACCTAGCCTTCTAAGACAAGGGCGAAAAATCTCCGAGGTCCCGGGTGCACGTTGCTCGCGTTAAAGATCCCTTAGTGGTCCTATCAATCCAATCTCTCTCAACAGGACTCATCAATCACGCCATCTCAAAATTTCTTACCAACTGAAAATGTTTGGTGCGTCCCACGCGCCCATATGACCTTATGCAGTTGCGAGCGCCGTAAAACACTTACGATTACGACCCCCCCCCCCCCCCCCCCCCCCATAATCAACAACATCAAACCCAGCCAGACACCAAATTGAGTAACCGTTTTGTCATAGCTGCAGCCCGCTTTATTACCCTTATTCTTGTAAATAGTATTGAAGATAACATGTCTTACTATAGCTATTATTCTCCGTTAAAAATAGTTTGTATCAATCAAGTGATGCAGGCCACTTTTTCAAATGGGTAGTGTATGACCTATTTGTGTTGCGAACTGCTGTTAAACTTGTTAAACCTAAAGCTTTCTCAAATGATTAGAATATTACCAGTCTCTGACGAATGTTAAGGATGGATTAGCCAAATTTATATTGAAAGTGTATCTGCTTGATTTGATCACGTTTTTATTCCCTACTCTTCACAACCATATAAAAGTACATTTTGTATATATATTGTATTTGCTAAACGTTGGTGAAAAAACACGAATAGAGGATGATCATAGAGGTGTTTGTATCTTTTACATCAACCTCTCACGTAAGATGTCTGTCTTGGTGCTTTTGCAACATAAATGTTCATCCAGTACGCTTGGACCTTAAATGATGTGAGGGACAAAAATAGGAATATTGTCTTCCAAAAAAAATAAAAAAATTTTCGGAGCGTGTTTGCTTTTCATTATTTTCCAAAACGGTAAATGTAGTCTTTTCTTGATTTACAGACACCCCCACCTCCTCCCCGCAAAAAACTCGTTACGGTATTTCTCTTGACAGTTGATAATCCTCTAGATATTTGAGAGAGAGGGGGGGGGTAGAGGAGGGGGGTCAGTGGGGTTTGAGTGAAGAAGAAGAATTGGGTCTCCGTTGGCCACTCCCAATGCACCGTGGCGTTCCAACTCTGTGATAAGCCCTGTATCAAGATGGGCCACACCTCGCCCTCCCTGTCCAAGCCACTGCTCTCCATCTGTTACTGTCGCCGGGGAGGAAGGCTTGTATCGCTCACGTGACTACTTCTTACGTGCTTCTCGTGCCATCCGTCTGATTGTCTATCACAGACCTGAAAGTTTTACGGAGACTTCCGGAATTTTCATTGACCAAGTTTTTTGTGGCTCTAACCGCATTTTAGACACGTTTGTTTATCCGCAGGATTAAGAACTAATTCTTCTTTGGACCCCCCAAATACAAACCAAACCTTACAAAACTGTCTTTTCGATTTCAGATACTCTTAAAAACGATTTCTTTTAGCCAGTTCCCCCTCCCCCTTACTTTCATTTTTTAGTGGACTCATTAAGCATGTTTTTGAACTGGATTGTGGTATGTTTTGATCAGGCCACCAGCGATTCCTGTCTGTTGCTGGTGGCTTCGTTATTTTAATATAATGAGTTGTTCTGGTGATAGTTATGTTCATGTACATGTATCTTGGTGAATCCGGCACCTTATTTTCACGTTCATTTTTTGTCGAGAAATCCGCATTCTTCTCAAACGTAGTCTCTCACAGACCTTTTAGGGGGTGGTGTCTTACTTACGCGTTGTGAGTGGGTGGTTGGCGTATGCTCTGGTGTGGTTAGCTCTTTCTTTCCTATCAAACATCTATCGTCTTTATCTCCCCTCCTTTTTTGTGTTTGTTACTCCCTTGTAAGACCTAATCTTCGACACTTATATGACCTTATTATGATGCAAGTGCCGTGAAACACTTATTAAAACTAAAACTTACGCGTTGTACCCTGCGTAGGAAGGCTAACTGTGCAATCACCTTGGGCGCTCAATTTATTTTTTACCAAAAACGTTACAAAATCTGTTTTTTTCTTTTACTTTTGAGCATGCGTCCTGATGTAGAATAACGATTCAAGTGCTAGAGGGGTCCTACTGATATTATTATCATATCATTAAGGCAACACGACACGTAACATACCACGTTGAACAAAATTTCGCGCAAAGAAAAAAGTTATTAAATAAATAAATAAAAAATGGGGGAGGTTTAAGTTTGCTTTAATGATATCGTAATGATAATAATATCAGCGGGACTCCTCTAGCACCTGAACCATTATTCTGCACCTGGACGTATGCTCAGAAGTAGAAAAAAATTTTTAGTTTTTGCAATGAAAGTTGCGCGCCCAAGGTGATCGCTCAGTTAGCCTTCCTTCGCAGGGCACAACGCGAAAGAAACCACCTTCAAAAAGGTCTGTGTTAGACTGCGTTTCAGAAGCGGGAAGATTTCTCAACAAAAATTAACGTGAAAATAGCGTTCTGGATTCACCAAGATTCCTGATCACCAGAATAACGGCCATTATATTAAAATGTGTGACGTGTTGTGCCACATGTTGTTCTGTGTTCTGCAGCAATGATGTCTCTCGGTATTTTACGTAACGACGTGTGCGACACACGTGTGTTGTTGAGAGGCTCATGTCAGCTCGTCTGTCGCATCGCCTGTCACGTGACACGTGTGCTCAGGGAGACGTTTGACCTTTCTCCCCTGTGGGCCACGTGCAGGCCAAAGACTTGTCCAGTCTCTGTTCACCGAATGTGCCATGTATTCAACTCCAAAACACGCTGTTGATATTGGATATGTCGGAGAGAGAGCGAGAGAGGGGGGGGGAGAGAACGAGAGAGGGGGAGGAGAGAACGAGAGAGGAGAAGGAGAGAGAGAGAGAGAACGAGAGAGGGGGAGGAGAGAACGAGAGAGGGGAAGGAGAGAGAACGAGAGAGGGGGAGGAGAGAGAGAGAGAGAGAGAGAGAAAGAGAGAGAGAACGAGAGAGGGGGAGGGGAGAGATGGAGGAGAGACAGAGAGAGAGCAAAGTGAAGAAATGTCAGCCAGGTTGAGCGTGGAGTGATCAAAGCGAGATCCCTGCCTGCCCCTTGTTTGTGTTGGATTTGAGATACGCTCACCCTTACACTCACACCTCTATTCCCTTATCATCTACCCAAACCCCTCCTCAACCATAAAAAAATTATATCCACTTGAATACCTGCATTCGTTCTCCTTCCCCTCGAGCCTTC
>NW_004797325.1:1925440-1931314 GCF_000002075.1 Aplysia californica | reverse complement strand
TTCTCTCTCTCTCTCTCTCTCTCTCTCTCTCTCTCTCTCTCTCCTGTCATGTTGTGCATTTTGCAGAGATGTACAGAAATCGGTGGTGTCGGTGCATTTTTCAATTCAGAAATAATAATACTAACAGGGCAATTAGGCATACTGTCTGGTCGCAAACAGGAAGGAGCTGCAGTACCGTCATTACATTGTCGATATCGTGAAAAGTGATGGTTGTCAGAGCGTTTGCCTCATGAAAATTGTTTCGATTTTAGGTTATTGCATTTAAAAAAAACAACCAGTCACCTTCTTTTTTTTTAAAATGAAAACATTTCAGATGGTAAATTAAAAATAGTGTATAGGGTTTTTTTTTCACTTTCGTTTGTTTGCGTTAAAAAAAGTCTCGCTCATTTGTTCCCAATGCGCATTTAACTTTACATAGCTCTCCTGTAAGTTAGCGACCGAATAAGAATTTAAGAACAAAATCTTGATCCAGTAATAGAAAAATAGAAAACATTATTTGAGCTTTATATTGAAAACCACCCTTTGGGTTCATACACAGGATAGTTACAATAAATGGTTTACAGTAACCTAGCCCACAGAGATATTGCTATTTCAAAACAGTGGCACCACTAGAGAGACGGCACTTCGCCCGGATGTGCGTATCTGGGTCACCAGCTGATCGCGGAGAAACGCGCGGTAAACAAAACAAACTGCGTCCATTGTTCAAGGCATTTTCGTTGATCGCAGACAAGCATGGCCCCGGTTAGCACGAAGTGTCAATGGTGTTCTGCTTTAAACTGCACCTATTAGAATCAAAATCTGAGGGTTTTTTTTCAGTTTCCAAAGGATGGCGAATATATTTTGATGAATAGAAAAATATAGATCAAAATAATGACAATGTGATTGTGGTCCTACCAGACTACCAGAGATATGCACAAACTCAACACACTTCAACTTTGTTATATCAGCTGTAAATTGGGTTGTTTTTTTCCCTGTGTAAATGTCCAAATTGAGCTTGCATTCTACTACTACTACTAGTGAAAGATATGTTACGTGGGTCTGCGAAAAGATGTCTAAATATACAGTGCCATCGATCGGTTTTCCTACTTTGTCCGATTACCACTTTTTTTTTGGAGGGGGGATGGGGGTTGGAAGGTGTTAGGGATCCTATTAACCTCTTTCAAGTGGTAGATCTATCATAATTGATTGCTTTATGTGCTTTTTCCATGATCTGAAATGATGAGAATTTAATATATTATGTGTGTGTGTTTGTGTGTGTGTGTGTGTGTGTGTGTGTGTGTGTGTGTGTGTGTGTGTATGAGAGAGAGAGAGACAGACAGACAGACAGACAGACTGACAGTGGACAAATAGACAGAGCGAGAGAAGGGGGAGAAGAAGAGACAGGGAGAGAGAAAGAGAGACAGACAGACAGACAAAACAGACAGACACACTGATAGACAGAGCGAGAGAGGGGAGAAATAGAGACAGAGGAAAAGAGACAGAGAGATAGATTCAGAGAGAGAGACAGAGAGATAGATTCAGAGAGAGAGACAGACAGACAGGTAGACAGACAGGTAGACAGAGGGAGAGAGGGGGAGAAAGAGAGACAGTGTGAGAGAAAAAGAGACAGAGAGAGAAAAAAAACCCAGACAGACAGACAGACCGACAGAGAGGGAGAGAGAGATGACAGAGGGACACTGGAGAACGAGTAGATTTGCTGAAAATTAAACCGATTATTCCTTCAATTACGGTGATATTATTTTTTCAGATCTTTAGAGACGAAATAATATCTGCGTCTATTTGTTTATTAGAATGTATGTTAACGGTCGAGGGAGGTGGGGTTGCCTAAGATATGCGACAGAAATCACAGGCCTCCTTCTTTGTTAAAGGTCTTGTAACCTAGTGAACTAACTACAGACGGCACTACATTTTCTCATGACATGACAGCACCCCTGAGCATCGCCGTGGCAGCGATCACCGCGCGTAAGTGTTTTCGCGCCCCGCGCCGTGCGATACGCGAAACAATGCACTGTTGTTATGGAGCGCCGCCACGAGTGTCACCTCTTTATTACTGTAAACCCTCTCTGGTGGCACCTCCCTGCAATGTATAAGTTTTATGTAATGTATGTTGTGTGCGTTTATGTACCTGCTCCAACGGCCTCCTGTATAAGACAATCACTTGTAAAAACAGTCACTTTCCATTTTCCTCCTTGTGTTTTTCAAATTTTTATTTATTTATTTATTTATTTATTTATTTATTTATTTATTTATTTATTTATATTGACATTGTGTAAGTGGTCCACCTGTCTTAGAAGCCATTTTTTTTCGACAAAATAGGTGGCAGTCTTAGACATTTTCAGTTGTGATATTGCTATGGTTGATATTGTTCTGGTATTGTTTCTGGCTTCTGCAGCTTGTGTAAATTAGACAACTGGCCCACCTGTATGTGTGTGTTTCGTGTATACATATATAGTATATATATATGTGTGTGTGTGTGTGTGTTTCGTGTATACATATATAGTATATATATATATATGTGTGTGTGTTTGCTTCCCCGCCAGGAGTCTACTGCTGGGCCACGGGGGCGGAGGCGACACCTTCAGCCAGGCTGACCCCTGGGGCATGAATGACGAACCGGAAGTGTTCCGGGACATGAGCAACACGGACCTTCAGCAGCAGCAACAGTCCGTTATACATGGTGAGTCTGTGTGGGGGTTTTCTTGTTGTTGTTTTTTAATAAGAAAAAAACCTCAACGTGCTTTACCCCCCCCCCCTAAAAAAATAAATAAATAAATAAAATAAATAAAAATAAAAAATAAAAATTCATCCCACAATTTAGATCATTTAAGAAAGGCGGACTTCCGATCCTGCCTGTCACGCCGCCAGCAGAAAGACAGAACATCTAATAGGCCTTCAAGTTTTGCTCCACTCAGGAATCGAACTCGAATCTCCTGTTTGCTACAGCGAAGGGCCTAATCCCGCCACACCACAAACGCTGGTGGTGAATCTGTCACATTCTGTTATGATATTATTGCTGCTGCAATAGTCAGTCACGGGGGTGGGTGGGGGGTGTTGTTGGTGGTGGTGGTGGTGATGGTGAGATCTCTGCTGCAGCAGCAGTCAGATATATACGTGATGAGTCAGTCGCCTAGAACGTGATGAGTCAGTCGCCTAGAAGTTTTGTTGTTTGTTGTTTCTGGTGGTGGTAGTGATGAGTGTTTTTGTTACTAGAGACAGCGGTGGTGAAACCTGCAGTCTGTGCAATATTCAATTATACATGGTCAATCACTCACACAAACACTCTTGGCATGGCAATGGTGGTGGTGAGGCTGTGTTTGAGTGTCTTACTGTGCATGTGGCAATGAATTAAAACCGGTGTCTCTCATGTAGCAGTAAGGTTCTTCGCCGTCGCACACCGGAGACACGAGTTCAACTCTCGTGTGGGTTTTTATTTTTTAACTTCTTTTTTAGTATCTTCATCTGTCTGCTGGTCTGTTGTATCTTCTGTTGTCATGGTTAGGCCCTTATACAGACACGGTTAAAGCAGTCTGTAAAACATCAACAATTACAACCAATGAACCAGAGACCAGCTCTGTGTTGTTCCCAGCACTTTGCATGACCACCAACTGGGAGTTTGCCCTTCCCTTCCCGACCCACACCCTCCGCCCCCCTCTGGGTCCTTGTGGCTATTTTGTATTCTAGCAAAACGTCTCTTCGTTAAGGGGGTAGAGTGTGGCTCTGGGGTAAAGGCAAACTTAAGCTCTCTATTTGGAACTTATTTGGCCTAGGGCGCACATTCAGGGATACTACTCTCCTTGGGGACCACATATGGGTTGCCCTGACCTAATGCGAAACATATATTTTAACGTATTTTTTAGAATGGAGATTTTGGGGTGTGGGTGGGGGCCACTTTACTTTTACTGCCACTTGTAGGTCCTGCTTTAGTCCTGTCCCATGGTTGCTTCTGTATGTTTACCTTGCCTATCCGTGGTACTGATGGACCGTTATCATGTCAACTTTTTCCCTTTTCTCACACTAAAATATGACTCAATTAGCAACCAGCGTAAGCAAGCCAAATAAAGTAAGCAATCCGTTGTTACATCTTATTTCCCTGAAAACTGGACACAGTTATATTGAGTACAAATATAAAGGTCTTTGCTTTTATCTATTTGTTAAAAGTGTTTTCTATCGCAATGTCATCTTTGGGACGGGTATAAACACAACAGCTAACTTGTTTTTCAATCGTCAACGTTGAGGTATTTTTGAGAACTGAAAATGTTTCATTTAAGGTTGTGGAAGATGTCATTATGCTCTCATGGCAAACACAAAACTTTGAGTCCGATGACATCATTGCATTCACTTATGCAAAAAAACCCAACAACAACAGCAAAACAACACACAAAAACCCAACAACCTGGTGTCTGATGATGTCATTGCGCCCGTGAGACAAACACAATACGGAAGTTCCACAGGACAGCAAAGTGGTTACAGTTACCTGAACTTTCTGAAGAGACTCGGTCGAGAATTGCTTTCTTTTCTGCCACCACCAGACGTAAAACTTTTTCTGTTTTGGCCGCCGGCAAAGTGACGGCAGAGGAAGGGGAAATCTTTTTTTGTGTTGGGCGTAGTACCCACAGTCACAGAAAGAGAGGGTGGAAGCCGGAAGTGACAACACTCCTTACCATCGACTGTCGTCGGGTGACTCATTCCGAGCTTCCCACGGCTTTGTCTCGTCTCATGTCGTGTCTATTCGTTGAGTACGGCTCCGACATTTACATAGGGAATGTTCTAGAAAATTAGTGATTCTTCGACGTCGACTCCGACAAAGCGAAGCATCTCTTCAGTGTCCTGTTAGTACAAAGTTGACTCTTTCAAGCCGGCTCCTGTCACAGAGTTCTTCCCCATCGTCGCTCTCTTTCTTTGTGTGCTTCGGAGCTTGTTGTAAAATAGCCGACAATCTCGAAATGGTTTACATTGATCTGATTTGGCGGGGCTAGTTTCAGCTTGGAAGTTATTGTCTGTCAATTGTCTCTTGTTCTGAGCAGTACAATGCCTTGAGTGAAGTTTCAGTTTGCACGCGGCAAATACCGCTAGTGAAATAGTGTCTTTATCGTCCTTTTCCACTTGTGCGTCCTGTTTTCATTGTCTGAACTCCCTGGCTTTCATGGGAGTCCCATTTGTTGAGGATGGGAGTGAGTATTTTCCCCCAAAATTCCCCGTTGTGCCGTAGGCTTGCTTTGTTCTCTGGTGACAAGAAAAACCATTGATTGTGTGTCCAATGCTCGTTACTGGCTATATAACTGACACATTGTGCCTGTAGTGTAGTTGCTGGGCTCCTTATTTCACCTGAGTTCGTTTCCTATGTGGGGAAGACGTTTTTTCAAGTATTATTATGTCCATCTTTCTGCTGGCATGTATCCGACACATCAAAAATCGAGGTGTTATTCTACACCCAAATTTTGGGTTTAAAAAACAAACGCTATTAATATTATACACCCGAGTGACGCATGTGCAGATCGTTCTTTTTTTCTGTTCTCCATTTCCGCCTTCGCCATAAGCCTAGTTTCTGTTTCGCGCTCTGAGGAAGCACAGGCAACTTGATCTACTGAATATCGTCCGCACAATAATCATGTTCAATGGGGCAACATTTTATTAATCCCAGGGTTTTCAACTGAAGTTGAAAGAATTTGAGGGCGAACACAAATGTTCTTTTGTGTTAAAAAAATTCGACGGACAATACACACAGAAAGCGCCCAATCTCCACGAGACCGCCATGCATCAACACATAGGCATAGGATGTGAGTGAGGAGATACTGTACCTCGATGGTCTATTAGACGAGAGTTCAACATACCGAACGAAGGGGGGGGGAGGGAGAGAGAGAGAGAGAGAGAGAG
>NW_004797325.1:1921088-1924356 GCF_000002075.1 Aplysia californica | reverse complement strand
TCTTCAGCTGGTGCCGAAATACTCCTACTAAAACCCTCCAAAAAGGAGAATGTTATGTTATCGAGTACCTCTGTCTTTCTGCTGGGATGCAATATCTCACTCAGAGAGGGTTGGTCCTGATAGGGAAGGTTGAAGCAGTCCATCTCTTCTTCTTCTTCATCATCATCATCAGCATCATCATCATCATCATCATCGTGTCATCCTTAGCTGGGGTCTTGTCCACGGAAAAGATCCCTCCGTCTAATTCTACACCAAATCTCCCCCCTCCTCCTTCCCCCCCTCCCTTCCAACCCGGAGTCCAAGTGACTCGTCGTGTCGTGAACCACACAAAGGAGCCTTTTAGTCTTTATGTCAGTCAGACTACACGTCAGCTTCACATTTTTACCGCTGAGGTCTGCACGGCTGATCCCACCTCTTGCAATTACAATTAATTATGATAAGGGCATAAAAATATCACTATGTTTTAGTGTTTTCGTGCTCCTAATGGGCCGCCGATGTCCTTCATTGTGTCAGTAGGGCGTAAAACAGTAACAGCAATGTTTGTGGGTGGTTGGCAAGTGCTCTGGTGTGGTTTGCTCCTTCTCTACTGTCAGATATCTACCGTTCTCATCACACCTCCTTCTTTTTTGTGTTTGTGACAGTCTTGTAACGTTTCTAATCTTTGGCACTTATATGACATAGCTGTGTTGCAAGTGCCGGAAAACACTTACTAAAACAAAGAGTAACAGTTGTTGGTGTATTGTTTGTCCACAGAGCAGGACCGGGGCCTGGAGGCACTGTCCCACGTGGTGTCCCGGCAGAAGCAGATGGCCATTGACATTGGCAACGAGGTGGATGACCAGAACGGTCAGTAGAGCATTTTTTTTTCTACTCCTTCTGATCCCTGCCCCCTCCCCTCTCTCTCTCTCTCTCTCTCTCTCTCTCTCCCTCTCCTTCTCCTTCTCCCACTCCTCTGTGTAGGATGTCAACTACGACAAAAAAAAGAAGAAAAAAACCCCAAACAAACAAAAGAAAAAGAAAAACAAAAGAAAAAAGCCCAAAGTAATATGGCAAACATTCGTGTAAATTTACCACACCTTTTTGATCGTCGTATTTGTTTTTTGCAAGGCGGACACTTTGTCACATTCATAATACTTTTTGGGTCTGAATCGAAGCACATGGCCTCACGCATCAAATGCGAACTGTATTCCGAGAGTGCAGACCACTCCGCCAACATTGAAAATTCAATGATGCAAAAATCCGCAGGGAACTTTACTTGACTGTACAAAGGATCAATGGCATAGTTGTTCTTAATATTTTTTTCTCGTTCATGACGAGATACATTAGATCAATAATAATAGTTTCGGATGGGAAGTCTTGTTCCAAATAATTATGAATAATATACAAAAACAGTTACAAAATAAATCGGGTATCGCCGTCTGTATTCTGGAACGTTGTATCTCTCTCAGTCCGTGTTGGCTCTGACAGGCAGTTTCAAAGCCGCCCGCCTCCTAAGTGAATTAAACTTATTATAAGGTGGATAAAGCATCTACAATAACTATTAAAAACACAGGGTCAACGTGGTCGTTTCGTTAGCCCAGCCTATATAATGGTGGAATTTGGAGCGGTTCGAATCCCAGGCTGGCCTTCTTGAACTCGGGTCGTTTTGTCTGTGGAATTTTCTTGTCTCTCGACCCGTTTGCCTCGGTCCTTTCGGAGACGGATGTTACATTCGGATGTTCTGTCTGTTAAAAAAGTTAATAATGTTGAAAGGGGCGTCAAGCTCATACACTTACTATGGTGAACAGACAGTAAGGACGGAGAGGTGCACTGAGCACGCTGAAACGGCATTATGGAGTGGTTTGTTGTGCCTTGCCACGCCACCCTCTTGAGGTAGATCTAGAGTTGAGAACCATTGCAATGGGACTGCGAGCTATATTAATCCGACCCGCTCCATTAAATATATATAAAACTTTTACCTTATAATTTACTCCAGCTGCACTGGTCGTTTCTGCAGCCTCGTCTTGAGACATGCATCGAAATAACGCTTTCAAAAACGGCCATTGACACTTTTAAACTTATTTTTATCGGAAAAGGAGAAGCGGTTCGTATGGGGAACTTTTTTTTCGTGAAGGTCAGGAGAGCTATTCAGAGGCATCTGGTCAAGCGAAAGAGTATTCCAAATCAGATTCTTTAGACATGATCGCACTCCCCAGGTATAAAAATGAACCTAGAAAATGTCATCCAGCAATTCTTAAATTCCTTTTGCCACCCGTTTCAAGCGCGTTTTAATTCTGGGATAGATAAAAGTGGCAGTGTCAATGGGGACGTAATACACCTACATTTGGAAAATAAAAGAAGGTGAATGTCGCAATATTGATTTCCCAATCCTGTTAATTACACCTTAGTTTGCAGGCGAGACAACGCGCTGCAGCAGGCGTTGGGAAGGTAATCTGATACAAGGGAGTCGGGTGTTCGAATCCGACAAAATTCCCCACGTCTTTTCTCGAGTATATTTCGTCAGATTTTGCTCTTCCGACAAATGGCGTTCGATGTTTAAGGGGAGGGGTGGGCGTGGGGAGGGGGGAGTGAAAGTTTGTCACAAATCATGACGAACGAGCCACCCTGTTGGTGGTTGGAGGGCGCCACTGGTAGGTTCTTCTTCTTTACTTTCCCCTCTGTTGTTTCTGTCTGTCTGTCTGTCTTTTTTTCCCCAGCACTAAGTAACAATTATTGTGTCGATGAGTTACTCTTTACTAAAAAGAAACCTACAAAAAGAAACAAACAAACGAACCACCCTCTTAAGCTTGGCTTTTTAAAACAAAAACACCATCATTTAAAAAAAACAACAACCCCTCCCCCCCCAAAAAAAACCCAACAAAGAAAAAGAATAAACAAACAAACGTCCGACTAGTTAGTGAGACATACAGCGACTGGCGATTACACACCGGTAAACGGAAACAGGACACAGCATAGCGACACGACACACTGAGCGACAATCAAGAATGCTGTGGCAGTCGAGACAGAATGAAACGTTGAGCAAAGGCGCTACAACTACTAGGGATTATTAGATCCAGCACAAAGCCTAACTTTTGTATAGTAAGGAATCAAAATAATGCAGAAAAGTCAATCTGTGAAATGCATCGAAAGTCAACCATTCTGTTGACGGGTGACCCAAACGAATCAGCAGTTTCGAGGGTCGAGGTTCGAAGATCAATTTCGAGGTGGGTCTTGATGTTTTAGATTCTGTCTCCCAATAATATTTAATCTCTTATCGTCTTTCGGGTGC
>NW_004797325.1:1919118-1920988 GCF_000002075.1 Aplysia californica | reverse complement strand
TACTGGGGAGGTGGGGGAGGGGGGAAGGGGGGGCAATTGGGTGTTTGTGTCCTTGTCAGGATTAGGGAGTGACCAGTGTTGAACTGTGAAGGTTATTTTAGAGGCTGAACCTATGAATTTAATGCCCATCTCCCACAGGACCGAGCCGAATGGGAAGCGGAGAATTCTCCATCTAAGCACTACTCTACAGTCTACAAATGCAACATGTTTCTTAGTACAGTGATCGACCGTTCATAATGCAATAGTGCCTTCTCTCTGCATCTGCAGCTACATGGGCATGTCATTAGCTCAGTTGGAAAAATGCTGAGTTATGATGCTAATGACCGTGGTTCGAATCCCCAATGGAACTGTATTGAAATGTTGAAGGGAGTTTCCCCAAGGCTCTCCATCGACTTGGCTTGGTCTTATCAGAGATGGAAGTTAAAATCGCGAGTCCTGGCTCTTTAATAATCTTTCTATGTCAAGCAGGGTGTGTACCCTCCCATACAATATATTACAGCTATTCATATGACTATCTTTTCATATTCTACCTTATATGACGTTTGATAACAAGTATTCTGTCCGTGATAATGTAACATTGCCCCCTACTTCTTGAGGCTGTTATTGCGTTTGCTGGTACATCCGAGAATTCTTAATCACGTCTTTTATATTGCAGGGTACTACGTGGTCATCATGTTGCTGTTTATTGCCATTGTCATTATTGGAGTGGTGCCTTATAATGGAAAGCCCTAGTCCTTGGATAGATATATTTACACAGGTGAGTCAGATAAATCAGAACTCTCTGAGTCTTTCAAAACTTTTAACTGTTGTTCCTGAAATGTTTTGTGCTGGCAGAGGGTTTCTGCTTCTTTTGTTTCATTCTGAATGTGTTTTTCTGTCTCATTCTTTCCCGGCTCTAAATGACCATTTTGGTGTCGATGTACTTCCCTTTACCCAAACACTTTGTGTTGTGGTTTGTTCCATAAACATTTTGTGTTGTAAAGTGTACATGTACATATCTTAGGAATGTTTTGTTCTGTGGTTGTATTGGAATGTGCTCTAGTGTTGTTTGCTTCTTCTTTCCTATCAAACATCTATCGTTCTTATCTCTTCTTGTTTTATGAAATTCGTATGTTACTGTCTAGTAACACTTCTAATCCTTAGCACTTATGTGACCTATTTATGTTGCAAGTGCTCTAAAACTTACTAAAATGTAGATGTTTTGTGATGAAGTTTTTCAAGAGAAACGTGTCATATTGTGATTGTTCTGCGAATTTTTCATGTTGTGCCTGTTTTTTAAAAAAAATTTCTTTCTGAGGCTGCTCTTTTATCGTTTTGTGTTGTGGATGTTTCTGAAACGTTTTATGTTACGAGTTGTGTTCTGTGGGAGTTTGTAGATCCTGATCTGTGGGTGGTTGGAGAGCAGTTTCTTCTTTTCTTTCCCGCTCTTGTTTCTGTCTGTCTTTTTTACTTTTTACTAACAATAAATCGTTGACTGCTTGCAAGACTCGACAAACACCCTTTCGCAATATGGCATTTGTTAGTCTTGCACCCGGCCGTGGAAATGATCAACATTATTGTGTTAATGTGGTTCACTTTACTTAAACTCAAACTAAAGTAGTGGGTGGTTAGCGGTTTCTCTGATGTGTTTTGCTCCTTCTTTCCTATCAAACATTCATCTTCCTTATCTCTCATCCCCCTTTTTTGTGTTTGTTACTCTCTTGTAACACCTCAAATCTTCAGCACTTATATGACTTGATTATTTTGAGAAAGAGAGAGGGGGGGGGGTATGGTATGCGTTTGTGTTAGTGCATGCGGTCAAATGCTGTTAAATTCTTACTAAAACATAAAACAACCCCCCCCAACAAAAAACAGACCCCTCAAAACTAAA
>NW_004797325.1:1914452-1917751 GCF_000002075.1 Aplysia californica | reverse complement strand
GGGGGGCACAGAGAAGAAGAATTGGTGTGTGAGAGAAAGAGAGGAAGAAAAGGTTTGGGGAAGAAATAATTTTTTTTGTAAAGAAATGCATTGCAATTGGTAAGTTCCAGAAACCTTTCCCCCCATTTTGGAACGAAAAAATTCAACCTTTTCAGGTATTGCAATTTCACCGTTTCTCTATGTCATTTCCAGCTGTATAAAAATTGCTTATTACTCTCTTTTTGTTTTGCAGGTCCTCTTGGTCAGGATGTGCATTCCAGATATACATTGGTAGCCTGATCGTCTGACTCAGATTGTCACACAGATACGCGCTCATACTTACTGAAACACAGAGATACACGCGCACACTTACTGAAACATGCAGAAACATGCACTCATGTCAGCACCAACTCTCAAACTCTCCATAACATTTACTTACCCACACACTTGTCTTAGGTCTCGTCTTTAGACATACTCAGCAGAATTTTCACTCACTTTCTGGTACAGATGCGCATTCCCATTCTACATACACCCTCTTCTTTATACACTCAAGTTGACTCCTGGGTCATCAATATGCTCACTAGCACATTCACATAAGAAGCAGCAGCAGCAACTCCAGCGACCCCTGTGTGAAGGGTTGTGGTTCAATTTCTTTTGCAGAGAGAAATCTTTTAGAACAACAGGAGAACTGTCCATATGTGGCCCTTGTGATAGTATGGGGCTCCAATTCAGATTACGTCATCTGTGCCTTGTGATTTTTTCTTTTGTGTCAATCAAACAAAATTTTATGTGAAAGGACAAAAGATGCTGATCCTGAAGTCTGTTTTTTTGTTAGTTTTTTTTTTCCACATGTTATTTCTTGTAATAATGTGGAAGATTGGAATAACATTGAGTAATTAGTAGTGAGAGTGGCATGGCTGTGGGAAAAAGGAGCTTCTTATACTCATGTAATGTTAATAAATAATTGTATACATGTATTAAATATAATAATGAAATGTTTTCTTTTGTAGACCATGTGCATATGTATTGTTAATGTTTAAATTAAGTATAATATCAACTATGTTTTTTTTCTGACTAAGGCATATTGTGTGTAGGAGTGAAAATTTTGTATTAGTGTGAATTGATTGCTCAAACTTCTTTCTTAACTCAGTAAAGTCACACTGGAAATCTGCCTGCGAGAGCCTTGTGTCACACTTCTTTTTATCTTATAATTCGTTTAACTAGGGTGCAGTATTAATGTTTGCTAATCTAGACTGCTTTATTACACAATATTTTGCGACTCCAACTCCAAGGAGTTGAAGATGTCCATTTGAACTCAGGTAGGGCATGGTTGGCAGGCGCTCTGATGTGGTTTGCTCCTTCTTTCCTATCAAACATCTGTCGTTCTTGTATTAAGTCATATCTCTTTTTTCTTTTCTTTGTACGTTACTCTTTAGTGAACCCTCTAATCTTTGGCACTTGTATGACCTATTTTTGTTGCAAGTGCCATAAAACTCTTCAGTCTTACCGATACTAAAGCTAAAGCTCCCTGATACTGTTCCTACTGCTTAACCCTATGTGTACGTCGTGTTTTACTATCGTATACATACGACATAGGGGAACTCTGTGCCACCACTTTCCAAAGAGGAAATATACTCATTAATCCGATCCGTACGTTTTGCACAGCAGTCTGTCGAAATGATTTTTTGAGAAATACTGAAAGTTTCAAAGAGATCTTCATGCTAGAAGTATTCTAAAATGTGAAGAATACAACCCTGGGGGTACAAAATGACCCTAGGGCATATGGATATGGTTAAAAAACTACTGCCTAAGTAAGTGAACTAAGTGACACGCTGATCAGAATTGATCTTTCCAAATGTGGTCAGACTGGAAGTATGCTGTGACCATAAACATTTGTTGGCAGATGTTTTTGCGATGTTCATTGCAGTCCAGGGATGATTGTCTACTCTATTTGTATTGTTGAGATGTTTTTGCAATAATATGTATGTGTTGATTACTTTATGGATCATCTGTTGAATGTGTGACCATGTCACTTTGTCTTGCGGTATGGGATAATTTATGGATCAGCTGACCCACTTTGGGATACTGTGGTTTAGGGATTATGCGACTTATCAGCACTTTCTGTGTTATTTTGGTCTATGTGTGCCTCTTGTGTATTGAGAGAACATGGGGTATGAGGAGGCCGCTTCATCCTGGGTGTGCTGTCTGTGTGTGTGTCTTGTTGACAGAAGATGACTTTGTAATTACTTCATGTATGTGTTTTGGTGTACACATGCTATGTCTTTTTTAATGGACCCATATGTCTTTGAAAGAGAGAAAGAGGAGTAGAGTGGGAGGAGATTAGAAATGCTTGTCCTTGTCCTCGGTTTACAAATATTCAATAAAGGCCGAGATGGAGAAATTAACTGGTTTCTTGTGTTGGGTTGGGAAATTCTGTCACGAATTGTTGGTAACCTGTCTTGGTTTCTGGAGCTTTGTGCATCCACATGATGACGCCAGTTTCTATTATTCTATAACAAGTACAGTGAGGTATTGCTCATGTTAGAGTTTTTAGGCGCCTTTCAGCACAGTACTCTATCGTTCAAGACAGTAAAGTAGGCCTTTGAACTAGAGTCCATTTCCGATCTTACGAAGTGGAAAGCTTTACGGAGTACCAGCCATTCAAAGATCTGAAGTAGGCCTACATCCCCCATTGGTTTCGAACTTGGGTTCACTTCACGCCGTTATGTTTAAAGAGAGAACGGACTGTCTTTTGAGCATGCTGATGATTTGACCCACGGACCCCAGGAGGAAGACAAGGAGTAAAAATTGAGGTAAAAGACTACTTAGTACTACTTTTGTATAGCCCTCCGTTTAAAAATTCCGTGACCAACTGCGTACAACCACAGTCATCATTCTCTGTAGGGCCACATATGGGTCGCCATGACGTCATACGTAAGAGACACTTATTTTAAAGAGGGGGGGGGGGGGATCAAGCAGGCTTCTACCAAGGTTAACTTGAATGCGGCCTAGAGGGAAAGGGTGGGGAGGGGCTAGGGTGGATGAGCTCCATACACCGAGAGATAATAGCGATGTGCGAAAGGCTTTCAGCTGTTGCTGCGAGTTTCCGCTCGTCTCAGTGGGGCCGGGCCAGGCCTTGTGTGAGTGACCGCTGAATGCAGGGACAAAACGTCCAGTTGAGTCTGTGGGATGATGGGCTTCCCCTGTGGCGTCTGCTCCTGTCGTGTTGATCATGCCGTGCTCGTTCGCTCTCTGCTTTGTCTCTGTCTGTTGCTCTCTCTCTCTCTCTCTCTCTCTCTCTCTCTCTCTCTCTCTCTTTC
>NW_004797325.1:1908169-1913095 GCF_000002075.1 Aplysia californica | reverse complement strand
ATGTGTGTGTGTGTGTGTGTGTGTGGTGTGTCTGTGAATTGGTGTTGATCTTTCGGCAGCTAATTACTTGAATTATGCCGTTCTTGAAAGTGAAACATGTACATTGATGAACCGGGTTTTTTTTCTCTCTTGGTTACCAAGCAGCCCTATGATCATCTTCAGTCTGTGGCATTAGGGCTAGGCTCTTCGCAAAAGACGTGAGTTCGATTCTCGAGTTAGGGCAATTTTTAAATCAAGAATTTAATTATTATAATTTGATAATAGTTCTTTCATCGCATTTATCTACGTTGTAGGGCATTCTCTATGCGCTTTACAATTAGCATTACCCCACCAGAACACGACTCAGAAACATTCTCGGCTTCCCGGGAAGCATAACCAGTCTTTTGGGGTGTTGTTTTTCACTTAGCCAGGATGGGCCCTGACACTGACATGATGATGCTGTATCGAAGCAGCCCGCCTCTCGAAATGGCCAAAATTGTGTCAACGAGACTATACATATTTCAACGTACACTCTGTATTTGTATGTATTACGAATTCCAAAATAGCTGTCTATGACGCAGTGACCTACAGGTTGGGTACACCCTCGAACGGTGAACCTGTTGCCCCTGGGGTGCTTCGAACAACGAACTTTTTGTAAACGATTGTTGAACTATTTCAATTGATTGTGCTTAACGGAGAACCGGTGCGTTACCTTGATTGATTCAGAACGCAAGTTCTAGATAATCTTGATAATTTGTACGTGTTCATTCTTGTTTTGATTTAAGTTAATAAGAAACCACCTTCTGTTCAGTTCTTACGTTAATTCTCCCTTATTTCAATTTTATCGAGTGCAATACATTTGTAACAATTACTTTGAGTGGGCATTTCGATTACTTATGACTTCATCCTCCGAAGGCTTTCAGAAAATCTTAGATTTTTAGATCAAAGGAAAGTCGAAAAATATATTGGTCGTTCGATGATGCTCCCCATAGGTTGTAGGTTGTGTGGTTTGCATGGACCGTATCATACTTTGTTTGGGTAGGTAAAAGATGAAGAGACAATTGTTTTGCTTTTTCGAATCAAGTTTACTCTAAGAAACACATATACATATAGCACAGAGCACAGACTTCTACCGTAAACGTAAGGAGAATAAGGAGGACAATCCAGAAATACAAAATACTAACACAGTAAAACAGTATGTAGTATTGATGACGAAGAGATATTATCATAATATTATGATTATTTGGATTCCTTAAGGAAAAAAAATAGAGAAGAACGAAAACATTAAACCATTACTGTCCACGCGTCTAAAACCAGGCAGATGGACATAGCTTGTATGGCCCAGCACACCCACGTTTGTCAATACACAACAACAATGAAGTCCCGTCTGTCTACCCACGTCAGACAAACCTCCCGTCTCTGTGCGCGGGCCGGCGGATGACGTATGCTGTTGACCACTCGGCCAATCACAACCATGAGGATAGCAGCAGAAGATTTGTGTCAACGATCATTCAGACATTTTTTATATGACATGACAATTGCACGATACATCATAATCTCTCACACGAAAGAAAAAAATCGTGTTTGATAAATCTGATAAAACAAATTGTACCAGCACACCCAACAATTTATATTTCATGTCGATCTAAACCTATTGCGACAAACCGAGTTGTGATCGTACTGGTATACTTTCAGCGTACTATAAAAAAAAAAAAAACATTGTACAGGAAATACAGTAATATGTTGCCACCTGGAACACACACAAGACACTCTATGGAGTTTTATACAAGCTAGATAATGTATAAAACTGAATAAAACTGTCAAGATCTGGCAATTGGGAGGCAAAAGCTATGTCATGTCTTGCTGGCTGATCATGTGGCCTCCCTGAATACAATGTTCATCCTCCCCTCTCTCGTATGATAACTTTAGCCGAAAAAAGCAGACGATTAACGCCGCTTGGGCTTGAGTCTAAAACTTAAAAGCTAGCGTCAGCCATTTTGCTAACACATCGCTGCCCTATCATTGCCATATCGTTGACATATCGGTATCAGGAAAAGCTTAACATTAAGTAGAGTTCGCCCTCATTCTGTTCTCTCTTTCTCATCCGTCATAACGCCACAAAAACACACGCATTACCGTACGTTCGTACGTAAACCAGCTGTTCAGTTCAACATGTACTTACTTAAATAAAGCTACAGTGGTATTATAATATGCACATCTGACAAAGTATATCTATATACAAAAGTATGCTACTACAAATCACTACCACAGTTTTCGGGACTGGAAAACGCCCGTGTGAAAACGTAATCATCAACATAAAAGAAATCGAAAAAAAAAAGATGTACATGTACATGGAATATGACGCTTCTACATAGTATGTTCACATATATAGCAAATAGTTTGCAGCCTCAGTATTATGAGAAAATTATGACCAAGATATGTTCTTTGCGATCCTCAGCAGGAGACGTCACACATATATTGCAGGCGTGGACACGTGACCTTTGACACACACCGGAAGCAACAATGGAAGCGACGTCTGCACATGGCGGAGACATGGACAAGCAAAAAAAATCGGATTTCAAAAGATGGTATAAACGAAACAAAATAATTAATCGCAATGAAAATTACACATAAAAGGGCATTTCAGTTTCGTATATCACACACCAGGAATTTACATTACTAAGGGCAACAGACTTTTAAAACACCAATCACTATGCTGATCCCAAAATCCTGTGACGATGCCTGAAACTTCTCGAACTTGTTGACGGTTCTGTAAAAACAACAAAAAACTGGACTTACTTACGTCTGGTTTGCGGACCGCCCAACATGAAAAGCATACAAAGTCCCTATACCGAGAACAAGCCAGGGGCCCTCATTTTTATTTTCCAGATATCGAAGTAGAGGATACATCATTTTGTTAATGCCTCTACGCCATTGACCTTGGAACTGCAGCCCTCCAGTAGACGTTAAGGAAAACGAGTTTTGCAGACGTTTAGTGTTTATTTCTGAGAAGCCAGAGATTCAGAGCTATAAAAACTCGAACTGTGAAGAAAATGAGTGGGAAACAAAAGGAACAGAATGGCGTCAGCTACGGTGAAAGTTATATATCCCGACGCTTTACAACCGCAAGTCTGGAGTAAAAAAATCGAGACAAATCGACAGTCCGAATGCCCAAATCATCCAGGTACTGAATCATATAGTAATCCTCTTGAATAAACAACTGCACTTCGACTCAGTACGGACAAAATATCGACGGCAACAACAAGAACAACACCAACGACGACGACAAAAACAACAATCTCCCTCTGTGGGAATAATGAGCTATAAATATACATATAGGTCCTAAGGTTATTGCTGCATGATTTCACTTACTTGTTCTTTATGCCAAAATGAGTTACAACAACACAACAATAAAACACGATGGACCAATGGCAGGCAAGCACGTCCGCGATTTCCCCCAATGACAAGACAGTCGTTGGCGGTGAAGCAAATTCAAACTCTCCATCTATGGCATGAGAGCCAAAGGCTGGCAAGCAAGTCCATGCTGTCCACCAAAGAAATGACAGCTATGACGTAAAACAATTGACACACAAGACGCGACATTGATTATCAGCGCCCAACCAGATGAACAGCAAATAAAACCATGAGTGCGCGGAATAGGGTGAGCATTGTGTAGAGGCAATTCATCAGTTCGCAAGTGATCTATGTACAAACACAAAGTCTGAGGTAGCTCTGGTGCTCAGATCTGAGGCGTCGGGGGTTCGAGCCCGTGGGCTCACAGTGATCGTAGGGGCAGAAGGTCAAACACACAGCAGAATAATACAAGTATGGGGAGAGTTAATAATAATAGGTCCAGATGTAAAGGTGTGGCGAGTGTGCGTGCGTGCGTGTGTGTGTGTGTGTGAGTGTATGTGTGTGTGTGTGTGTGTGTGTGTGTATGTGTGCATGTGTGTGAGTGTGTGTCGTATGTTTATGTGTATGTGTGTGTGCGTGTCTGTGAGTGTGACGTGCAATAATGTGTATGTGTTTGTATGTGTGCCTGTGTGCTAAATTTCAAAAAGAGTTAGAGGAGAAGAAGAAGAAGAAGAAGAAGAAGAAGAACAAGAAGAAGAAGAAGAACAAGAACAAGAACAAGAACAAGAAAGAAAGAAAACATATTTACACTATCTGCGATGAACATTCAATCAACTCTAGAATCGCTCTTGTATTTCTACAACAAACAGTTCGAAACATATCCCCTCACGGTAGAATTACTTAAACGATCGATCATAAACAAAACTCTTTTCGGACTTGAGTTATTTGCTTTTGAACGTGTCTACAAACCCGTGGCATCTTTACGCGCTGGCTTGTGTTCTTTTTCCCTTTTTAAAATTTTGTTTTGTATTGTTTTAATTTTAAGCCTTTTCTTGGCACTATTTGGAAAAAAATCTTGAGAGAGGATTTAATTAACTCTAATAGCCTGCGCGGGGGTGTTGCTGAGCTTTGCTGGTTTGGAGAGCTAAGGGTTAAATTCAATTAACTGTAATTGGTTGAAGCAGTTTGAGAGAGTAATGTTTTGTTTTCTTTTCGATTTTAAAATGCAAAAAAAAGTATTCAGATGTTTGAAGAAGCAGAAGGAAGGCAATATTTATTTAACACTCGTTTGACAAATGTTTCATGAACTGTGAAAAAGGTCATTGTCTCTATTGCGTATTTAAAATGTCTTGCTGTCATCATTTAAATGTTAAGTGTATTATATAATGAATATTATCGATCAGCATCAATCATGTAACAGTCAGCAAGTCTTGAGTATATTATATTATTATATCGTCCTGTACTTTGTTTAACGGGAAGAAGAGGAAAAGTAATCGATGGTGTAAGTCTCCTTAACATTCTTCCTCGCCCCTACATATATGCACACACACACACACACACACACACACACACACACACACACACACACACACA
>NW_004797325.1:1905136-1908069 GCF_000002075.1 Aplysia californica | reverse complement strand
TGAAGATTCAGAAAACTCAGATTATATAATTCCTGAGACCAGAATTTGAAGATAACCTGTGGGTCTAACATAAGTTTGCAATATAAATTGTTTAACAAACTTGTCACTTGTACTTTTGTTACAAAATCAGAGCAACGTTTTTAAAAAGAAAAGAATTAGTACATTTGGGGCCGTTGTTTGGGCTTTCAGTCAGACTGGTAACAGGTCCAGGAGTCCAGGAAATAGTTCAAGGCTTTCATCTATGGGGATCATCTAACATTTGGGTACAAAAAGTTTTTAATTTAAAAAACCCCAAAAACCCTCAAAAACCTAGTTTTCCACAAACTCCTAGGTATTTGAGACCCACGTGCCTCGGGTTCCTGCCATTTGCACATTTTGATAAATCATTCATCTTAAGTACAAAACACGAACAGTGGACAGTACAGCAAAACTTAACGGACATATTTGACCTTGAAAATAATACAAAACAAGGCTTGAAATATGTTTAGTGGTAGATACCAAGAACATGACATTAATGTATGCACCCACTGACGATTAAACAAAATACGTGGCCATCATGAAGAAACAGTAAGACAATGTTTCTCTTCCAATAACCCCCTCCATTCCAGGTGGGGTAACGAATACATGTGATATTGTTTATGATAGTTGTACAAAAACGTCGTCTGTCTGAACAGGCAGACGCCAGACACTGATCCAGCTAAGCCGAGGGGTTCCACACTTGCAATTCATCGCCATCTCGCCTGGTCGCCACGAGATTCGTCATACTGGGAATTTGCTGGACTTCCATTTTCAGTGAAAATATCAACTGATTTTGGTGAGAACAATGTGTGCCTTTCAGTGACCGAACCGCAGTGTCACAGACATAACGTTTACTATTTTTGAGGGAGAAACATTAAGAACAACATTCCACAGATAGAAACACGGCACTGTGTAGGAGGAGGGCAGGGTGTGATCTGTAGCAGAGAGATTGCGGGTGGAAGAAAGGTGTGAGGGGAAAGGGGGCAGCGTCACATATGTCATCGGAAACCATCTCGAACTGGATAGATCTGGATTTCCGGACATCCCAGAGACGATGCAACAGGATGTGACGTATGCTGGATGGAGAGCTCAAAGGACGAGGCAACGTAACGTAACGTCTCGTGACGTCTCTCAGTTTCTCGTTATCTCGTCTGCCCATATTTGAGGTCCTGTGTGATAACGTCGGTGCAAGGTGCCCACAAACCGGAAATACGCTCCCAGCCTTGTATTATGCAGAACAGTGGACTAATGGGATTGGATTTCTCTTTGGCCACGCCAGAAAGCGAGGTGGATTTCTTTTCCTAGATGCATACAAAGTATTTTTTCCCCTTTTTCCCCCTTTTATTTTTAGGCAGTGGGGTGTATTTTCTCACATGGGCGAGTTTCTGTCTTCTTAAACACTAGCACTGTCTGGGAGATGTCATCTCCCCCAGCCTGCAAGACATCGATGAGTTATCTCTATCGACATCTTGTTCACATTGATCCTTAGAAAATTCCCTCTAGAAACTCACAAACAAATAACATCTTCAGATTTCCCCCCAATCTGAGTCAAATCACTCAATCGTCGGACGTCCAGCTGAATTCAACTTCCATATGGGTCTGTGGACTCGCCCACCACACTAACTGCTATCAGGAATGGCAGTGTCTGTTTCTCGCTAAGACCAGGAGAGAATCTTCTGCTCTTGTGCTCCTCTTTCTGTTCTCATGCCATCCCTTTTTTCTTCTGCTTGTCCTCAGAACATTGTTGCATCTAGCAGATTCACATGCACAGCTAGACAAGATGTGGTAACACCACGTATCCTGTTGGTCAAGACGTTACTGTTATCTCTAGCAGTGGTACTTAGTGTATTTCAACTATTCAGTCACCCGCCCCTCGACCAGCTCGCAGGATACCCAAAAAAAGTTTCCTGTATCGAGCTCACATATTTCCATCACCCCACACAGAAGATTAGAAGGGTCCGTCTCATTCGTCGTGCATGATTTCTCTTACACCATTATATTGAGGGACTTTCCTCTCCGTGTTCACTTCCTCGTCGATGAACATCCCTCTGGCTCAAACTTCCTCTCCAATATCTTCTGATATCTGTCTGTCTCTTTCTCCATCAATCTGGCACGATCTCCTCTCTGTCTCACCCTGTCCCTCCTCCATTTAGAATGATCTCTCACTCCCTCTCTTTCCATCTCTTTCGTTCATTTCACAAAATATCTATGTTCCCCCATCTCTCACCTTCACTTCGTACAAGGAGTACCCTTCCCCTCTCTCTCCTCCCTCCATCATCTTATATAATCTCTCTGTCTCCCCTTCCCTCTGTCATCTCACATAATCTCTCTATCTTCATCTCCTTCCATCATCCCACAACATAAGTCAGTCTCTTCTTCCGCCACCTCTCACGTTCCCTCCCCTCTTCGGCGGCCGTGCGGGGTACCTCCCCTCGTCATTACGCTCGACATCTGCCCTTGATCTCGTGGAACAGGAACCTCCTGAGCCTCCTCTGCCACTTGTCCTTCCAGCGGATCACGGACGTTGTCCTATCTACCACGATGCCAGGCCGTGCCTTCTCGTCATGACGTATCTTCCCTACCACCAGGTAGCGGCGACCGAGTCGGACCTTGGGGCATTTGCACTTGAGGTCTTCCTTAGGCACCCACAGGTAGGAGGTATCTGACCGTCGCGACACTCGCCCGTTCGCGCCCTTCTGGTATGAGTTGGTGATGGCAACAGCGAAGCGAACCCAGCCCGCCTGCTTCTCCCTGGACAACACTTGCACCAGGAATGCTGGGAACGAGACGGAGAGAGAGAGAGAAAGAGATGGATTAATGATAATGGATGAGTAGATTACAACAGGCAAACTGAGTTGGGATTTTGTTGTTGTTGTTGTTGTTGTTGCTGTTGTTGTTTTTGTTGTTGTTGTTGT
>NW_004797325.1:1899255-1900662 GCF_000002075.1 Aplysia californica | reverse complement strand
GTAATTGCACTTCGTCAACCCCTGAATCTTGGCAACTCCACATTGGCACCAAAGCTGTAACATTAACACACGCCTTATCTCCTCCAAAGAATCACAGATTCGCGTCTCAAAATCACCCTTGCAATAAACCTAGAAGTAAAACAGGTCCATACATGAAAGTAACCTGTTATGTCGAAGGACCTCATTGCTAAAAAATATTTTTAAATACAGGTACTTCTCACAGCATCACCCTTGAAATTAAGAATGGCATCTATCTCAGTACATTCTAAGTCTGCCTGGCTCAGTATGTGGGTCAAACTGCCACTGCACTTAGAGTTAGAGCTAGATTTAAACCACTGCCGCCTGGGCAGACAAACTTCTGCACGCCAGTTGGAGACGATTTCAACAATCCTGGCCATAAAGCAATCACTCCAATTATGTAGCTCCTTAGAACTGAGATAGTCAAGAACTCGACTAAATTAAAACCCAATCTTAGAGATTCGACGTAGATTGGAACTTGGAATTCCATAGATACTCACAGGCGTCAACATCGACGCATCATATTTCAAAGCCTTAAAATATATTACATAAAGTTCATCCACTTTGTTTTACTGACACACACACACACACACACACACACACACACACACACACACACACACACACACACACACACACCCATACACACATATACACACCACTGCACCCCTTGCCACTCTTCTATTGCTCTCTGACGACCCCCCTCCCCTCGGTTGTTGTTGTTGTTGTTATTCATGTTGTTGTTTTTGTTCATGTTGTTGTTTGCGTTGTTGTTGGTACCGTTATTGGCTAAAACAGCACCTGGACATGGATGGTTGGTGCTTCTATAAATAAATCATTGATGGTCTGGTCTGGTACCGTTATTACTGTTAAGCTTTTCAGAAACTGCTCTCATTTGACCCCCGAAATGTCAGTATCCGGAAAGTTAATCAACAAATACATGTAGATCCACGGTTTATTCCGTGACGCCGAAAAGTCTCGTGCCAAATTGGCATCAACTCGGAAAACTCGCTTTGGACGTCGACCGCCGTTATGCAGATTCAGCAAAATCGGAAGAGCCTCGGATCAGTGTCTACGATCCCTAAAGGCGAACTTCAATCTCTTCATTTAAATTGTGGGTCAGACAAAAGCAACTCCGGTAAATATGCTCTCTAATTAGGTCGAGCTAACGAGGTCGCGGTGAAAAGCGCGCCAGTTTCTCTGGGCGCCAGACACAAAGCTTCCCGCGCCTCCAGCTGATTGTCTGCAGGAATCGATTTTACAATTACAGCTAGTCGATAAGATCGAATCGATACTTATTTCTGAGCTCCTCGTGTTGGGTTGAGGCCAGACTAACAAGGAGAAGAAGCAGTCAATGGGAAATAGTGAGACAGTACTGAGAGAAAATTA
>NW_004797325.1:1893451-1895779 GCF_000002075.1 Aplysia californica | reverse complement strand
AACACACACACACACACACACACACACACACAAACATTATATTCTAGTACAAGACAGGCACAAAATCAAGTACAAACACAAACAAAAACACATCCGTATACATCAGCATCACCAACAGACATCGGTGTTCAGAGTTCGTCATTCATTAAAATTTCTTGCCGAGATGCTTTAGAACCCTGCACATTATATCATTAATCTGGTTTTTCCCCATCATCCATCTGTTCACATTTTCCAAGTACGTTGTTCTGAGTTTACCCTAACTCTTTTGCCTTCTATCTATCTTTTAAATAAGACCAGACCGTCCAAGGCCTTTGTGTCAATGTTAAGTTTACCAGAAACTGCATTTGTCTTTTCCCATTTTTTTTTCTTTCAGTACCACCTCATTTGATTCATTTTCCTCCCATGAAATTTTCAACAGTCTCTTAAGAAATAGCGTCCCTGTTGCTTCTTGTGTATTTCGTTTTTATTTGGCAAGTGTTCAGTATTCACGGTCGTATAACGGGTTAATTGCAAGTAGTCTGTTTAAGCTCCTATTTGGGCAGTCATTGAGATATTTCTTTATTAAATTCAGGATTGGACTCATTTCATTGAAACTGTCTTTAGCTATTGCAGTTCTTCGTTTTATTATTATGGAACATTTTGCATCTGATGTAGCTATACATTTTATTTAAAATGTTAAACTTCTTTCATCTTTTCACCTTTGCTTAACACACACAAACACCATAACAAAACAGCTGGAGAAACAGACATACAGCCGGGAAGGAAAACAAAGGAGATAACAAAAGCATGCAAACTAAGCCACAGTTAAAAGAGAAGAAAAACAAACAGGCAACAACAACAAACGGACCAATGGACAAACAGGTAGACAGACAGGCGGACAAACAGACAAGCACAGACGTAAATAACAAGCTACTCCTCGCAGACGGCGGAAGGGCGTCGTGAGGGACCGGCGTGCAGTGACGGGTTTTCCACCACTGGCTTGGGAAAACACTCTCTACAGGGTACTTGCTCAACAAGATCTTTCATTCAGCGCCTTGCGCCTCTATCAGTAGCATCGTGTCATCTGTTTAACAACTGTGATGTGAGCACGTGCCAAGCGTTGTCGAAGGAAAAGTTCAAAATAAGAACAAACAAGTCTTCATCCTTTCCGTCTGCATTGGGGGGAGAGTCTAATATTGAACTGTTAGACACAAAACAACCATTTGAATTGAACGTCTTCACGCCATCTTTTGCCCTGTCTCATCTCATTGGGTGCGTCCAAAAAGTCAGCTTGTAACATCTCTGCTACAGAAACAAATTCGAAGATTAATATCAACTCAAAAGTTTAACCCTATCCGTACGCCCTGGGGTCATTTTGTACCCTCGGGGTTGTTTTCTTTACATTTTAGAATACGTCTTTTTTAGTAGAGGTTTTACGGCGCTTGCAACTGCATAAAGTCATATGAGCGCCAGAAGATTAGAAGTGTTACAAGAGAGTAACAAACATAAAAAAGAAAAAGGGGAGATAAGGATGATAGATGTTTGATAAGAAAGAAAAAGCGAACCACAACAGAGCACCCGCCAACCACCCACGGAAGATAGTGACGGTGTCATAGAATACGTTTAGTGCGAAGATCTCTTTGAAACTTTCAGTATTTCTCAAAAAATCATTTTGACAGACAGCTATGCAAAGCAAACGGATCGGATTAACGAATAAATTTCCTCTGTGAAAAGTGGTGGCACAGAGTTTCCTACGTTGTAAGGATACAATAGTAAAACACGACGTACGGATAGGGTCAAATCAAATAACACAGCCTCAGACGTATACGCCAGAAAATGGTCGCTTCAGAGCGTGCTTCCAATCATCGCTAACCCATGGACCCTTCTTACTCTGTTGAAATTCGACGGTCTTGACTTCGTCGTGACGTCACAAACTGCTCCCATGGTTGCCGTTGGGAACCCTCTGTCAACAATAAGTGTCCTGTAAAGAGGATTTTCGCGACCGTCTTGACGCCTGATCCGCAGGAAGCACCGATGTCAATCAAGAGAAGTAACCAGATCCTGAGCTCCTGTAGTCTACATTGGCCATAAACTTGGCGCTGTCTCGCGGGGGAGTGCGGATCTGAGCGCTGGGAGAGACGTGTGCACGTGCGCTGTGAAACGGACACTGATGACAGGTGAGATAAAGACGTCCTGGGTTCAATCCTCGAGCGGAGGCCCGTTCCGCTACACTCACATGTGGGTATCGCGTGGGCCTTGTCTCGTTAAGCGGGCGTAAATCCGTGAGCAAATACCACGGGGAGCTGTGAGCGCTGGCAACAGTTGATAGCAGGAAATGTGTGTGTTTGG
>NW_004797325.1:1886914-1888239 GCF_000002075.1 Aplysia californica | reverse complement strand
TCTCTCTCTCTCTCTCTCTCTCTCTCTCACACTCTATATATCTCTCTCTTCTTTTTTCCTCTTTCCCCACCTCCCTCCCTTTCTCTCTCTTTGTTTAACTCATTGCGGACGCGCATTCTGTTCATTCGAACGCTTGAAGACACGATGTTCAGGAATACTTGGGAACACTAAAAGAATCATAACGTCGTCATTCATTCGTAGTTTTCAATTCTGTTTCCTTTATCTGGCACTTTAAATAGATAGATAACAATTGTGTATACTATAATATTATATGCAAACTTGTGTTTCTAGTCTGTATGATGGTTCGAAATACGCCGCAACTTTGCTTTTGATCTGCTGCTGTCGGACATAATATGGGTCCGTTTCGTACTTTAAGAGTGAAGTTTAAATGACGTCCTCGGACATCCTATGTAGATCTACAACAACCGTAACAACCGCTAAAATATCCCTGCTTTTGATGCATTTTTCTGGGAGAGTTTTATTGTCTTAATGCATTAATAACTACTATCTGAGACGTGAGAGAAAATGTTATACATTTTGTATCAGTAGCAAGTGCAAATTCTAACATAGTGCTTCATTTTGAGACTCAGTTGTTTTTTGTTTTGTTTGTTGTTGTGGGGTTTTCTTTTTTTTTTGGGGGGGGGGGGGTTAAAGAAAGAGTTAAATATCTTGTCATTAGTGACCCTAAAGATAGGGTCGAGAGATACACAATCGGACAGAATAAAATAAAACGAAACTATGAAGAACTGTATCGAAGTCGTGTAAGGGTAATGACATAATCAAGACATTTCCCAGAGACAAAAAGAGGACGAAAAGAACACACGCGTATATAAACTTCGAATCGTTGCGTAACAGGCTCAAGTTTCTGCGCATGAAAACTGAGTGACTCAAGATCTTGATGTTCGCGTGTTTGGCTCGACCTGACACTTCACTCGCACGCGACATGAGTAAGATGATTGTAGCTGGATTCCCTCCCCTTGTTGGGGCTTGCGAGCACTCTCAGACCTGTCAAGACACAAGGCGCTGACTTTGGGTCATTTGTATGCGTTTGGTGGTTGCAGTGCAGGTAAGGGGGGGGGGGGAGATATGTTGGTTGGTGTTTCCTGGGACACTTATTTAGAGGTTGTTAGTTTAGTTGGTTTCAAAGGACGGAGCACAACAGACGGAAAAAAAACAACCAGGCATGTTCACACATAAGCACACCTACGCATACATTACATAAATACGCACGCACGCACAAACACACCCAGATATGGAGAAGAAGAAGAAGAAGGAGAAGGAGAAGGAGAAGGAGAAGGAGAAGGAGAAGGAGAAGGAGAAGAAGA
>NW_004797325.1:1880290-1882226 GCF_000002075.1 Aplysia californica | reverse complement strand
ACACACACACACACACACACACATTCACACACACACACACAAACACACAAGCATGCATCATGATATACGAAAATATTGAAAGGGTAAACAAAATAAAGCAAAAATAAACAAGCAAATAAAAGGAACTGTTGAAACAGTAACAACAGAGGCAATTGTCATGTAAAATCAGTTAAAATCCTTATCGAGACAATTGGGTCGTTCGTACAGAAAAAAGACCGACCACTGCGAAAAAGAAATTTTTAATCATTGTACTGCACAGACGAATACAAATTCCGATTCACACGTTCAGAAAACTAGAGCAGTGTCCAGACACAACAGACGGTGAGAAGGTGAAATCAGTTCAATTGTTAGAATAGTGGGATAACAGCAGACAGTCTGATTACTCACAAACAAAACACTGAAAGTGTTCATCATCTTGAGCTCCAGACAGAAAAGAAGTCTTGCTTGAGTAAAGAGAATCGTATCGACACGATAATGGCATTCAAGTGCGGTGGAAATGGAAGACAGACAGACTTGAACAAGAGCAGAGGAGAAAGAAAAAGTAGGACCTACCAGTAGGACCTCTAACCACCCGCAAAAGAAATCTAAAAACGACGTCAAACTACTTACCGAAATCTCTCCGGCAGAACTTCTGTTTGTTCAATCGGCGCACACGAGACTTGCAACTTCCGCAGTCTTGTTTTCCTGGGAATAAAACAATATACAGGACAAATTAGAGATAATTTCTTCAATTTGGGAACCGATATTACAAGTCCACAGAGTAACTTGCTTTGAAGAGGAAGCTGTTAGTTCCGTAAGGTGTCATTATTGTTATTACGAAAACAAGTTGCAGCGATATCTGGATCGAATAGCAAACTGTGCACTTTTTCTTCGGGTTGTTGGGGTGGAAAAAAGGTGTATGTGTGTGTGTGTGGTGGGGGGGGGGTCCAATGCTTTCACTGCTATTTGGCTCATCCTCTTTATGCGTATACAGGTACATGTATAGCCTAATTATACGTATGTATACGTACTTTTTAACAACTAGAACAGTTATTCTCTAAACGTACGAAACAATACTGTACGGAAGTCAATGTTATGATGAAGGGTGCAGGACGGGAAGTCGGTGTTCATAACCAGTGAAAAGAACAACGACTTCAAGAAAAGGACAGGTTTGAACAAATGTTAACAGAGTAGCGTACAGCACCCCTCTGCATATTTTTCACCCATGCAACGTCCGTCTGGTGGCCTTAAGCATGTTTGCAAACAAACATCCTCAACTGTATCATTAATTAATTATGAGCACATTGTCAAAAATGTATAAGAGAGAGGGAGACACGCCGATGTTCTGGGTCATGACATAGAAAGAGCTAATTACCCCTCTTCCTCTCCCACCTTCCGACGGATGCTGTAAGTGGGAACGGTGAAAGGGGGTTATACCAAAGAGTATCTTTGGTTATACGGTGACAAGCTTTCCAAGGTTGTAATCAGAAGCAAACTTCCGCGGGCAGACACTAACCACAGCGGAAGCCTACTTTTGTCGGAGGGAAGATAATAAATCCCGGTAATAAAGGTAACTCCGAGACTTCTCGTTGTCACCGCTGGGCACCGTGTGGGCTATTCCCGGGTACCTTACGAGTCGTTAACGGGACTGTGGTCGGGGAGTTGAAGTGAGCGCTATCTTAATTTTTATTGGTCTCAGGGAAACAGCCGTGGGTATCTACGACGAGAAGAAAGATTGGCCTAGTCTCTATCTACTTGTCGTGTGGTCTTAATTAGCGCCGGTAGAGAGCAAAACGTCACCTGAGTCAGTGATGCGGCCCGTGGTAGGTTTGATGATTGTGTAAGACGTGAAGGGGATTTCTCGCCACTGGGTCGATCACAATATGGTGCCACAATGTAGTCAGTTGAAGTTTTATACATTTTTTCCCTTTAATTTTCTTTTTTTTTCCCTTGATGT
>NW_004797325.1:1875008-1876263 GCF_000002075.1 Aplysia californica | reverse complement strand
TGTGTGTGTCGAAGAATCTGGTGAAAGCACATTGTTGAGGGGTTTTTTCCTAATAGAAGATCAATAAAGTATAATATGTATTATCTTCCCGTCCCATCTTATCTCCCTCCCGGCATCGACACGATAGATGAACCAACTACATGTTCCCTGATTCATGCCAGGGAGAAGTTCGTCCCCAACAGGTGGACAGAGGGAGTGATTGTATCGGCTTCCCTAAACCCAAGCATGTGATTCGCTTTTCATCATGTCACACAAAATCATATTTCCACCAAGTTTTGGCATGCCAAGTATAAAGGCAAACAAAGCTGCCAGATTTGGCGGCTCGGGTACACATCGTTTCTCATTCTGAGTCGACCGTGGCTGGAAAATCCGGAATGAATTCTCGAGTGGTGTCCAGGAAATACCTGGCACGTGTTGAGAGTGACCAATCAGCGATGTTGATATAAAGCACCTGAGCTGGGAGATAAGGCTAGGTAATAATGTTTCAACTGGAGAGGCAAATTGCCAGCGTCGAGAGCAGGAGAGAGGGAATAACGGAAGCGTTTCGGGGTGGCTTTCAACCTGCGTTTTTATTTTTAAACAAATAAATCTACAAGATAGGAGAATATAGCACCTTTTGTTTGGGTTTCGGCCTGTGTTTGGAGAAAAGCTGCAAGAGAGAGAGAGAGAGAGAGAGAGAGAGAGACCCGGCGCAGACTCGTTTTTCGTTTCCGTCGCCAGGATAGGGGGGAGAACTCCGAGAGAACAGATGTGACCCGTACTGTGCACAGGGAACCGGCGTCTATGGAGGGATGGTAAAGTCTTTGAAAAAGACGCAAAAGGCAAAAGTTCGTTTCTTGTTTGGAAATGATCAACAGACTGCAGCGGTTCCAAACTAGAGCAGTGCGATTGGTTTTAAGAAAATTTTACAAAGACCACATCACATCTTTCTTGATAAAGATACAATATGGTAAAGCAAGAACTGATTACAATATCTCTCTTTTGTGCCACACGTACATGAACAATGAAGAAACCACAATATCTAAACAACCTTATAGAGTCATAAATACCATCAAGACATTCGATATCTTCGGATCTGTCTCATGTGACTGTCTACTCTAATTTTAAAATCTAGTAAGTTGGGTGGAAGATTTATTATTTTTCTTCTTCCTATGCCCCTAAAATTTGGAATCTTGTCCCAAAAAGAATAATGTCTGTATTATATTCTCATGGACGACATAGAGACTTTAAGAAAAATCAAAATATGTTTGTTCAA
>NW_004797325.1:1872723-1873789 GCF_000002075.1 Aplysia californica | reverse complement strand
GGGGGGGGGGGAAGTATTTACCAAGGTAGAAATATAGCTGAGATATTCTCCGATTGACAATGAAGTAATAACTAGCCCAATACCCACCCCACTGCAGAGAGAGGCATGGTGTTCGTAATTCTCACCTAACCACTTGCACGCGGAATGACTTTCGTTTTTCATTTTTAAAAATCGAAACGGCAATATGCAACTTATTACTTTTATAGTACGTTTCCATTTAACTTGTTGACCCCTGAAGTAGACCATATTCCTTTCAAAGCGAAAATGCGTTCCGTATATCTTTAGCCATAGACTCAAAGATTGAAGGTATTTTTGATAGAGAACAAATTCCGCATTGAACTAGTTCGGAGCTCTTGGCAAAGGTACGAGGTACATCATCGCCAACATTTTATCAATCTAAAATTTTATCTCCTGGAATTCCTGACGTCTACTGACTAGATGCTGCACCATTGCTTTTTCTTTCCTCAGTTTTAACAAATATCTGCTCGCCTGTATCCTCATACACCAAATATTTATTCCTTTTCATAAAATTCTGGTGATAATTTATGCTTGGGTGCAAGTTGAAACTTTTCTTTCAATGCTGAAAATGCTAACGTATACATAATGTTATTTCTAAACCGACTTGTTGCCATTTCGCAGCGAAAAGGCTTTTGACTTGTAAGAGTAAAAAAAATAAAAACCTAGCACCAGTCAGGATATGATTTAAGCCACCCCCATTTGTGTTAAAACGATGTGTACAAAAGATTGTCAAAGAAGTGGACTGAAACAAGATATGATGTATATTTGCCAGTTGTACTAAATCCCATTCAATTTCTCTGTAGAAACTAAACCGATCACAAACACATTGCCGCGTTAATAAGATTGTGTCTATTTATGGGATGGACAAGAGACTGAAAAACAATTTTAAAAAACCGTCGAAAGTTGTCGAATAATATTTCCAGCTTGATTTACCACGACATGTCGTCAAAAAAAACATTTTTTAAAGTACTGAAAGGCTGGTTTTGAATTAAATACGAAGTTATCGATGATCGAGCTGCTGCGATGGAAACATCAAATATCTCCCCCC
>NW_004797325.1:1868096-1869390 GCF_000002075.1 Aplysia californica | reverse complement strand
ATCCCCCTACACACACACACACACACACACACACACACACACACACACACACACACAACAGAAACAGAAATCACACGAAAGACGACTGGAATCAAGGCAGGTTCTCGTGTTGCTCCGCGAAGGTTTGCCGTGACTCGGCGAAGCAGGCTGTGGTGACGTCAGCACCGGTAGAGTCATGCCAGCTCCGGGTGGTCCCTGTGACGGACAGACGCAGGTGACAGGGGAACTCACCCTCTCCACCCCACGGCGAGTCTGGCACGGCTAGACAACCCTGGTGGCACACTTGATAGCTACGGAAGCTTTTAACGTTTTGCACGATGTAACAGATCCGTAGAGAAGTCTGAGAAGTGCGTGTGTGGTTGGCGGGTGCTCTGGTGTGGTTTACGCCTTCTTCCCTATCAAACATCTACAGTCCTCATGTCTCCTCCTTCTTTTTTGTGTTTATTACTGTTATTCTCTTGTAACAGTTCTAATCTTCGGCACTTATGTGACTTAATTGAGTTGCACGTGCTGTAACACTTTTACTAAAACTAAGGAAAGAAACACAAGAAAGTTAGTGAGGGAAGAAAAAAGAAATCAGCTGAAGTCGACAATAGTAAATGTTTCGATACAGTTCAGAAAAGTCAGAATAAATCAATTTAAGCACATTTTGGCACAGTTTAGAACTGAGCAGAAGCCTACACCAGACCTACGAGACATATTGGTACACTTTAGAACGCTAAGTAGTAGGACTACAAGACATTTCGATATAGTTAAGAACGGTCTGTTGTAAAAGTCGACACAGGAAGCAGAAGGCATTGCTGTCAACATTCCGGTAGAGTCTCTCGACTCACCACCAGGACACAGTCCTCGCTCCGTGGAATGTCCCGGGCAGACCCCCGTTGTCTTCGGCGAGAACAGCGAAAGGAGCCAAACCCACAGACCAGGCAACACAAACAAGCCAGTCAAACAGATAGACACACTCATAGCGCTGCTGAGACGGCCGGCTCCGCGTAACACACAGCCTGACCTCTGACCCCCTACGTCGTCTACCCTTTGACTTTTACACGCACAGTATGACGTCACAACGACTTCACAACTTTTGACAAAACACAGGTATGGGCATTGAGGGGGGAGGGAGAGTCAGAGAGATACTGATTGAAAATGTTTTACGCCTAGATCTACATCGACACAGTTTACATATTTTAGAGAAGAGGTGAACTGCTTCACCTCTGCCTGTCAGAGCCTTCCCGAGCTGTATGGAATACATTGTACATCTCTCCGAAAATACAGAGATTCAACTCCCCCCCCCCCC
>NW_004797325.1:1865699-1867996 GCF_000002075.1 Aplysia californica | reverse complement strand
CATCTCTCCGAAAATACAGAGATTCAACTCCCCCCCTTCCCAACCAGCCTTTCCCTCTTCTTTTTTAACATCCCCAGCAGCCGAGAGCCGGGTGAAACTGTTGTCGACAAAGACATTCTCCGTGCCATGTACAGCAACGAGGCGTGTTGACAGCCAAAGCTTTGGTCAACAACATACTCGGCATTTCTTCATCTCGCCGAACGGACGGCCCGCGAAAACTCTCTTTACAGTACAGGGTGCTTGTTGTGCGAAGTTTTTGGCCCTGTTCAAGCATTGTGTTTGAAGAGTTTATTTTAATTTAAGTGCTTTATACCCCCCTCGACACAATTTAGGCCAATTAGAAGGCAGGCTCTGACCCTGCCCGTCACAGCTAATCAGGGCTGAGGGGAATTCAACGTCCCAAATCTATGGGACCAGCTTCTGTGGTGTAGCGGATAGGCGTTTCGTTGTTGCATCCAGGAGACCCGAGTTCGATTCCCGAATAGAGACAAAGTTTTATCTTATACTTCGTTATTTTTGCTGGGATGTTGCATCCCTCCAACCCCGGGTTGGCCCTGTCAGGCAGGGTCGGAGACCCGCCTCCTACATGTCTAAATTGTGTCGTTGAGGGCATAAAAACGCCGACACTATTTTTTTTAAAAATGGGTCTAACACGTCATAGAAAGACACAAAAAGGACTTGTCCTAAACGCCTTCACGAGCAGACACTGTACTCGCCATGTCGTCACCCCTTGCGATGTTTCTAGCCTTATTGACACAAGCACTATAGCTGCAAATAGGAGGATGATATGTGTAATACATGTAATCTCTATATATTATATTTGTGAAAGTTCGTCACTTTGGCCGCCTAAAACTTCCGAACCACCTAACTTTCTAAATTACAAATTTAATCGTGGTTTAGAATCATTTAAAGGGTGCACAGTTTTATTGAGGAGCCTGGGGTCAGTGTGGCTTAATTTTCAGTTTTTCATTAGTTTCGTTTAGATCTAAATTTGGGAAAGACCGTCTTCTAAGACGGCATTGTAAACAAGTGAGGCACCCGTTCATTAGCCGTGCGCACTGTTTCCACACCTTTGAAATACTGGAGTGTACAATCGCGAATCAATCTATACATCTATTACATATTTGGCAACTTGGAAACATAGGTGTCACTTTTCCCATAAAACTACGACAGCTACAGAGTTAAAAGTTGGCAAGTATCTGCAAAAAGATAGATAGGTCCCCATGACGGAGCCAGATTTTTGGTTTAATTATCTCCTTAATAAAAAATATATATTTGACAAAAAGTTCCCGTCCTTCTTTGACCTTTGTAATTATTCCACTGAGAAACGAAATAAATCAGCATAACTGTCCTTCTGATCCTTCACAGCGGTAGTGCCAGAAGTGATATTTCGCTAGGCGCATTTTGTTTTGACAGTATAGATCTACACCTTCTAATCTTTTGCATCTCTCAAGATTTATTGGTCCATTCCAGTAGAGTGTAAATATAGTAGGCCAATTACTTTCAGTTGTGGTTAAGGCACCGATCATTCCTTTCATCGAAAGGGGGCCCAGTTAGTGGTATATAAAGCAGGATCAAACACCCCCCCCCCCTACAAAAAGACAAACTCACGCACAGATCTACAGAGAGGATACTTTACTCTTACTTTTTCATCCTCTGATGCCTTTAAGCGTCGAGGGGAGATGCAGTTTTTCTATGGTAGCCCAGCTCTGCAGCTCTTTCAATAGGTATATTATTGGGACAGGGAGGATAATGTTTAATCATTTGTATTTCAACCGACTGTGAACTATCGGACGCCTCTCGCCCTGTGAAAATGCTCAAGAGTATTGCGATGATTTCGCCCGTCTCTTGACGCCACACCACAAAGCACAACTTTTATTATTCTACACAGCTGCTGCTAGGAAGCCTCTCTCCACAAGTACCCTGCAAAGAGAGTTTTCGCGAGCCGGACATTCAACAACACGTGTATCTCGCCTCGCCTGTCCGTGAACATGAGGAGACGGGGGAACACTTCACACCTTGCCTGTCTAAGACATGTGTCCAAGTCGCTCCCTGCTCCTCCATGGCCGGGCAAACTCCCGGCTGGACAGGCGACAACGGCGTGTTTGCTCCAGCTATCTCCACAGGCCGATGCCGTGAGGGATTAGGTCGGATTAGATCGGCCGTGGGGAGCGAGAGACCAGGTCCGAAACAATGAGACTTGAAGGGGACGAAATTATGAGACTGAGACAACTCTGTCTGCCTGTCTGTCTGTCTGTCTGTCTGTCTGTCTGTCTGTCTGTCTGTCTGTCTGTCTG
>NW_004797325.1:1862501-1865167 GCF_000002075.1 Aplysia californica | reverse complement strand
ACACACACACACACACACACACACTCACACGCATACAATCACACACACAAACATACACACACACACACACACAAATACACACAAACACACACTCAAACACACACACTAGAAATTAAGACATGCAGGAGTTACCAATACTATAAGGACAAGAAGATGCGAGAACACAAATAGCTTTGCTCATAATTTGTTTGAGTAAAGAGTAGCTCACAGCAGTTACGTGACCTATTGGTACTGCTATTGAAATATACATTTTCCTAGAACTAAACCAAAGAAAAGCACATCGACAAAACTACATTCATTTAGTGCTGGGGGAAAGTCAGAAGGGCAGACAAATAAAAGCTACAGCGGGAAACAAATTACAGGAAGACAATAATAGAGTAGAGTGGAGAAAACACAGCAAGCTCCCAGACTTCTTGGTGCTATGAGATAGCATCATTCGGAAGAATCGCTAATGTCTGTCATGGCATTTGTAGGCTCCCTTATGAAAATGAAGTTTATCCACCAAAAACGCTTCAAGAAAATCCGTTGTTGTTTTTTTGTCTCTGATGTAAAATTTGAAAAAAAGTGATTTACCATAGTTTACTTGGCGACCCTCGGTATATAATTAACATTCTACACTCCAAATGCCATAATTAAGACCACACCCACACACCTTCCCAATAATTCTTTCCCCAACATCCCCATCAACCCTTTCTTACAAGTGAAAACGTGAACCATTGCTAAGGGCAGACTACTCACCTGATCCAGACCTGGGCCTACTGCGGTGGTTTCCATTCGTGCTCGTGGCTTGCTTGGGCACTCCTAGGGAAAGAGAACACACGCACACAGTCAAATGTCATGACGGTCAACTGAGAGTTCAGAGGTCAACAAAGCGACCCCTCTCGTGACGCTACATCAATGACGTAGAGGACGACAACATGACGTCAGATCGACTAGAGGGCAAACGGAACCATCAAGACAGTGCGACGTTAAGGGAGTTGACGACGACGATTACAATGACTATTATAACAACATCAACAATGACTTTTAACAGCATCAACAATGACTATTTCAACAATCGCAGCATCAGCAACAATGACGAGAACAACATAGATGCCAGCTTCCAAAACTAACTTTGCACATCAAAACGACAACAAGAGCAACAACAACGAAAAACAAAAACAAAACAACAACAACACTAACAAAGACGACTATAATGATGTTAGACGTCTAGAATAACAACAATAACAACAGCAACAAGCACAAAAATGATTTAGGTATCTGTAACGACAGAAACAACAACAACAACAATAACAAAAATACCAACGTAACAGTGAAACGAGCCTGAACAGCAATTATGAATAAACCATTACATTAATAACCAGAAGAGTGAGTTTACTAAACTGACTTTTTGTAAAGACGTTAAGCATAATAATGTACTTTCTAAATCTCAACAAAACGTACAGAGAATTATCATATTGCGCTCAGAACGTAAGCTACATACAGATACTTTTGGGTGTTATGTATATCATGCTGGTTCGCAGAGGGGTTTCTTCGTATGAGAAGCAAAAAATAAAAATTGTTGACTCAGTTAATATATTCTATATTATTATGTTAAGCGGTTAAAATTTATGTTCAACGTTTATCATAATATAGGACGTGGTGTCAAGCCTCCACACTCTAGTAAAGCTTACTTGGGTTGTCTCGTAAAGTGTACAATATTATCTGGAAGTTAAAAGCACTATTCAAACAAGAAAGGTACACATTTTGGCATAAAATTAAATAATGCGGCTAAAAACACAGATAAGTAAAAGATAAACAAATGGATAAATAAACAAATCAATAAACAAACAAATAAACAAACAAATAAATAAACAAATACATGAATAAATACATAAATAAACAGATAAATGAGACTGCGGATCCAGAAAAAAATCCGATGACCATACTTTCCAAGGATAAACCAAACAAAAACCCTTCACCCCTGGCAACATCGTAAAACAATACAGTCACCACAGAGCATGCAGATAAAAATGAGACGTTTAAGGCCATGAAATTTTGACAGAAACGCGTTGTGGTGCTTAGAGATGACTTAAGCGGATGAGCGGACATGCATGTTAAAATTGAGTGAGAGATTGGGAAAGTGGGGGGGGGTAAATGGTGCGGGAAAGGGGTGGAGGTGGGTGTGTGGAGAAGTCGAAGAGGGCTGTTACAGAACTTGTGAGAAACAAAAAATAGTGTTTAATAATTTATTCGAAATTAGGTTTCGTTTTCCATCCCCCCCGAGGATTTGTAATTTTGAAAGAACTAGATCTATATCGAACCGACAAGTATGGTAGTTAATCTTATATCTCCTTTCCTTTTGTTTGGTGTAATCACGGGAGCAGGATAGAACCAGCTTTCAAAGTTGCGTTGTTTATTGTCTTAGTATGGCGTCACTTCGGTAGTCAAAGTGAGTACTTCTTTAGGAGAACAAAAAGCTTCGTGGTATGGTACTATAAGCTTGTCTTTCCCTGTTGGAAACGTCTTTGGTCAAGGCAGGGCTGTAATGTGGGCATGTCACGTGCCTTTTAAAAATCGCAATCACTTTCGACTTACAAGCAGTTCACCAGAATGTGTGCGTGTGCGTGTGCGTGTGCGTGTGTGTGTGTGTGCGTGTGTGCGTGTGTGTGTGTCTGTGTGTGTGT
>NW_004797325.1:1860865-1862315 GCF_000002075.1 Aplysia californica | reverse complement strand
GGTGTAAGTGCGCTTTTTCGGTTTTAAATGGTAAATATTTTATGCCACTATCGACGCAGTGTAGAACTGTTCAAGAGGTCGACTACTTCAACCGTGCTCGTGAGTTTGGTCCGAATAGGATGCAGCATCCTTACAGACAGACTGAGATACTCGACCAAAAAAAAAAAAAACCCACTCCCAAACAAACAAACAAAAAAACTTCCCCACTGGAGAGTCAGTCCCGGGTATTTCACCAGCACCTTCACTGTCATCTTCATTAAATAAAATCAACAAGAAACCATACAGAAGCCATGATAACCACAAACAAAACATCGATCACCACCACTACATTTCTGAAGTTCAAGCTTTGATATCAGCTCTCTCTCTCTCTCTCTCTCTCTCTCTCTCTCTCTCTCTCTCTCTCTCTCGTTTCAGTAAACTTGCTATAGCCAATAACCAGTTAGAACCACAACCACAACATCTTTCACAACATCGATGGACAAGTAACAGTGCCAGGTTATGTTAAAACAACAACAACACTTTTTCATTTAGAAACAACTTCGAAACAGAGAAGAAGTAGCAAGCAAAACGAAACAAAATAAAAACAAAGACAAAACTCATAAAAGCTGCCATATTATTTCGATTTTCTGCACGATTTAACGATTTAAGTTGAGATTTGTTAGCCCTTAGCCTTTTGAGCAGGACATAAATAAATGTTATAAAAGCTTTTAATAGAAATCAACCAAAGGATAAAAGTAATCCTATCAGATGTCGTGATTTCAGGCGTCTGAAACACGTAGCCTCTAACATATATGTCATGCAAAGAGCCGTTAGTGGGACAACATCAAAAGGGTTAAGAGATGTGCATGACGTCATAGAGTGACCTGTGCGACGGGATTCCACTACGTTGTTATGGCGACCTCTCTGTTTACCGGGCGTCATTTTGTCTACGCCTCTGTCTGACCCGCGGGCGCCGGGCGTAGCTGTGGTGGCCCTCGGCCTCGGTCGTTTTCGCAGAATTTCATGTTTCTCTGAAATCGCCGGAGCCAGGGGTGACGTCATGAGGGCTCACAGCAGCAAATAACATCATCCACATCGACATCGATACTTATTGTAAAGGGATGTAACACTACCATGCCTAAATTAATATCTAGTAGGTGATTTGTCTGTTTTCATTCCCCACGTAACGTCAAATACATTGTATATCTAGCAGGTAAAATTTCTGATCTTCTTGCGAACCTGTTCATATTAATTTCCATTACTACTTGAACTCCTCTTGGAGGCTCGGTCAATTGTACTTTTCTCTACATTGTTATCTTCACAGTTTCTGTGATCAGATTTTCTTATCACCATCATGGCTATCGGATTCTTTTTTTAAAGGTAGTACAACGAAGTGAAAATCCACCGAATTGTAAATTGAAGAGAGAGAGAGAGAGAGAGAGAGAGAGAGAGAGAGAGAGAGAGAGAGAGA
>NW_004797325.1:1856870-1860765 GCF_000002075.1 Aplysia californica | reverse complement strand
GGGGGGGCAGAAAGACAAGCACAAACGTGCGCACAATCTAAGTTGGCAAAGACGAAGAAGGAACTCACACACCGGGGAATCTAAAAGCCAAAAGGCAGTTGGACAATGTCAGCTGTTATCTGGTTACTAGACACGTCATCAGCAGGATCATAAAATTTCAAACAGCAATTTAATTATGAGTATGCTCTTTGTTTCTTAAATTAGAGAAATGAAACTCAAGTCTCTGAGGGAATTATCTTTGACGCTACCTTCTTTTATCTCATAGTCGCTCGAGTCATAAAAGATATCAGAAAAGTACATCGGAAAGCCACTCCGTCATACCCCAACTCAATTTCCAAACCGGAATATCTTTACGGCAAGAGACAAGGCAAACGGATGTACATGTATTATTCTTTGTGCTCATCGTAGATGCTTTTCTGACAAGGAAATCAAAACATTAGTTAAATTCGATGAGATAGGCCTACTTAAGAACATTGTGTGTCTGATTTCGCAGAGGAAGCCAGTAATAGATTATTGTAAGACAATCAGTGATTTAAGAGCTACTGACCGCTAGGTATGGCTACAGAGGGAAAAGCGAAATAGGGGGAAGTAAAATTCTACAGTTGCTTCACAGAGCAAAAAACATGGGGACGCTCAAGTTAAAATGGCAGAAAAAGCTGAGGTCAATAATAGTGTAAATATCATTGTTTGTGTTAAGAGTGTCTGAAATTCAATCGCTCAGGAGCAGGAAGAAATAATGTCCATGTAAACATCTTTATCTTCATAATAATGTTGTTTTCCAAATAAAAGTGACTCCTGAACAGAGAGAAACTCATTAAGCCCACCCATAAGCAATGTGTGTATGGGTTGGCGTGTCAATACATGGTGTCATAAGGAACCATTTTAAGAAGAGCGCCTCCCGCTAAATGCCACTACGGAAAATCGCTAGCTCACACAAGGGGTCAAAGTTGAAGAGTCAGAAGGGTCGAGAGAAAAATAGAGAAACGGGTGAGGACAGGCCAAGCGTTTGACTCACTGATGCAGGGCGCGATGTGTGACTCGGTCTGCAGGTAGCCCGCCGCACATCTGTTACAGGTGAGGCCGATGACGCCATCTTTGCAGGGACACTGGCCTGTGGTCTGGTTACAGGTCTTCCCAAGAGCACCCACGGGATGGCAGCTGCACGCTGTGGGAGAACGCACAGAAGAACACAAGTGAGAATATGTTCGGGCAACACTGGGACACAGAGATATAATTGTACATCTCGCAGACATAAATAAAAGAGCCAGGAAAGTCAGGATTAAGAATTATCTTTGGTAGGCAATGTTACAATTATAATAATATTGTTTAACTATGGAAATCTACTAAAACCCAATAGTACATTCTATAGATATTAATATAGTATACCATAGTATCTATTTAAATCTTTGATCATTCTACGTCCAGCGAGGGGTTAACAAATTAATTAAATGCTTACGATTTAGACAACAAAGAGGCAGCAAAGAGTGTGATTTAATCAGTAACGGTGTTTCAATATCATACAGTAAACAATCCCTATAACAGTGTGCTTATATGTACTAATAACAAATTGCAAAGACGTCAATGATTCCGAAGTCGACAATATTTTACAAGACGACAACGGCTGTAGCAGCGTACTATGCTGTTTGAAGGCCATAGCGAGACTCTTTGTCGTTGCGACCAAAAAGACGTGAGTTCGATTATCAGGAGAAAAACTCTCTTTTCTTCATTGAGTACGTTTTATTTTTCATCTGCGATGCTGTATCCCACTCATCCCAGATGGCCCCTGACTAGTTGAGTCGAAACAGCCCGCCACCTAAATTATCTAAATTTTGTAGATAGGGGCGAAAACATGTTCTACACTTGTTTAAACATCTCTTCCCTTAGCCCGGAGATCCTCGGCTCTTGAGGGCGGGTGACCCCAACAGAGGACATAAATCGTCCAACATTAGAAACATGAAGTTTAAAATAAAACGTCTCGTTGAAATAAAGATTGTGGAGTTTCACATCATTAGATAAGAATTTCCAAGTCTGACAGACACATTTAGCTCCTGTGCACCAGTGTTGTCTTCGTCTTTCCGAACGTCTGCGTGATCTTGAGGTACAAGCAAAAACAGTAGCAGCGGCAAGAAAATTATGGACAACCACAGTGACACAAGTAGGGAACAGCAGTAGTTAACCAAACGACAGCAGCAACAGCAGTAGTAGCAACAGCAACAACAACAACCACAGCAACAACGATTACAACAACGTCAAGAAAAACAACCGCGTTCGCAAACAAAACAACCGCATCGACTTCAGCAACAGGATGCGCTGCTTTAGCGAGAGCGAGAAGTGCAGCAACAATACTAACACCTTCATCATCAACTACGACAGCACTACAATGACAAAGCGCATCAACAATATCCACAGCAACAGCAACAATAAAAACAACAACAACAACAAACAAAAACGACAATAACAAAAACAACAACAACAACAACAACAACAAACAACAACAACAACGAAAGCAAGAACATCAGATAAAACTGCAGCAGCAGTAGAACACAATAATTATAAATAGAATTGCAGCAACAACAACGACGACGACAACAACAACAACAACAACAACAACAACAACATATATCATGTCATAGACAAACGCCCCACTGCGTTGCTAATTTTCGTCTACATCCGGGAAACTCAGTGTCAACGGGCAAAATATAGGACACAATTTCGGGTCAACAAACAACGAGCAACAAGGGATCTGTTAACGCTTTGATGTCATATCCACGAGGGACATTTTTTCTGGTTGTAAAGACATAGGAAGACGATGAAGGACTAGTGAGTTCGATTCCTGGCTCGTTTGGGTTAAATGATGTATCCCACGGACAGAGAGGCACTTTCCCAATATGTTCCAAAATTTATTCAGCTGCTATGGACATGTGGCATTAACAGAAACGGGAAATATGAATGTAAACAATAAGCGCGTAACAGATTAAAACTCTTGCATGCCATCAGGAAGACTGATATGGTTAACCGGAAAAGGTAACTGCTGTTGGGAACTGTACTTATACTGTATGGACCTTCCTTGGTTTTAAAAGGTGGGGGGAGTGGGGAGAGGGGGATACACGACTAAAATGAGCACTGAGAGTACGCAAACGTTTTAGCTTGAAGTAATTAAACCGTCACCCTCACACTGTTTTGTCATTTGCTAATAAACATGTACACCGATTTGGGTAATGTATTTTACTTCCTTTGGTGCAGTCAGGTTCATTTCGAGGACAACCATACTTTGTTTCCTTATCAATTCTACACTTTCCTTTTGTCTAGAATTCTCTCACGAGTACAACAAAGGGGTATCAAGTCATCTGTTCAGTTATACGTCCTTCATTAAACAGTAAAAGGACCCCCCCCCCTCCTTCAGTCCTTCATTAAACGAATTCATGCCTAATCCCAAGAAAATATGGACTTGATACACTGTGATAAAGGTTCAGAAATAACAATTTACAACAAAACGCATCTCGTCTCAAGACTAAATATCTACGAGTTGGCTATTTCCTATGAATCAGCTTCTAACTTGAACGTCAGAAAATTTCGCCAGATAACTGCGCCCAAATGGCAAAAGCAACGGACTGCCTATTTTAGGCTTCGCAACAAGGTGGCCGGGATTCCACACATTTCTTTCCCACGTTGACAAGACGACAGCGGCAGATGCCATTAATCTGAAGCGGTCTGAAGCAACTTTACTCACACGAGCACACAATAGAGCTGGGCAACAAGAGCTCACGAGACTTTTTATTTCTACGCCATACATAGTCACGCTTCTGTACCTTATAAAATAATAAATAATAATGGATTGCATTTATATAGCGCATATCCACTTATGCAATGCTCTATGCGCTTAACATGATACATA
>NW_004797325.1:1855196-1856228 GCF_000002075.1 Aplysia californica | reverse complement strand
TGACACCAACAGATAGATATTTTCTAATGCTCCCTATTTTCTTCCGTTGGAGATATAGATTTTTACAAAGATTGGATACATGGTATTTCATAACCTTTCGACATTTACGTCATCGACGTCTACGTTGGTCCTCTCACTTTTTCTTCGTTAAACATCTTCACGTCATCACAACTCAAAATATCTATGTCATAATAATATGCTTTAACCGAGCACTGACAGTATCTGCGTCACATTTGTCCGTCACTCACTTGGTCTTTGTCTCATATAGTCAGTCATCAATTGCAGACTTAGTCCAACATTGTGACCACTCCCACCACCTCCGCCACACACCGCCAGCACCTACTCAATGTCGTCAGTGCTCACACCCCCAACGACACACATCACTGTTATCTCTCACACAATGGAACTGTCTTCTATTTTCCCGAAGATTCCCCATTTACTGAAACATGTTGTTTTGGCTTTATTTATTTCTAAATTTTATTTTGTGCGTACCTTCCCTTCACCCCCTGCCTTTTTGCCTGTCTGCGAGTACCTGTTTTGAGAGGGTCAGTCTTTCTTTTCCCGGAAAAATAACAAAGGCAAAAGCAAAAACAGCAAAAGGACCAACCCCCCCTCATCCTGAGCAAAACTAATAGCTACTATTACTATACCCATCTCATCGTTGTGTGTCACCTCCACCCCCCCCTCCCGTTTCCCCCCTCAGCCATCCAGTGTGCGTGCGTGTGCTCAGGTTTTGGCCATCTTTCTCTACCTCCCTTTCTCCTTTATTGCCCCATTCATCTATTCTCAATAATTATCCCCATCACTATTTCTCCATTCAAACACTGTACAACCCTCCTCCCCTTCTCATCCCGGTTATTCAGCCCCCAGCCCCATCTCGCCATTTATCAAGGCGTTGTCGGTCCCTGTTTTTATCTTAACGTTCGTACCTGATTTTCCGACCCCTTTCTGGGTTCCTTTTCAGTGAATCTGTATTTGAATGTGTTTGCGCGCGCGCGGTGTGTGTGCGTGTGTGTGTGTGTGTGTGTGTGT
>NW_004797325.1:1853613-1854827 GCF_000002075.1 Aplysia californica | reverse complement strand
CACACACACACACACACACACACACACACACACACACACACACACACACACACACACAAACACGCAAGCACACAGTCACTCAGAAAAAAGGGGACTACAGAAAAACTGCTCCAACTTTGACCTGAAACAAAGCAAGAGTAAGTAAGATGGTTACGTTAAAAGTATCCTCGGGCGAAAGTAGTCGATAATCACAATTTCCCCGATAACCCGACAAATAAACCAAAACTCCCGTCCGCTGTTCAGGGTGATTAACTCGGTAATTTTGCTAGTATGTGGGTTAACTGCTTCACTTCGGAAATAGGAACGAGGAATTGGGGGATGGGTAGAGGTGGGGTGGTGGGTGGGGGTGGAAGCGGGGGGAAAAGGGAGGGACAGGGAGAGCATCATCTGACATTATCACACGACGCTTTTCTCAACTCGCGAGGAGACAACATCTGAACGTGAACCAGTCATAGACTTTTATTATTGTAATATCATAGACCGTTCACTCCAACGTAATTCCGGTTCACTCTGGAGCACACCATTTGACTCAATTTAGAACCAACTGAAGAGCGAGGGGGGAAAGGTGACGCGCACACTCGGCAACAGCGAGACTGGTGTTTTCCCCTTCATTTGGGACCCCTGGTGCGCACACTTTGCAGAGATAACTACAAATGTATTTTAACCCTATCCGTGCGTCGAGCTTTACTATCGTATCCATGTGACATGGGGAACTCTGTGCCCCCCACTTTCAAATGAGGAAATTTACTCGTTAATACAATCCGTACACTTTGCATAGCAGTCTGTCAAAATTATTGTTTGAGAAATACTGAAAGTTGCAAAGAGATCTTCGTTACTAGAAGTATTCTAAAATGTGAAGTATAAAACCCTGGGGGTACAAAATGACCCCAGGGCGTACGGATAGGGTTAAAGAGCGAAAAAGGTGGCGGAAATGACAGTGCACGATCTGGGATAATACAAATCTATTGAACCAGGATGCTCGCCATGCAGACAGAGTGGTTTGATCATATATCTAACCTAGACTCATGCTGTACTGTAAGTTCATTAATTCTTCTTTCCTATCAGCAAAAGCCAGCAGTAACCCGTCGTCAAAGTACGAGGCTAGCTAAAATGTACTACATTGTAAATTAGGCGGGTCTTCGAGCAGCAACAAGGAAAAAACGAAATCAGAACTAGAATGAACAACTGATTCTTATAATATAGGGGGTTTTTGG
>NW_004797325.1:1850792-1852122 GCF_000002075.1 Aplysia californica | reverse complement strand
ACACACACACACATACACACTCATACACATACACACATGCACACACGTGCGCGCACATACACACACATTCACAAACACCCACATATACACACACTCACCACCACCATTACTCTCTCCCACCACAACTGCAACCCCCCTCCCTCCCGACCCCCCTTTACCCCAAACCAATACCCTTTTCCTCTCAGACCACCAAGGTCAGTTCACCGAGTGATGGGCATCAGGAACATTACACAGGGCAGAGAGGGACGACCATCTGCGAGCTGCCAAGGACACGTTTGTTTACAAGTACAAGAATATCTTCTCCAGACTTCAAAGCAAACAAGATCAAGTAAATAGCTTCTGAAACTTGTTTCATGTGAAATATAAGAACGTTTTCCTTAAATATTTCTGAATTTAGCCACACAAAAAACCCGCCATCAAGTAGATTAAAATGTATTTTCCCTTTTGAAGCTTTAATCTGCACAGTAAAAAGAAAAGAGCACAGCCTACATGCATGTTTTACTGTCGCTTTCTACGTTTCACGACTTTTGCACGACGTAAATGCGTCGACAAAATCTGCAATCTAGGTTTTATTTTCAAGTTTTTAAAAATATATATTGATAACTCAGTTTAAACTACTCCCATCCCGTCTCCGAAAGCTTACTTCTCTTTCTCTTTCCCGTCAATATTTCATTTAACACTTTCTCCGCGTCCTATCCTGTTTGCACACACTCCATCCAACAAGAACCCTCTTACCCCCCCCCCCCCAACAACACTTCCTTCAACTGCCTCCTTCCCCTCAACCACCCTTAACACTACCCCATCTCCACCCTCTGCCAGAGATGCTTTGTTCTACACCCTTCCCCCAAACCAACTGCTGTGTTGTACATTAATTAATTTAAAAAAAAAAAAATTAAGTTGCAGTTTTAATAGAATCTAATGTCCAATTTTTTAAAATCTAATATTTTTAACTTTTTGGGGGTGGGGGCACGGATTAAGGTGGTTGGGGTTACACAGGGGTGGTATGGTCACATAATATAGGACTGGATTTAACTCTTAATCGTGGAAGGGGCAATTGGGAGTTATTACGCCATCAAAAATGACATTAATACTAAACCATATCAACTCCTTAATATATTACTTTATCTAGGGACCACCTGGCTGTATCTCTCTTGTGTACAGAAGCCCACATAATTCTGTTTTATCTATCAATCTTTCTCTCAACACACAAGCCAACACACACACACACACACACACACACACACACACACACACACACACACAAATACACACACAAACGAACACACACATATACACACCAACACCCGCATACATAAGCACACACATAAAC
>NW_004797325.1:1845814-1847717 GCF_000002075.1 Aplysia californica | reverse complement strand
CCCGCAGAATGCTGCATGCCATAGTAGTTAATCGGCTTCCAGCCACAATATTCTCGCCCATTTCTACCCTCTCTCTTCACGCGGGAGTTTAATACCTTGAGCAGGCTGCAGAAAGTCTGGTCAAATCTGTATTCGGTAAGGTTTGATGCCTTTGGGGGTAGCCAGAAAAAAACAGTAATAATAGTGAATATCAACCCCCGACCTAAATCTTTAAATAAGTTAAATAAAAGCGTCTTTCCAGCATGACGTCATGAAGACACAAATGTGGACCTACACAGTGCAGAGATCCCGGATGCAGGGTGAAATAAGTTCCAAATGGAGGACTCAGTTTACTTTTTACCGATTATTCCTCGTGGATGGGGCAACTCAGCTGGGACAGACAATGACTTGTACATGATGAGGCCTCGCGAGTTTTTAAGATCACAATTATAATAAATGAGGCCTATCGTTAAAAAGCAAAAACAAATGGCAGTAGAATCCACGTCTCGTATCATTACTTCTGGGGTAGCTATACCGTTATAAGGACAAGAGAACTGAACGCATATTATTAAAGTTGGGGCTATAGTGACCTGGAGGTTAAGGTGTTCGCCTCTCATTCAAAGGTCCCGAGTTCGAATCCGGGTCGCGATGGAATTTTTTTTCCTCTAAAAGTGTCCACTTTCACCTCGTTTCCTGCTCTCAAGCAATGTTCTGTTGTCTGCTTTCGTCTCCATTTTCTAACCCCACCCCCTCACCTCCTTTGCCTCCTCCTCTGGGCTTTTGACTCTTTCTGCAGCCTTTCTACTGCTACTCTTTGGCTCCTTCTTACTGCTGTCTTCCAGCCACAACCCTGATCTTCTGGTAGAAAAGATCTACACCTAGCTTTCTCGGACAAGGGCAAACAATCTCGGAGGTCCCGAGTGCAATTTGCGCTCGTTAAAGATCCCTTGGTGGTCAAAAATCGATAAGAGTAGGCTTCGGCCGCAACCCGGGCAAAATTCAAAATTTCCTACCAACTGAAAGTGTTCGGTGCGTCCGGTGCGCTCATATGACCTTATGCAGTTGAGAGCGCCGTAAAACACGTACCAAAAACAAAAACAAAAATATATCATTACAGTTATCATTAATCAAAAACAAAGTGCAATCCTATTTTTGTTTCGAGAAATATCATTATCTTATGAGTTCCTCTCCCCCTGAGAAGGATTCAATTAGCCGTTCCCAAAGGGTAAGCACAGCTGTGGCGTTTCCTCCACTCCATCCATGACATACAGCAGAATTCTATTTAATAGAAGACAGGCTTTTCCAATTAAGAAAGTGCTGTATTTGATTATTGTTACGACTTGAAAATTAGAAGGAAGAACTCCGCCCACTAAAGATCGTATTAACGATTGAACTAGCGTAAAAATATAATACTGCTCGGAAATGTAGTTTGTTGGAACAGTTGTGAGAATGGCTGGATTATTTGAAGACGTGGTTCACTTTGGCTACACATTGCGTAATGCCAAGTCCATGTCAATCAGGAGATTTGTGTCCGCTCGGAGCCCGACCCACCCCTAACTTCCCCGTTTTAAAGTTTGAATCTGAGTGGTGTTTTACGGCACTGTCGACATAATTTGGTCATGTGAGCGCCATCCCGTGTGTTAGTCCTGCAAAGACATGAAGGCGTCCTATAGGTGTCCCCAAGCCATTGAATCCTCCATTCCTACCTCCCATCCTTTTGTTTCACCCTACACTCCGAACATGTCCAAAGGAACCCGCCCGCGAGTCTCTTTTCTTCTACTCCCCAGGATTTTGCCGCAGGATAGTGGTGAATGATCTTTATTTCCTCTTGAAAGGGATATGGTAAGGTTGACGGAGACCAAGAGATCGGGCAGGCATAGGAGGGTGGGGGCAGAGAGAGAGAGAGAGAGAGAGAGAGAGAGAG
>NW_004797325.1:1843712-1845457 GCF_000002075.1 Aplysia californica | reverse complement strand
AATGAAGATATTTGAAAAGAAGCTTTCATGTGAGATATCTGCAATGTCACAATTTAACTGAATATAAAAGGCAATTTAAGCTTAGCGCTCGTTTATACCATTCACGAGAATGCAGATTCTAGTTTACATTCCAGGTTATGACTGTCGTATTTGTCACTCATTTTAGATGTTACAATAAAACTACTGCTAAATAAAGACTGTTTTGTTTATGCCAAAAACTAGGTTTTGGTTTATCCCTCACCCTCTTCCGTCTGTTTGATTTACTCCACAGAATTCTCACAATACATGTACATGTACATCACAGAATTCTACACTTAGTGTAGAATTCTGTGATGTACATGTATCTGGCATGGTTGAAAGAAAGGCAAAAGTAATCGATGAGATGAAATCGTTATTGGCATTATTATCAACAACAGCGTAATACAACTAACATAACATAGAAATAAGCCTTACTCATGTCGATGCTGCAGTTTTTAACAGCATTCATTTAGAATATATTTGAGTAGCTAAGAACACATGTAAGGAAATGTTTATTTGAATTTCCATTTATCAAGTCAAATGTAAGCTTTTTATTGCGCTTGCCTTGTAACATGCCTGACTGCTACTGCTTGTTGACAAAAAAAATGATAATGTTGATTGTTTTGATTAGCCTAATTATTTATAATAAATTTAATGAAATTTAGAATCTAGACTCTAGATATAGATTAGGTCTAGATATCTAGATCTATCTAGTCTAGATCTAGATCCAGACTTTCTTTAGCCTTTAGCCTATTATCTTTATAATAATAGGAAATGGCTATCGAAGTGTATACAGACCCGGTAATGGTAACCGGGAACAAAGTCACGAAGTATACAGACCCGGTAGGGGAACTCTTTTGTGATTTCGGGAAGTTTCAGCCCCCAGACCCGGTGGAAATCTAGTGTGTGTGTGAGAGAGAGGGAGGGGGAGGGGGGGTGCTAGCAAAATGTGACATGCCCCAGTTGGCAGGAGGGAACGAGAGAAAGATAGAGTGGGAAATAGGTGGGGAGAAAGAAAGACAGAGACAAACAAAGAAAAAGGGAAGGCGAGCGATACACAGAGAGAGAGAGAGAGAGAGGGGGGGGTTACAATAAAGTTCAGTTTGACGGAAGGAAGTTGACGTGGCCACAGACATGTATTAATACATTGGAAAAGCAAGACGGACAGACAGGGCAGGTAGAGGCTCGGGTGATACAGGGTGATTTAAAAAAACACCCAAAAACAGTACAACTTTTAAAATTAATATTTTCCTCCACACTGAATTTTTGTCTTTCAAATTTGAACACAACATTTGGAAGTCAAAAGTGATTTGTCTAATAGTCATTAATATTTAGATAGCCCATTTTTCAGCTATGTCCCCATTTTTGTAGCATGACGCACTAGTTTGCTTTAGGCCTACCACTAAAAATTCCAACGATTAGCCATATTGCAAACTACAGTAGTCTAACAGGCCAACACAAAAAAACAACAACCAATCATTACCTGACTTTCCTTATAAGATCTTTTAAATTGGTGCATTCTGTATAAATATAGGTGGTTTAAAAAAAAGCCATTTCCGTTTTCGTAAAAAGGGTTTCTTCTTTGTGAATTTTCATGTCAAACAAATTCCTTTAGAATTAATTACATCTGTCCCAAATTACAACATTCTAGCGCAAATTTTGTGCGAGATATTTAGAAAAAAAGTTGTACAGGTTTTTTGTGGGGGGTTTTTTTTGTGTTTTGTTTT
>NW_004797325.1:1838259-1843612 GCF_000002075.1 Aplysia californica | reverse complement strand
GGGCTGCTCGATTGAAATTATGACATTGTAACTTGTTCTTTTCTTCAAATTGTGATTCCTCCAACTCCAAAACGGAGGAAAAACGATTGTTCATCGAAAAGACATATCCATCCGCAATCTTCATTTAGATCTAGATCTAGTTTGTCTGCCTAGATCTAGATCTAGACCATAGATCTAGAAGAACCTAGGTCTACCCTGAGTCAAGAGGGCGCTGGAAACTCTCCGAAATCACAAAAGAGTTCCTTTAGCGGGTCTGTATACTTTGTGACTTTGTTCCCGGTTACCGGGTCTGTATACACCTCGAGTGAGAATTCGATTAAAATATGATCGACCTCTCAGCCTCTCACCGCGGGTGAGACTTGCCAACGTTGGCTATTTTCTCCGGGTGTGAAACGAGTCCTGTTTTTCCTCAAATTTCTGAATACGGACTGTCTATCGGCTATCGGTGTGGATGATCAAATTGACGCAAACAAAGGAAAAATTGAGGAAATAGATCTAGTTAGATTCTAGATCTACAGTCTACAGTCTACAGGCCTAGCTCAGGAGTGTAACTTATGTGGTTGTCTACCAGTATGCTACAATAATTGCATTTTTCGAATTGAGCCAAAGTATGCCATGCGCCTTTTTGTTTTCCCCAGAAGATCTCACTACTCCTCTCTCTCTCTGTCTCTCTGTCTCTCTGTCTCTCTTTGTCTCTCTCTCTCTCTCTCACTCTCACACACTTACTGCTCGCTGACAAAATTTCACGCTTTCAACACAAGAGCGTTGGAACGTTTGTTCACACAGGTATTGTAGTTTTATCTTATGTTACCTTTTACTTCCAACGGTGTAGATCTCATGGGTCCCCAGGCATCCGGCGACTGCTGTGTCTTGTTGTCTCTGTTACTGCTAGGACTGACGCTCTCTCTTCTCACGTTGAGTTTTTAGTCTCCAGTTGATGTTGTTTGTACTCATCAGTGCACGGGGAAAAACAGCTACCTGTGCACAACCAATTGGCCAGAAAATCGCCCCCAAAAATAGTCAGGTTTTGGGGACGTGAAAGGCTAAAATATTGGCCCTACATTACCCCCCTCCCAGTGCTGTGCACAGTGCAGATAGTATGATGCACTATGCACGAAATAATTGTTTATTCCTACAGGTCCAACCTCTCAGGAGGCCGGATTTTACGTCCTGTCCGTGTGGACTGGTGGGTGGATGCGTCAGGGTGTTCAAAAACTTTTCCAAGTTGAGTGTCGGCTTTTGACATGTATGCTGGTTTCAAACGATCAACTGATACTTTTTCTTTGCGTCCTTTCAAATTCAGAGTGAAATATTTGTCATGGGTATTCAAGATCTTAATTAAATGGACCATCATACGGTCTCTGAAGTGGTTTTCTCTGCGCGTTGTGGCGAACATAAACTTATCCCGTTGCAGCAAGATTGCTAGATGGGACGTCTGACTCCCGTGGTAGTTGGAAACTGTTGGTTCTATACTGCGCATAGTCTTTTGTAATTGCTGTGTGTAGAAAAATGGAATCGGGTTCTATTGTCTGGGCATTCCGTGGTGGGAAAAACTTGCCTGGTAGTCTGAGTGTGGTCCCATACACCTAGCTGAAGTTAGATACTAGGCTATAGTGTAGAATTAAATTGTAGATGTCTAGAACTAGATTTAGTTCATGTGGAAAAACAAAATATGCTCTTTCTGATCATTTTTTAATTTCAAACAACTTCTGCTATCGATGTGAAACTGCAGAAAAGACTGATTTATATGCACATTTGAATTTCACTTGCTAAGCTAATTTTCTTTTATATTCTGATACTTATGGTTTGTTTTATAGTGGGGTATGAATGTGGGTACAGAGGGTTCACAGCTAAGCCAAGGGTCATTGTGATTTTATTTTATGTTTTTGTTCTTCCGTTCATGTTCAGATTTTTTTTTTCACAGCCGCAGCATAATAGAATTTCACGTTACAACATTCTTGGCCGGTTGAGGCCTGCTCTTGTTTGACTCTCTCTGGTCAAGGCGTGTTTTACATGTGTGCATAGAATGTCCTATCGTCTCACCTACCCTGCCCTACATTCATGAATATAAAGAAATTTTAACAAAACCAAATTTATCTACTGACCGCACTTGCATGAACTTAATTTTTTCTAGTTAGCTTTGCTGCCAGTGGACATTTTCATGACCCTCCTCCTCTTCCCTCTCACTCTCTACTTCACACACACAAGCTTGAGGTGATTTATAAAGTGAATACATATGTGTCACAACACGATGGAATCAGGCGCTCGTCAATTTTGAGGCATATGGGGCATTATGGGGTTATTGGTATCATCTTAAAGCCTGTCCGTTTGCCTTGCTTTTGATGTAAAAAATATCTATTTATCCTGGATACAACTCAAGACATTGGCGATTGAAGGAGGTGGGCGTCGCCTGATTTCAGAGAAAAATTAATGAGAAAATGGCGTTATTTCTTTAGCTTGAGAGTCCGTGGAAACTGAAAATGTACATCTTTTATGTCTTTAATCAACATTTTTCAGTAAAACCCGCACAGAAATGTGTTCTTTAAAGGTGTTGAGCCAAAAAACAAAAATTCGGTAAAAATGCCCAAACCTGCGGGAAAATGCCATTTTCTTCACTTTCATTATTTTGACGAGCGCCTGATTTCACCATGCTGCCTTACATAATATACTACTCACAACTTTGTAACCCCCCTTTATTGCTGCCATTTTTTTTTCAGCTAATACCTACCACAGCTAAGATGTTCAACATTATACTGAGGTTTTACTGTATATCTTTTTCTTTTTTTTTCTGTTTTCTTTTCCAGGACAAATGTTGATTTCTCTCATCACCTTACGCCTTGAACTAGCCCACGAGGCTCCACAGTTGAAATACTTTCAGACTTATACTGGTGAGCATATATATTCTAAATCTGCAGTGAAAATCAGCAGCATTGTTGTCTAGAATTAACATATGCTCTCATTCTCAGATGCGCACACACACTCACACACACACACACACATACACACACACACACACACACACACACACGCATACACACACGCACACTCACACACACACACACATACACACACACACACACACACTCACACACACACACACACACTCACACACACACACACACATACTCACACACACACACACACGCACACATACATACATATTTCACAAAACAGAACATTTTCTTCAAACAGTTTAGATGTCTGCTTTGAATAAATCTAAAACAATTGGAATAGGGCAATAAGTATAATTCTGTTCTGTTAGTTGTCTGTAAATCAAGAGCAACTCCCGCCTTCCGTGAAAGAAGGGAAAATGGAGAAATAAAGTAAAAAACTCCAAAATAACCCACCGCCACCACTACCAATCAAATTTGGTCGCTTTTAAGGACAAGCAGGCCAACCCAGAGTTCGGGGGTGTCCAGAAATCTTGACCTACACCAAAAGTGGGCATTGCTCTACCCATGAGAGAAATTTGGTTTCATTCGTGTGTATATTTGTTTGGTTGTAGAGAAAACTTTCCTTGTCTATTAAAGAAACTGAACAATGGTCCAAAAACATTTCCTTCGATTATCTCAAAACAGCATTTTTTGGTATATCCCCCTTGTGCTTAAAAGCGACCATTTATGCCTCTAACTCTGTGTGGTCCACAGCAAAGAGAGATCCAGGTACATCAAGAACATACGCATCTGTCGCTCGCTCAGGCGGGCACCATCCGAGCCAGCCAAGCTCTTCGCACATAGAAGGAGCTAAAGGAGACCGACGTCGGCACTTTTCAGGTCACCACAGTGAATTTGATATCGTGCCGCACTGTGCAGACGAAGAAGAGTCGCTGGTTGTTGTGGAAGCGGAAAACAAGCAGTGTGATAATCTTCTGTGTCAGGGACAGCGAAGGCCAAGAGACATTTCAATAGAATTTATTGGATCTGATGGTTAGTTTACTTTTCTGACTATCTAGGAAGGGAATCTTTTTTTTCTTTAACCCTTCCAGCCCCATGCATGTATATTTTCAGCAGGGTTTGTACCTCCCATCGTACCAAGAGCATATATTCTCAGTTTGGGGGGTACCGAATTCGCTCATTTCTCGAAATTAGCAAACCTAATTAAACGTTAATTTTCATATTTGTTCATTTACTTTTAAAGATTGTTATATTATGTTATTATCTAAACCTCATTACAATGCCTCTTTCTCTGCAATACTGCTGTATTGGCTGGGACTGGGGTTAGCGAGTGCACAAAAATGGCTGGGGTTGGGAGGGTTAAGAGGAAAATATTTACCTCCGTTATGTTTTGTTGTGAGATTTAAATATAAAGATGGGAAAAATTACTTGGTGGTCTTAACTTAAAAACTGGTTTGATTGGTAATTGTTTGACGTAAGGCAGGTGTTTTTCCTGTATTTAACTTGTTCATGATTTTCTTTGGAACATTGTGGAATTATTTACTGGTCTTTAATTTTAGATGAGCCTGATTCGTAAATGATTGCCACAAAGCTTGTAGGTTTTTCTTTTTTGTTTTTGTTTGTATGCTGGGTGAGTTTTTTTTATTTTAAACATCTCTATGTATAGAATCCGAGTTTTTCTCTTTTACTTTTACCTTTCTCGAATAACACTTTCCCTACCACGAGCTGCATTTTGCGGCTCGCGGACATGGCCTCGCTGGACCGAGAGCCGCAATATACGGCTCGAGTGGCTCGCTATCTATTCCAATCCAGTAATGAAAAGACACGAAATTCTCGGCCAATTCACGTTTTCAATATAATAGAATAGACTTCTTGTTAGCAGATACGAAAGAAATATAGCACTGAGAGACGATTTTTAGTCATTTCAAGGCGCTTTTTTTGTCCCCTTCGAAGCGTAAAAAAGAGAAAAAAAAGCATTCCCCTGACTTCAGTATGAATATGTCTCATATTTTCACTTCTCCACATACATAACTTTCAGTATTTTTTTGCATTACTTGAGGCAACCTACCTGAGAAGTTTGAATGATGCTGTTGTACTTTTTTAGATATGACCCCTCAAAGCTGGAAAATTGTTGATTTCATATGACACCTTCGATACTGCAAAATCACTTTTAGAAACCCCAAAGTAATATAATTGGACTAAATCTTCAATATTGTATCACCATCTAATAGATTATTTTTTAACCTTCAATTTGATGGGCCATAAGACATGGTTTGTGTGTGTTTAGTTGGATGTTTTGACATTTTCCTTTGGTGGGGTAGGGGCATAAAATAAATAGGTCCGGGAAAAGCCCTGGGCCAGTGGTGGATTATGGCCGGGTAGGAAAAGAGTTAATACAAATGAATATAATATATATACTGTACTTTTTAATTCTCTCTCTCACTCTCTCTCTCTCTCTC
>NW_004797325.1:1835502-1838121 GCF_000002075.1 Aplysia californica | reverse complement strand
GGACCTCGACTTAATTATTCTTACCTGTTCTTTTCTTTCTGTCAGTGTGGCAAGACCTCCTCAGGATGAGTGCTGAGTCCGAAGACGTCGATGTGGCAGAGGAGGAGGAGGGGAGGGAACTGGCTGCCAACTCTTCGGCAGCGAGCGAAAGGGAGGTGCAGCAAGTATCGGTAAAGTTCCTTGTCATCTGTTTTTTAATATCTTTTTGTTCTTTTTCTTTTTCTTCTTTTTCATCTCCCTGCTCATTCGGGTTCTTTTTCTCACAGTCAAAGCATTTTGTTATTATGATAACGTTTGGCTCAGACAGATTTAGTTTTAGTTAGAGATGTATAGAACTTGCAACACAATTCGATCATACAAGTGCCAGAGATTAGAGTAATATACACAAAACTGAAGGAGGAGAACTAAGGATGATAGATGTTTGATAGGAAAGAAGGAGCAAACCACACCAGAACACCCATCAACCACCCACAGGCTAAGTTTGAGCTTCATTTACAATATTTCTTAGGTGTTGTCATAGAACTTGAAACCTCTTATGTGGGTGAATGGAGGGTGCTACTACTATGTCTTACTTCCTTTCTTTCCCCTCTGTTGTTTCTGTATAGCTTTGTTGCTATTTTCCTGAAATTAAATCACCGTTATTGTATCGATTTGTACTTCTCTTTAGTCAATCAAACCAACCTCTGAACACTAGGACTCCTAATAAAAACTTCTTTGCCTGAAATTTGTTTCTACTTCTGTCCAAGTTGGTTTCTCTGGCTTTACCCACAGCTCGTTTGCCTGAAATTTTGCCAGGGAGAACCAGATTTATGTCTATAAAGTGTCCCACAGCATTTGTCGTTTCTACATGGGCTTCTTCAAATACTAAAGATTGTAAAGCACATAGAGCTTGCTGTTGAGCAGGAATTTGTGCTGAACAAATGCTATCTATTATTAGTAGTAGTACTACCTTAGTTGATTTCTTTTCCTTCCATGAAAATCTCATCAGTCCCCCAAGAAACCACTTTCCTGTTGCTTTAATTTTATTTTCACTTTTTTTTCCCCCTTCAGGTCAAGGTTCACCCCAGAACACACCCGTCAGCCAGGCAGCGAGAGAGCCGGTCTGAGCCAGATGATAGGCCCAGCAGCTCACACACTCCATCGTCGTCAACGGCGACGCCCAGCGGTTCTGGAGCTACACGTCCGAAGAGTCACAGTCCCACAGGCAAGATGCCGTCCACCATCAACTTCTTCTGCGGAAACCCCAGCGTGGAGCTGACTAAGGGAATACTGCACATCTACAAGGACAGGTGCTTGTTTGTGTATTTGTTTGGGGTTGTTTTTTTTTGTTTGAGTAAAGAAGTGTGCTTTAACGACTTTGACAAAATAATGTTCATTAAGTGCAGGTAATATCCAAAAAAGCAGTAAACAGTTGTTGTAATCGCCTTATCAAAGGTTTAAAGATGAAACAAGTTCACCAATTTAAATTTCTTGGTCATATAATTACATCCAATACAAAATTTTTACAGAACTAAAACGAAGAAACTCAATAGCTGAAGATGGCTTTGATAAAATGAGTTCAATCATGCAAAATAGAAACATCTCAATGCCTACTAAAGGAAGGGGTCTAAAAGACGATGTGTGGTCAACCCTTCTATGCAGCTGTGAATGCTGGACAGTTACCACAGATAGCGAAAATAAAATAGAAACAACAGACATATATATATATATGATTTCTTGGGAGACATGAGAATTTCATGGACTGATAGGAAATCAAAGAAAGAAGTACTGAAAGAAGCCCAGGTGGGCTGCTTACTTATGAGGACCTTACAGAAGTTGCAAATGCTGTTTCTGGAAGGTTTGATTGGACAAGAGGGCTTTGAACATTTTGCTCTCACTGGATGAATAGAAGGCAAACAAGACATGAGCAGACCCAGAAAAATGTCTGTAAAAAATTTGAGCTGATGGGTGACGGGGAAGCACAAGGATGGTGTGAGATTTTTTGGAGCATCTAATCAGAGAAATGAATGGAGAACCACGATCGTCAATGTCTGTTTCCGATCTGGTGTTTTCTAAGGGTAAAGTGCAGGAACCCTAGTGTAGAGCTGACCGAGGGAATGCCACATATCTACTCTCTCTCCCCTTATTTGTCTTCATCCCCCGCCTTCCTCCCCCTCCCCCACTCAACCTTTTTGTTTCCTCATCTCTTTCTCCCTCCCCCTTCCACTCCTTTTCTCTCGTCTTTTTCTAACCTTCTGTTTCTCCCCCTCTCTCGATTTCCTCTTCTCCATCTCCCACCTCCTAATATTCACCCAGTTATACATACTCAAATACTGTCTAGCACACACATTGCAAATCACACACGTCTTAAGGAAGAAATTTTCAGGTCTCGAATTTTGTCCTATATATTATGTGTATCTTCTTTGTATTTAAAACAAGCACATAATGAAATTTGTACTTATCAAAAAGATTTCCGCTTGCTAGACGTGTCAGTTTCTGTGGTCACTCTTCTGTCTGAAGACTACCCTGGATAAGGAAGTGACCTACATGAAATGCTGTCTTCCCCTCTCCTCTCTCTTCCACATTTCTGTTATACCCTCTTTCTTTCCCCTCAACCCCCTTCTCTATCTCCTTTCTCCC
>NW_004797325.1:1818330-1835303 GCF_000002075.1 Aplysia californica | reverse complement strand
CCCTCCCCCTCCCCCACTCTATTGACCCATGCCTCCCAATATACTCATCTGTCTCTGTGATGTCACTTCCCCAGTCAGATGACCACCTTGGACAAGGATGTGACCCGCAGTGAGATGCTGTGCATGCTGGGAGTCCCGGCCTCCTACACCATCCATGACCTCATCAACTTTGCCGCTCCCATGGGGTGAGAGCAATGGCTTGTTTCTTTTTTTTTTTGTAACAGTTGTTACTCCTATCGGCCAGAATGACCCGCTCGTTTGCACCGCACCAGCTTCTGTAGTGAATGGATTGGGTGCTTTGCTGTTGCACACAGGAGACCTGAGTTCAATTCGCGAGTGTGGAGAATTTTTATCGAGTATTTGTTGTTTTTTTGACTGGGATGTTGTATATCCTTTTCAGTCTGGATTAGCCCTGATGGGGTAGGAAGCCTGTCTTCTTAATAATTGTTTCAATTGGGGAGTTAAAACACCTATATTAAACCTTTTCCCCAAAAAAATTATAAAGCAAAATGACAGAATGAGTTACCTTTTGTGACACTCGGCAGTGTCTTAATATGAGACAAAACCTTAATTTTCTGACACCACCACCCCAACCCCCAAACTGCAACAACTATGACTAATACTCTTTTTATCCACTTGTAGTCCTTCATCAGATCTTAAGTGTTATATTCCATGCAGCATAGACCAACAGCACTGGGAAGAGCTTGCACAAGATGGTGATAAGTAGAAATGAGCTTTGCTTAAAGGTGCAAGACAACTTTATGCGACTATTGAAGAAAAGACAAAAACGAAAAAATCAGGAAATCGAGATACATCTCGCAAATCCAAGATTGGTGTGCTCAAAATGCAGCGTGGTCTGCCTTCCAGTTGCTATACAAACTGGCTGTAAACAACGCTGCTTGTGAGAGAACCACAGCTGAATACCCACAAGCAACAAACTTTAAAGCTGTTCACAACCATCTGTCACAGATGGAAAGAACCATTACAATATTGTCAGAGTTTGACATAAGGATCACTTTGTCTTGTTGCTACACATCATCATCATCATCATCATCATCATCATCAAGTGCCATTTCTGTAGCAGACATCGATGATCATGGTTCTCCATTCATTCCTTTGCTTGGGTGCTCTTAAAAATTTTGTACTCATTAACAATAAAAGTAATATCTTTAATTTCCTCAAATCTGGTGTAGTTTGCTCCTTCCAAACATCTATCTTCCGTATCTCTCCTCATTTCTTATAACATTACTAATCTTCAGAATTTAAATGACCTAATTGTGTTGCAAGTGCTGTAAAACTCTTTCTAAAAAAATTTCCTCAGAGATTACGTCAAGTTCATGCAAGTTCTCCGGGATGCGTTTCCTAACCAATATCTGCTACTGATCAAGTTTAGGGACCAGGTATGTGCAACTGAATGGTTTTATGACAAAATAGGCTACCTCTATTTTTACGTCTTATGCTGTGTTTTTTTCTTCTGTTTTGAGTTGCTATTAGTATCTGTAATCTTTACTGTATTGTGCCCAGAAATATACTGTAACCATTGATTTTGTTGTTGTTTGATTCTTTTTGAATTTTTTTTTTTATTTCAACAGTGTACAGATTGTGATCCAAAGAATTACCTTTCTTCATTTTCCTTTTTTTGGATACAGCGCATCATGTCACAAAGCCTTTCATGTAGTTATCTACCCTTCTTCTTTTTAAGGTATCAATGTGCAGCACTGGTGTCAGTGGTGTTGCAATAAGGCTTCTCACTATTGTGATTGATTCCCTTGTGGAGGAAGGGTTTTTTTTAAGATTGAGAATCTTGGTCTCTCTCTCTTGGGATGCTGTATATTGATCTGCCAAGTACTCGGATAAAATCGGAGCTCTCTGATTTTAGAATATATTTTTTTTACTATGGAAGAACCTTGATCAGATTTGCACTAAATCTGGGTTTTTTCCTTTAATTCTGTTTCCATTGGTCATATGGGACCTATCGTAAAGATGTGGAACTACACATGTTTATTTGCAATATTTGCTTGACTTATTGTAAATGATGTAAAAAATGCACATTTTTAAATGTCGTTATTTGTGTGTGTTTGATTTGTGTGTATGTGTCACGACATGGTGAAAACAGGCACTAGACAGTTTTTGGGCTTGTGTCATTTGTGTAATTTTTAAAGCTTGTCAATGAAAAAAATACCCATCTCTATCTTGAATAGAAGTTGAGATATTAGCTTTTGAAGATGCGGGTCACCTGGTTTCAGAGATAAAATAAGCTAGAAAATGGCCGGCAAAGTTGGGCGACTTCCATAGCTTGAGAGTCCCTGAAAACTGAAAATTAAAAATTGTTGTGTCTTTGATCAACGCTTTTCAGTAAAACCCACACAAAAGTGTGTTTTCAAATGATCGTAAAAGGTGTTGAGCCAAAAACAGAAAATTCAAAAACAATTGCCCAATGGCCACAAGAATGCCAGTTTCTTTGATTTCACAATTTTGACAAATGCCCGACTTCACCACTGTGCTCACTTGTGGGTTTTTTTTGCCATGATCAATTCTTAAAGTTATCTGAATCTACTCAGGTTCAGGAGACTTCGTTTTTAGGGAGGATTCTGAGGATTACTTCTGTGTTCAGTCATGGAGTAGTTGGCTGATCTTTGTGTACCGCTCAGCCTGGGTCAGAGTAGCTTGGCTCCAAAATGATCTAAATTATGTCCATGGAAATGTGCTGCATCTGCAATCAACCAATCAATCAATCAGTCAACAGAATGCTTTTGGTCTTTCACTGTGCGCTGAGACTAAGTGAATGCAAACCAGCTAACTAAAAAAAGAACAAACTTTTACAAATTGAACTACAGTTGAACCTGCCCAAACTGCCTCCTATTCAAACTAATAACTAATAATCTGTACAAATAATCACTTCCTACTTCTCTCCGTTTGTTTTTTGTATATTATTATGAGACTGTTCAGGGCTTGGTCCAAGACCAGCACACCCTCTTTTCTTCTCAACAGTGGGTGGCTGTTCACGGACAATTTCAACTGTATTTACAAGAGTAAAAGTTTAAGGGGTCAGTCTTTCTTTCAGATATTATGATTTGATGCTGAAACCCGTGCTTGTTTTGACCTTTATCTATACTGTGTTGTTTGCTTGTGGCAACTGCTAAAGTTATAAAACTTTTAAACATTTTCTTTTTAATGAGTTTCAGGGTTTAGAAATTTTAAGGATTTGTATGAAAAGTAGGTTGGAAAATGCATGACCCAGAAAGTAACTCAGATTTTGGGTTTTTTTTTAAAAACTCTTTTCAGGCATCCACAGATGAGTTTTACTCCTACTTCAACAGTCGACCTTTCAACTCTATAGAGCCTGACATTTGTCACCTGGTCTATGTGGTCAAGATTGAGGTCACCAGTGACACTGAGGTGAGAAGGAGCGACAGTGTGTGTGAGACACCATGAGAAAAAGTAACTTCTGCTTGGCAAAAATTTTGCTTTTTTTGTTGTAATGTACGCAGAGCCACTTTTTTTTGGGGGGGGGGGGTAAAAGTAAGGTTGAATTCAGTGCTTTTCAACCTTTTCACAGCCAGCCCCACTGTTTCTACCCTTAAAACACAAACATTTTGGTACCGTTGACTGGATCAATAACAAAAACAAAATTGTACCATTGACCTACATGTATTTCCAAGTTGGACATTAAGAAACACCTATCAGTCCCCCCTGTGATCCCTACAACTCGCCAAAATTACCAAATCACCCAATTGTAGGCAGTACTGCCCAGGCTGGTTACTATCCCTCTTTGAGTACATTAGTCTGTCTTGCATGGGTGGTTGGAGGGCACCATTGGTAGGTCCTTCTTCTTTACTTTCCTTGTTTGTCTGTTTGTCTGTCTGCCTGTCTGCCTGTCTGTATTACTTTTTCCTGCCACTTAATGATGGATTTGCTTCTTTTTACTGAAAACAAACAAAGTCTGTCTTGCTTTTCCCCAGCATTCAAAGATTGTTGTTATTGTGTGGATGTGGCTCTCTTTACTCAAACAGTTAATAATTTCTTTCCGTGGTCCCTGTGTGTTTGCAGTGTGGCAGTTTGCCGACCATGGACCTCACAGAACTGCCTAACTGTCCAGTTTGCTTAGAGAGAATGGTAAGTGGGGACAAGTGGGATGTTTTGTTCGTAATGCTTTAGGTTCCAACAGAACACAATTTTTGTTGGTCTCTATTCATGACATAGAAAACGACGTTGAAAACAAAACTAAAAAGCCCAGCCATAATAAGAAAATGACATATAAAGCAAAAAGAAACCTACAGTCATGACTCAAAAACAAAAATGCCGCCAATACAATAGAAAATCATAACTAAGAAATAATTGAATATCTTCAGTCATTGTAAAAAACTAATTTTAATGAATATCACCAATCATATCAAAGAAACAAATGAATATCATCAGACATAACTAAGAGAAAAATGAATGTCTTCTGTCATGGTTTAGAAACCAGTGAATGTCTCCTGTAGTAATAAAGAGATTTTTAGAATCGAACCGCCTCAGCCCTAAAAATTGAAGGCAGAAGAAACAATAATAATCTGACTCTCCTCATAACCCCCCCCCACCACCAAAAAAAAAAAGAAATTATAAACAATTGAGCAAATAATAATCTGACTGTTCTAATTCTTTCCCCAATCCTGCCGAAATAAACCCTCTCGAAATACAATTGATAGAGTGACTTCCTCACACTTTTATTTTTTCCCCTGAGATCCTGATTTGGATTTCCTTGAGTGGCAGATCTGTAGACAGAGACTACCACTGTTTACTGTTTGTTTTGTTTTTCTTTGTCTCCCCAGGAGGAGTCGGTGGACGGGATCCTGACGGTGTTGTGCAACCACTCCTTCCACACGCACTGTCTGGCTCAGTGGGGGGACACAAGGTACGTCATCTTGGACAAACTCCCTCTTCAGGACTTGTGACTAGTGGGTGGTTGCTGGGTGCTCTGGTGTGGTTTGCTCTTTCTTGCTTATCGAACTTCTATCGATCTGTCGTCTTTATCTGTCCTCTTTTTTTCTCGTTGTATGTTACTGTATATTTACACCTCTAATCTTTGGCACTTATGTGAATTATTTGTGTCACAAGCGCAGTTAAACTCTTTGAAGGAACCAAGGACCTGTGACTAGAGCTGGTAACCATTGCATTGTGGGTCAGATCTGGCCTGCTTGTGTAGCGATGATGTAACGCTCTGAAGTGTAACTTACAAGAATACATCAAGTCTTTTTATCTTGCTGTTGTTCTCAAAGCAATACTGAAATTGGTCAATATGCTGGTCCTCAATAAAAATTAGGGGTAGGCAGTCTTTAAACTCTTTTTGAACCTGCTATTGCACCAGTCCAGTTTCCTTGTGATTCATTGCTGTAAACTCCTGTACTTTTGCCCCCACCAACTGCCCTGTGTACGCTTACTTTCCAAGTAAACTGTAAAATGCCTTTCAGAAACCATTCTGCTATTTCCTGTGTTGTTGTTCTGTAATTTCCAGTAGTCTCATGTAAACTGTAAAATGTTCTTTCAACAACCAGTCTGTAGTTTTCAATGTTGTTCTGTCATTTGCTGTAGTCTCATGTGAACTGTAAAATATTCTTCCAGCAACCATTCTGTAGTCTACATGGTGTTGTTCTGTAACTTCTGTTGGTTTAACAGCCAATCTGTACTTTACAGTACTGCTGTTCTCCTCCCCAGCTGCCCTGTGTGCCGCTACATCCAGACCCCGGAGGCTGTCGCTGACCAGAGGTGTATGCAGTGTGGCTCACACGAGGTAGGAAGTAGCAAGTGGTTCTGAATTTGGTATTTTTTTGTGTGGCATCGTGGTTAAGTCAGAAGCTCGTCAAAATAATAGAATCGAAGAAACCAGGGTTTTTTTCTTCCCGTTGGGTAATTCTTATTGAATATTAGTTTTTGGGCTCAGCTCCATTTATGCCGACTTAAAAACAAATTTCTTTGTGGATTTTACTGAATAATGTTAATCAAGGGCACACAAAAATGTAAATTTGTAGTTTCCAAGGATACATAAGCTTTAGAAGTCGCTAAGCTTTGGTAGCCGTTTTCTTGTTTGCAAGTGCCACAAAACTCTTTCTAAAATTTAACTATACAGTTCTGTATATATATATATATATATATATATATAATAATATAATTTTTTGTTTCACTCTTCTCTCCGTTCTCACACAGAGTCTGTGGATATGTTTGATCTGTGGCAACGTGGGCTGTGGGCGCTATGTCGGACTTCACGCTTATAAGTAAGTCAATTTGTATGTGTGAATGTGTGTGTATTGTGTGTGTGTGTGTGTGTGTGTGTGTGAGTGTGTTTTGTGCGGAAATGGGGGTTCTGCAGCATTGTTGTCTGGGTGGTATATGAGGCTTCATGCTTGTAAATAAGTGAGTGTGGGTGGTTGGTGGGTGCTCTGATGTTATTTGTTCCTTCCTCCTTTTCAAACGTCTATTGTCCTTATCTCTCCTCCTTCCTTTATTGTGTTTTTTACTCTCTTGTAACACTTCTAAACTTCAGTACTTATTTGACCTAACTGTATTGCAAGTGTTGTAAAACTCTTACTAAAACGAAAAAGTTGTTTACGGGTGCTCTGGTGTGGTTTGCTTCTTCTTTCCTTTGAAACATCCGTCGTCCTTATCTCCCCTACTTCTTTTTTTGTGTTTGTTACTCTCTTGTAACACTTCTAATATTCTGGCGCTCATATGACCGTATGCAGTTGCGAGCGCAGTAAAACTCTTACAAAAACTAAAAAACAAAAAAGATTTGTGTCTGCTTTGTGAGGGTCAGGCTCTTTTCCATCTTGGCCAAGTCAGTAGTAGCTGTGCGTGGAACACAGGCACCGTGTTTTGAGCATGTTTATGGTTTAAACAAGGCTCAGTTTTGGGCCCAATTCTCTATACCATAATATACATTTTCCCTGTTGTCAAAATTGCTATTTAAGCTTTGACATGCAGGTGGTTGGAGGGTGCCACTCTTAGGTCCTACTTCTATACTTTCCCTCTGTTGTTGTTTCTGCCTGTCTTTTTTACTTTTTCCTGTCGCTAAATGACCATTATGGTGTCGATGTGCTTCTTTTTACTCAAACAAACTTTCACCTGCATGCCTATGATATCCAGCTGTATAAATGTTCTTTACCATCAATTCAATGTTGTTCTTTAATTTCCCCACCAGGATCAATAAAAATGAAATTTTACGATTATCATGATTATTTTATTATTTTTATTCCTGGATGGGGAAGTTTTTATTGAGCATCCCCTTCTGTCTGTTGAAATGTTGTGTCACAGAGAGAGAGAAAAAAGAGAGAGAGAGAGACAGAGAGATAGCCTAAGAAAGCACAAAGAGAGAGAGAGATAGGCAAAGAGAGAGAGGGAGAGAGAGATAGACAAAGAGAGAGAGAGAGAGATAGGCTGAGAAAGCACAAAGAGAGAGAGAGAGAGACTAAGAGAGCACAGATAGAGATAGACAAAGAGTGCACCGAGAGGAAAAGAGAGACAGAGAGATACAAAGAGACAGAGAAAGATAAGCAAAGAGAGAGAGAGAGATTTTTATCCAACCCATTTCATTCTCTTACCTCAGGCACTTCCAGGATACGAACCACACGTACGCCATGCAGCTGGGCACAAACCGAGTGTGGGACTACGCCGGGGACAACTACGTACACCGTTTGGCTCAGAACAAATCGGACGGGAAACTGGTGCAGGTGGATGAAGGAGGGAATGAGCTGAGGGAGGAGAAACTGGACTCAATCACCCTGGAGGTGAGTGGGCTATACCTTCTTCTGTCATTTTGGTTGGAAGACAGAAAGTGGGGAAGGGAAGGAGGGGAAATTTTGATGTTATCGCTATGGAGCTGTATCTTTCAGGTCTGAATCTTAAGTCTGTCCCGTTATTACTTTTAGCCCATTTTTCTCTCTCTTCCCTTGCAGATTCCTTCTTAAGGTTGGAGGATGTGAAACATTTTCAATTTCAAGGTTTCTTTCTTGTGGTGATGACTTTTGTGTGACTTTTACTGACCAGTCTAGACCTCTGATGACTTCCATTGACACCTGAGGATTTTATGGGTGGTTGGTGGGTGTTCTGGTGTGGTTTGCTCTTTCTCAACTGAAAAACATCTATTGTCCTTATTTGTCCTCCTTCTTTTCTTCATATTTTACACTCTAAACACTTCTAATCTGCGGTACTTATATGACCTACAGTCAAATTTGTCTAAGACCACCTATTGTTGAGGAGAAAAATGAGCATCTTAGACAGGTGGCTGACTGAAACAGTGCTATTATAATGTAAAAATAAATCCCCGATCAATTGCGAAGGGTAGGGTTGGGGTTTTGTACAGGTGATTGTCTTGTACAGGTAGCAATTAGAGCAGGTTGGACTGTACTTGTGCTGCGAGTGCTGTTAAAGTGTAACTGAACCTTGATGACTGTGTTGACACTTGATGACCATGGATGGTTGGAGGGTGCCACTGTTAGGTACTACTTCTCTTCTGTCCCTGTGATTTTTGTCTCTTTTCCATCTTACTTCCCTCCCCCCCCCCCCCCCCCCCCCACCACTCCCTTATTGTGTCAATGTGCTTCTCTTTACCCGGACATACAAACAAACAAACCTGATGACCTCTGCTCTTTCTTTCTGACCAAACACCTATCGTCCCTATCTCTCCTCCTTCTTTTGTTGTGTTTGTTTCTCTCTCGTAATACCTGGTGCCCATTGCGCATGGGATCGGGTCGGGTCCGGTCGATCACCCAACTCGTCGCCTGAATACAAAAGCGTTTATTTTTAAGGCGACGAGTCGGGCGGGATTGGCCTGTGCCACAATAACTGCTTTGTGCCCTCAATCTTACTAGCAAACCAACCGGACCCAATCCGATCCCCCATTAGGCGTCTTGTAAAACACCTCTAAGCTTCGACACTTGTATGACACAATTGTGTTACAAGTTCCGTAAAACTCTCTCACTAGAAAAATGCTCTGATGACCTCTTGTAACCTTTTTGCCCCCCCCCCTCCCCAGTACACGTACTTGCTGACCACCCAGCTAGAGTCTCAGCGTCTGTACTTCATGGAGCAGATCCAGGAGGCGGTCAAGGACGTGGAGGCAAAGGTCTGTTCGTTGTGTCGTCTTGTTGGGTGTACAGGGGTTATAGACAGACTGATGGATGAACAGACAGACAGACAGACAAACGAGGGCAGAGAGTGGGCAGGTAGACAGAATATTCAGGCAGACAGACTGGTGGACAGGGGTGGACAGGCAGACGAGGGCAGGCTGCAAAGCATAGAAGAAACCAGACTGGGAAAAATAACATAGATCTATGCTCCAAGCCATACGGGTGTAGTGGGAAATGAACAAGCAGACAAACTGGCAAGCAATGCACCTGTCAATACTGACATTAAAATGGACAAAAATGATGTCAGGAAGGCCCTTGCCACCACACTTGAAGATGAGGAGACTGAGCATGACTCTGTGCCAATCTTACGACTTGAAGAACTGGGTGTCTTCAGAGGAAGACAGGTTATTAACCAAAAGAACACTGGAATGATCAGCAGATGGACTCTGAGGTGGATATTGGAGCGGGGAGTGGAGCTCGTATGGAAACGCCCGCAGTGCTACGATGTTGTTTCCAGGATCAAGTAATCAACTAATCAAGGAGGGCAGGCAGGCAGACAGACAGACAGACATAGGAAGATAGTTTGACAGACAGGGTTGAATGGGTAAGCTGGATAGACAGATAGATATATACACTGACTGATAGGGGCAGAGGAGCAGATAGATAGATGGGTAGACTGATAGATAGACCGTTGGATTATCGAATAGAGAGATGACAGGCAAACAGACAGACAGATAGACTGACAGCTATAATAAAATCGTGTTTTAAGCATGAAATGAAGGCACTCTCTTCTCATAACTTAGTTTGGAATTATTTGTTGAGTCCCTCTGTGGATGACCTCATTGTTTTTTTTGACAAACAATTCTATTGGTTTTGTGTGTGTGTGTCCATGAGCATTTGTATGTGCATATATTTATGTATCATGTGAGTGTGTGTGTGTGTGTGTGTGTACATGTTTATGTGTGTGTGTATGCTGTACATTTGTGTGTAGGTATGCGTGTGAGTGTTTGTGTTGTATGTTGTGTATGCATATGTGTATGTGCACTATTACCCCCTTGAATTTCAAGCCTCTTTCAAACTGAAGGAGCACAATGTGTGGATTGATATTATGTGTTTGTGTATGCATAGCTGCCAACCATCACGCAAAAAGTGTATTTAATACGTTTTTGAAGTTCTGAGTATGGAATCCTGTTTTGTATTTAAAGTTTGTATTCTCTACTTGGTAGTATTGCTGTTCATGGACTTACTGATACTGAAGAAAAATAATAAACTTTCAAAACTGGATTTATAAATAACATTGAGAACTAAGCCCATAAATCAATTACAGAGATCTTTTGTCGTAGGTCTACTTTTTAGTTTTAGTTTAGTAGAGGGTTTTACGGCGCTCGCAACTGAATAAGGTCATATGAGGGCAGGTCTACTTTGAATAGCTGGGTTTTATTGAGTGCAGAAAAGCCTGTGAAAAGATTTTGGAAGGGGGATAGGCTAATCGCACAGTACCCACCATCCTGACCCACTGTGTGGTTTGCTTTTTTTTGAGAGAGAGTGAGATGATATTTGTGTGTGTGTGTATGTGTGCGTAGTTTTTTCAGGGAAGATGTTAAAAGAGAGAGATTCTCCCTTTGCCCTGTGATGCGAAGGTTTTTGTGAAGTATTCTCGGTGCTAATCGCACAGTACCCACCATCCTGACCCACTGTGTGGTTTGCTTTTTTTTGAGAGAGAGTGAGATGATATTTGTGTGTGTGTGTATGTGTGCGTAGTTTTTTCAGGGAAGATGTTAAAAGAGAGAGATTCTCCCTTTGCCCTGTGATGCGAAGGTTTTTGTGAAGTATTCTCGGTGCTAATCGCACAGTACCCACCATCCTGACCCACTGTGTGGTTTGCTTATTTTTGAGAGAGAGTGAGATGATATTTGTGTGTGTGTGTATGTGTGCGTAGTTTTTTCAGGGAAGATGTTAAAAGAGAGAGATTCTCCCTTTGCCCTGTGATGCGAAGGTTTTTGTGAAGTATTCTCGGTGCTAATCGCACAGTACCCACCGTCCTGACCCACTGTGTGGTTTGCTGTTTTTTGAGAGAGAGTGAGATGATATTTGTGTGTGTGTGTATGTGTGCGTAGTTTTTTCAGGGAAGATGTTAAAAGAGAGAGATTCTCCCTTTGCCCTGTGATGCGAAGGTTTTTGTGAAGTATTCTCGGTGCTAATCGCACAGTACCCACCATCCTGACCCACTGTGTGGTTTGCTTTTTTTTGAGAGAGAGTGAGATGGTATTTGTGTGTGTGTGTATGTGTGCGTAGTTTTTTCAGGGAAGATGTTAAAAGAGAGAGATTCTCCCTTTGCCCTGTGATGCGAAGGTTTTTGTGAAGTATTCTCGGTGCTAATCGCACAGTACCCACCATCCTGACCCACTGTGTGGTTTGCTTTTTTCCTTTTTGTTTTAAAACGTCGATGTATGTATTTGTTCATATGTTGTGTTTACATGTTCTTTGTTTGTTAACATTTTTGTGTGACTGATGTTACCTGCTGATGGATGTTACCTGTTTATGCCTCAAAAGTTGGACTGATGGACAGTTAGATAGAGCCCAGTTTAGTCGCAAGGGTGGTTTGAGGGTGTCTTTGGTTGTTCCTGCTTCTTTACTATTCCTCTTATGTTTCTGTTTTTCTTGGTGGCTTTTTTCCCCCCTGCTCTCAATGACAATCGTTTTCTTGGATGTGCTTTAAAAGAAAAACAGCAACAAAGAAACACATTTGTTCGTGTCTACTCTCTTCTCTCAGCTGGAGGAATCAACAGAAAGATATGAGCAGGAACGAGAGGAGCGAGAGAAGGCCGAATGTAAGCTCGCTGAGTTGAAGAAGGAGAAGCAGACCCTGGACAAGAAGCTGACACAGGTGAGGGTGGGGTGTCAGGGCATGCTGGTGATGGCTCTATGTCTTGCTTCTTTTTCCGTCTTTGTCTTCTTCTCTCTGTTCTACTTCTTCTTCTTCTTCTTCTTCTTCTTCTTCTTCTTCTTCTCCTCCTCCTCCTCCTCCTCCTCCTCCTCCTCCTCCTCCTCCTCCTCCTCCTCCTCCTCCTCCTCCTCCTTCTTCTTCTTCTTCTTCTTCCTCTCCTTCTTCTCCTTCTTCTTTTTCTTTTTCGTTTCCTCCTCCTCCTCCTTGTGTTGCGAGTGCCATAAAAGTCTTTACTAAATTTAAATGCACATGTTGTTGTCACCTGCTATACACTCGCACATATATGACCTATTTATTTTGCGAGTACTGTCAAACTTTTTACTAAACTTTGACACGTAAGCTGTTGTCCCCAGCTACACATCCGCACGTGGAAGGTGATGAGTGATCTGTGAAACTCTTTACTAAAAGTGAACACATGTGTTGTTGTCCCCAGCTACACACATGCTCAGTGGGTGGTTGGCGGGTGCTCTGGTGTGGTTTGCTCCTTCTTTCCTATAAAAAATCTATCATCTCTATCTCCCCTCCTTCTTTTTTGTGTTTGTTGCTCTCTTGTAACACCTCTAATCTTCTTGCGCTCATATGACCTTATGCAGTTGCGAGTGCCGTAAAACACTTACTAAAACTAAACTAACGCATGCTCAGCCCTCAAATACGATCTATTTGTGTTGCAAGTTCCGTAAAACTCTTTACACATACTTGACCAATTTGTGTGGTGAGTACCGTAAAACTTTTTAATAATACTGGACGCGTGTGCTGTTGTCCCCAGCTACACACGCGCACTGAGAAGGTGATGAGTGAGCTGCAGGAGGAGAGACAGATGAACAAATGTCTGAGGGAAAACCAGCAGCAGTGGCAGGTCAGAGTAGGAGCGCTGGAGAAACAGCTCAAGGAAATCACGACGAAGAAAGATCAGGTTAGTTGTACACTCTGATTATTCTTTTTTTTTTTCTCTCTCTCACTCTTTTTTTTTTTTGTATGTCTGTGTCTCTCTTTTCCTCTTTTTCTCTCACCTTCTCACTCTCTTACTGTTTTTCACAATTTGTGGGCCACAGGAGGTGCAACATAGCCAGAACAGTTGCACGACGTCATGTTATAAATTGTTTCTATGTTGGAGTAAAACATTAACCATCTTTGCAATCTCTGGGCTACAGGAGGGACAAGATCACCAAGAACAGTTGCACGACATCATGTTATAAACTATAGTGTTGATGTTGGAGTAAAACATTAACCATTCTTATATTCATTGCCCCACAGGAGGTACAAGATCTTCACGAGTGAACTCTTAAATTGTCCAAATTGTGTCAATGTGGGTGTAAAACATGAACTGTTTTTGTATTCTCTGGCCCATAGAAGGTACAAGATCTCCAATTTAAGAGCAGTTGCGTGACATTGTGTTCTAAATTGTGGCCATGTCGCTGTTAAAACATTAACCTCTTTTATATTCACTGGCCCACAGCGGGTACAAGATTGTCATGAGAGGACTCTTAGATTACCTAAATTGTGTCGATGTGGGCATTAACTATCATTACCATATTTGGCTCACAGGGGGTACAGGATCTCTAGGAACAATTGCACTAAGTCATTTTCTCAATTTCTCAGGAAGTCAGGCAAGTGTTGGATTGGAATTCACAGGGTAAGAGATCAAGGGGAAGGCTGCGTGGAACCTGGAGAAGAATCACAGAAATTGATGTACAGAAAAGTGGGAAGACATGCAATAACTTCAAGGGGCTAGCCCAAGATAGGGAAAGGTGGAAAGTGTTTGTCCGTGGCCTGTACCCTGTGCAGGGTGAGAAAGGCAATAATAATGATGATGATGAAGTTCTAAATTGTGTCAATGTAAGCTTAAAAGATTAACCATGTTTACAATCTGTGGCCCCACAGGAGGTAAAAGATCTCCAAGAGCAGCTGCGCGACGTCATGTTCTACCTGGAAGCCCAGCAGAAACTGGCCAACAGCCCAGGAGTGTCCAGGGAGGAGATTCAGGATGGTCAAGTCATCGTCGGGGCTGCGGCTGCCTCATCCAAAACTCCCAACGGGAGCACCAAGAAGTCACGGAAAAAGCCACAGAGGTGAAAGGTCATTGGCTGGGTTGTGTGTGTGTGGTGGGGGCAGAGGGGGGGATGGTATTTATCGTGACTTCCAGAATCTGAATTTAAACCTGTTTACTTGAAGGCTACAAAAGTACGTATTGATCGATAAATCTGTAGTTTAGAATCAAATTATTATCAGGCTGTGGCTTAAGTGGCTTTAGCATAAGCTGATCTTTATTTTTTTGTTCCCTTGTTATTTTGGAAGGGGGTTCCTGCACCATAACAGCAACTGTCTCTTCTCTTTTTCCTTGAATCCCAGCAAGTTGTGGTTTTCAGATCGTTAATTACGATTTTTCTCAAAGTCTACAGGGTGGTAATCATCAGTCAACTTGTAATTATTAGTATAATTACAGTTGAGTTAAGGTACTTGTAGGCTTTTGTTATTGATGTGTACATTCATGTGTGTGTGTGTGTGTGTGAGAGAGAGAGGGCGAGAAAGAGAGAGAGAGAGAGCATGTGTGTGTGTGTATTGGTGTATATATATATGTGTGTTTGAAAGAGAGTGAGATAATATTTGTGTGTGTGTATGTGTGCATAGTTTTTCAGGGAAGTTGTTGAATGAGAGAGATTCTCCCTTTGCCCCTGTGATGCGAAGGTTTTTGTGAAGTATTCTCGGTGCTATAAGAGCCACTTTGAGCTTCACTATGTTGTGATATGACAGCTGTGCTCTGGTTTTGTTCACTGCACCTATGTTTGACCAAATACCAAAGATTTGGCTTTTTCTCAGAAAAATGTTTCAATTTTGAAAAAAAGAAATTTTTCTCCAAATTCTAGAAATTGGTCATTTCTTGTCCGAAAGATATGTTGATTATTTTAATAAAATCAATGTAACTTTAGGCAGTAGATTCAGTAGAAAGTTCATAACGTCATTTGCTTTGAAAAAATGGCATATTTGGATTGATAATGATTTTGACATCTGCTGAATATCCTTTTTTTTTCTTCTAATCTTAAAGAAGTAGTGAAATGGTCTTTGATGCACAACCTTTTGATAACAGTATTCGCATGAAGAGGCTCTTTTTGTTTAATAAATTGATCAGTGATCAAAGTTTGTCCGTGTCATAAGGCATAAGAGACAAACCCAAGTATTACTTCCCTTCTTCCATGCGCATTTTTTCGTTGTGCTTGTCAATTGGCATCTGTGGTGTAATAGTTAGGGGTTTCACTGTGGTAATCCTACGACATGAGTTTGATTCCTGTGAGAGAAGGATTTTTTTTATCAAGTATAACATCTGTTGCTGGAACAGAGCTGCTTGCCTCCGAAAAAATCTAAATAGTGTTGATGAGAGTGTAAAAGATGTACAATTACATGTATTGCGGGGTAGCAGCTCAAGTGTATCGTAACGCTTGGTTTTGGCGAAAATCATTTTATGACATTTTAAGGCATTGGGAAGGTGTGCATGCTTTAGTCTAAATAAACCTCAGATTCATGCGATTATTTTGTGAGCATACTCTTTAAGTTGAAATTCCAGATTTTGTTATTAAATATAGTTGTGAAAAATCTGGTTTTTTGCTCTTCCTGTAAGATTTGGAAAACCAGAGTTACGATAGTTGTGCTGCTACCCAGCGATATATTTACAGTTAATCATGTTCATCAGCTGAAAGGTGCTAGTGTTCACAGTAGAAAATATTGTGGATGACAGTTTGTTCTTTGGATTTCTCTTCAATTTATTTCTTATTACTTTGGATCATGGGCAGTTGGAGGGCGCTCCTGATACTGGCTAACTGGTAGGTCTTAATTTAGTCCCATTTCTTTCTCCTCTGTTGTTTTTGTCTATATATCTTACTTTTTTCCTAACTCTGAAAGAGTCCCTTAATTGTTTCCGTGTCCTTCTCATTGCTCAAACAAAGAAACAAAACCATAATTTGGATCATACAAAATTCTGGGATCATGTCTGATGGTCAGTTGGAGCTGTAGTTTATGTGTGTGGTTGGAGGCCCGTACCATTGGAAGGTCCTGCTTCTTTTCTTCTCTTTTGTATTTCTGACTGTCAGTCTTTTTCCTAGCCCTATATGTAAATGATGTTGTGGCGATATGCTTCTCATTATTCAAACTTGTCATCAAAGATGTCCATTTTTTTTTTACTTGTGAAACGAACATGGAAATGTGATAAAAATATTCCACTCACTTGCTGAAATTTCTTCTGTTTGTGATGTATAGTTTTTTGCATTTGGTGCTTTGTCTGAGCGAGGTGCTTGCAATGTCTGAGCGAGCAATGTCTGAGCGAGTGAGCTTGCAATGTCTGAGCGAGTGAGCTTGCAATGTCTGAGCGAGTGAGCTTGCAATGTCTGAGCAAGTGAGCTTGCAATGTCTGACCGATTGAGCTTGCAATGTCTGAGCGAGTGAGCTTGCAATGTCTGAGCAAGTGAGCTTGCAATGTCTGACCGATTGAGCTTGCAATGTCTGAGCGAGTGAGCTTGCAATGTCTGAGCGAGTGAGCTTGCAATGTCTAAGCGAGTGAGCTTGCAATGTCTGAGCGAGTGAGCTTGCAATGTCTGAGCGAGTGAGCTTGCAATGTCTGAGCGAGTGAGCTTGCAATGTCTGAGCGAGTGAGTGAGTGATTGGAAGTTGCCACTAGTAGGTCATGCTCATTGTCTTTCTGCTTGTTGTTTCTGGCTGTCTTTGTTTCCTGCTCTATATCCCTGCTACAGTAGAGCATGACTGTAGTGGCACCCGCTGCAGTGGGACCATCCCTACAGCGGGACCAGACCAGAATCCCCCTTTTGTTTTCTCTGTGTAAATTCAAATACCTGTGCTTGGGTATAACAGGGCTAGGAAAGGCCGGTACTTGGATACAGCGGAAGAGATTGAGCGAGCTCTAACTGGGGGTTTGGGGA
>NW_004797325.1:1813366-1818230 GCF_000002075.1 Aplysia californica | reverse complement strand
GGGCTGAAGGCGGGCTACAAACAGGCAGTCAGCAGTGTGGTGTTGTGATTGGCCAGTCCTGTGATGATGAGTGAGGTGGTGCAGGTGGCAGAGAGAGATGATGCGGAGAGAGGCGTAACGTGAGCGCCTAGCCGTAGGCCTTGGTTAAGTCCGAGGCCTTGGCTAGGCCACAAAGTAAAAGAAGAGGAGAGCGTGTAGTGTGTGATTCCTGATTCGTTGAATTACGGTCATTGATGCTCAGGCATACACACGCATCCACTTCACCAGTTCTACAGTAGGCCTACCAGTACGATAGACGGCACAAGCAACAAGACCGAGGAAAAGATGGCTTCCAACAAAGACAAAAGGAAATGCTTCTCTTTCCATATAAAGGCGGAGATAGTCATTGAAGTTTTTAAGAAAAGGAAGACTAATAATTTTATTGATATGGAAGGGAGATAATCATGGGGATTTTAAGATATATTTTGGTAATTTCCTCTTGCATTCTTATATCGGGAACTTGCCTACAGGGGGGATTTTTCTTCTGGAACCAAAAGTCCCGCTATAGGCATGTTCTACAGTATTGTTTTGATGTTCTTCTCTTTACTCAAACAAACAAGTTGCTAGGTAGCATTCTTTGCATGTGCAACATCTTTCTCGTTTTCTTTCGATTTGATTTTGATATCCTGGTTAAAGTTGATATTGTGCACAAGTGGCTGAAGGGTGCCACTGGTAGGTTCTACTTCTTTACTTTCCTTCTGCTGTTTCTGTCTGTTTGTTATTTTTTCCTAGTACTAAGTGACCATTGTTGTGTCGACGTGCTTCTCTTTACCCAAACAAATTTGATATTATCATGTCTTGTTAAAAGTAGGTATTGAGCTGAATATAATGTTGAGATATAAATGGTGAAATGCCTCAACCATATGACTGGTCACTTAAGCCAATTTTTTTTTTACACTCTTAGGGTCCCTTAACACGTACAGTTCATTCATCGACGAACTAACAGTTTTACCAACATACACTAGATCTGGGTCATCATTTGTCGACGAGAGAAGTTCCATTTTGATTTAGACGTACAGTTTTTTTTATCCTTAAGGTGTCAGTCCTTGACAAAACACACTAAACTCCCAAAAAAAACTTAACTTTGTAATCCGGCTTTAAATTGTGTTTCCCGCTTGCTTTTGACTAATTCGCTGATCACGATAATCTTTTTTTTTTTTTTATTTGACCAATATTTGGGAAAATTTTGGAATGCATTTCCAACTGCACCTGGGGCAACATCAAAGAAGCCGCTCCCTCGTCGTCAGGCCTTCAGTTCGCTGGCCTGCAAATATTTCGCCAGATATCTGGTGGCTGGACTGAGAACCCTTCGATATTCAAAAGGATTGCTCGTTTCCATGCTCCGTTTTACCGGGAAGTTGACAGGATGCCCGCCATTCTTTCGATATCCCACGGTGTGTCGATCAATGAACTGTACGTGTAAATGGGGCTTTAGACCATTGCTTAAATTAATGTGCGGGTCTTCATTAAAAAAACAGGAGTCAGAGAGCACTGTAAAGAGTGTAAAAGAACTGTGGGCTAACTTTAGTATTTTCTGTTGTCATTTAAATTAGAAAGGGTTTTTTTCTTTTTATGTATGTTGAAAAATGTTCAAGAAACCGTTAATGTGGTTAAAGCGTACCAGTAACACTGTCAATGCGTCATGATCATAATACATTCCAGAGACTTTGTCAGCTTTATTTTATTGATCTGATGTAATAAGTTTACAGAATATTCTCCATAATTTTATGTTATTGTTTTTTTTTGGGGGGGGGTTTCTTTATGTGTGCGTGGGCGCCTATCCTTGCAGGAAGCTATTACTAATGTGAACTGTAATGCTTCCTGTTTCTTTCTTTTGCTGTCTGTGTGGGATTGCAAATGAGAGCCATAAATCTTCTTTCATGATTTTCATTTTATCAGCTGTAATAAGTGTATTATGCTCAGAAGAATGAGCTGTTCCTGCAGTGTTGCCAATATTTTGAAGGGATCTGATTTGTTTGTCTAGTTTCTTAAGATTGGGTGAGTAGGTGGCTGAAGGGCGCCACTAGTTGGTCCTACTTCCTTAAGGCCCGGTTACACGTAACGATAAATAGTATCAGATTCGTCGTATGAGAGAACTGTTCCTTTTATCAAACTGTGTTGTCTGTTTACACGTTCCAATCTATCATTCAGTTTTCTATCGATTGAGGAGATTCCTCGTCATAAAGCCACCATGTCTGTTTGCGACGACAGCGATTTGCCTGCTCTTTATGTGAAGGTTTCGAGCTCTGGACCTAATGAATGAAAGGCGAACACTACCTCTAGATCACAGAAGCCCCCCCCCCCCCCCCAACCCCCTTTTCCCCTGTACATTTTGATGTAGCAGAACAAGGGTAGCCACACAGTAGGTCTACCGTGTTGTGTGTAGAACCGGAAGCTTTGACTTGACTGCAGATGTGCAACGCACCGAGTGACCTTGATGCACAGCTTCACAATTGACGATCAATTAAATAATAAAAGAGCTAAAATATATATAATAACGCACCAAATATACATAATAACGCACCAAATCAGTTTTATCGAGAGCAACTTTGCTTGATTTGAGACGCTGATTCCGAATATGAAATCAGTTTTTACGTACAGTAATTATTTAAAAAATTTCGAGTCCTAAGTTTAATTCTGCGCGGCGTCAAATTTCAAAGTGAATCTACGTCACAGTGCGTCTCCCTCAAATCTGAACGTGATATCGCGGAAAATATCAAGCAGCGCTTGATTTCTCGACCGAGTCTCCAAACCATCGTTCAATCGTCCAAATTTTGTACAATTTTGTGGTTACACCTAACGATTTATCGTATGATCACTAGTTTTTGTACAATTTATCGTTGCGTGCAATCGAGCCTTTACTTTCCCGCTGTTATTTCTGTCTGTGCGTCTCATTTATTCCCAGCACTGAATGGCCGTTATTGTGTCGACTCAAACGAACAAGCAAACCTTGTACTGCTGCTGAGGTTGTATTTCACATTTTAATTTGATTCTTATGTCAAATGAGAGAGAGTGGGTGGGTGGCGGATTCTTCGGTGTGGTTTGCTTCTTCTTTCCTATCAAAGATCTGTCGTCCTTATCTCCCTTACTGTTTTGTTTTTGTTACTCTTTTGTTATACATCCAATCTTCGGCACTTATTTGACTCCTGCTAAAACTAAAATAAAGATGACAGAGAGAGGGAGACTGAGAGAGTGGGGGGGGGGGGGGGGGTTGGGGGGGAAGGAGTCTTACATCGAATGTAAAGAGTATTATTTCAGTACTCATATATCTTCACCCCAGTGGGGCGTTACGTCTATGTAACAATTCACATTGTAGAAAAATGTCGTGGATGATGCTCAAGTACTTAAGAAGGTGGTTTCATGAGTTTATTGTTTGACCTGTTATGATTTATACAAGTATTAGAACTTGATTAGTAAAGATTTTTTTTCTTCTGATTTTGTCATGTATAGATCAAAAGAATGGAAATGCAAAAAAGGCAATTGTTAGTTTCACTGCCCATTTCACAAGATCTACATTGTGGAACCCATGAATGATTATTAATCTCATATATGATTTATATAGGGTTGGGTTGTTATGTTGTGTGTGTTTGTGGCCGGGGGAAAGGGGGGGGGGGTTGAGGCAGAGAGAAAAAAAGAGAGGGAAGAGAGGAAGGTTTCATTGCTCTAAAACAAAAGTGAAATAGGCACAGAAATGCGTTTGAACCCTAGTTTTCTGCATAGTTGTCCATTGTCTTACTCTGACTCTGAACTATAACTTGACCATCTCTGATAGGATTTGAGAGTAAGAGGGAGAGGCGGTCTCGGGTTCTTATAGAAACAAGTGGAACGGGCTCCAGAATGAGTTAGAACCCCGGATGTAGACATTATCGTCCTAGTCCACTGTCTAACTGAGACAATCGTGCGTTCGAAAGTGCATATATGAGCATGTATATCTTTCAACATTCCATAGTGAGTGATTGGAGGGTGCCACAAGTTGGTCCTTCTTTTCTGTCCTTCTTTTGTTTCTTTCTGTCTCTCTTACTTTATCCCATCACGTTGTGACCATTAATTTGTCAGTGTGCTTCTCTTTATTCCGACAAATTTTAAAAAGCTAACAGTAAACTAGGGGGTTGATCTGTCATAATGATGATGATGATGATAACAATAATAAAATTAATGATAATGCAGATAATTTTCATAGCACCAACTCTCATGTGGACACAGCTTTCGGCACTTAAAGTCTCGAATAAACTGTTTCTGTGCTGTAAAACTCTTACTAAAATGAAACAAAAGTATGGGTGGTTGGAGGGTGCCGCCAGGGTGCCACTGACTGATGGGTCCTACTTCTGTGCTCTCCCTCTATTGTTACAGTGTGTCTGTCCTGCTCTGAAGGACTGTTACTGTGCCGATGCGCCTCTCTTCACTCAGGACTTATTTTTAAAAAGCTGTTCTCTGTATCATTGATTGACCCTCTTTGTGGGCATTTCTTCTTGAGATGATCGGTGCTCGTGTCTTGACTTTTAAAAAATTATTTCGTGTATGGGAAAATTAAAATGTATGCATCGTGTTTGTATTTTGAAATATGATTGGTATATGTTTCCTTTTTATTTCTTTTTCTTTTTTCTTTTTTTTTTTTGGTGAAATTATAATATGCTCGTGGGTGTCTATTTTTATGATGGCAGTGGTGGTAGCTTGGAAAAAATGTTTCCTGAAGTGCAAATTGGACTGAGGAAAGAGAGAGAGAGGGGAAGAGGTAAAGATGAAAGGGAAAGAAGGGAATGGGAAGAGGGGGAAAGAGAAGAGTGGCGAGAGGGAGGGGTATGATTGGGGGAAGGACGAGGGGATG
>NW_004797325.1:1811401-1812409 GCF_000002075.1 Aplysia californica | reverse complement strand
GGTCACTGGAGTGTGTCCCAGAGCAAGACATGACAGCCCTAGCTCAAACTACAGGGCGCTGCACAGTGGCGACCGACAGTGGCATTGTTTGTAAACTGTTCTCTATTTGTGTAATAGTGTGTATTTAAGTATGAATTTATGCATGTATGTATTTATGTATGTATGTTTGCCATTCTAAAACAAAGTGCCCTTCTGGGACAAATAAAAGTGTAATTTATTTATTTCATTTATTTATTTATATACCGGTACCACCCTGTCATAAGCCACTGAAATCCTTGGTGAAGCCAGAGGAATAGAGATAAACCCCTTCACAATGCTCAGCGACGTAGGGCTCACGTCTCCTCTATGTGCTTTGAGCGACAGGACATGTAACGTACATGATGTACTTTAAATGTGCCAAGAGTCAGATGATGCAGAATTTATTTGGCTTTAAATCTGTCTGCTGCATAATGAAGTGAGTGGTGAACGTCTTTCACCCATTCATTGCCTGGGCCGAGTCGGTCTCTCTTGTTGGACTATACCTGTCCCCGTCGTTTTATGCAAGGAACATTCTGAAATTATGCAAACTGGGCCCCAAAATGTGAAATTATGCGATTCTGTTAATTTTAACAAAGAATGATAAAGGAAAATAATCAGAAACTATGCAAAAAAAATGATCAAATTTTGCTAAATTATGCGGGGTGCATAAAACCACGGGGACAGCTATACGTAAAAGCGAACTCCGTATTCTTATATACTCCCATTCCCTAACCCCAACCCCAATTGCCCCTCCTCCCATTCCCCTATAATACTTAGATCTACCCTCATCCCACGGGTAACTCCCCCATTGCCCACAGTTAGCAGTACCGCTCACCTCAATCTCCCTACCCCTCCTCCTATTCCCCTACCCCCTCCTCCTATTCCCCTACCCCTCCTCCTATTCCTCTACCCCTCCTCCTATTCCCCTACCCCTCCTCCTATTCCTCTACCCCTCCTCCTATTCCCCTACCCCTCCTCCTATTCCCTCCT
>NW_004797325.1:1800922-1809369 GCF_000002075.1 Aplysia californica | reverse complement strand
AATGCAACAGCAATCCCCCCACCCCCAAAAGAAACACACACACACACACACACACACACACACACACATACTCACACACACACACACACACACACACACACACACACACACACATACACACACACACACAAAATAAAAATGAAAGCTAAAGGATCATGATAATGAGTAGATATATCTTCTTTTAATATCAAACTATTAAGAATAAAACAATAGCCTACATTTTGGGTATGCCTGTGTTACGACTGTAGCTCTTTAAGACTTGGTCTTTGATGATATAACGATTACAAATGACATATACAAGGATAAGAATGTGCGATAAGTACAATGTGGACATCTCTGTGACACATCAATATACTATGCAATAAATCTGTATCCATTGCAATATACCGCACCAGGTGAGCTATAAACTGTCCCCGTCGTTTTATGCAAGAAAAATTCTGAAATTATGCAAACCGAACCCAAAAATGTGAAATTATGCGATTCTGTTAATTTTAACAAAGAGTGATAAAGGAAAATAATCAGAAATTATGAAAAAAAAAAGATCAAATTTTGCTAAATTAAGCGGGGTGCATAAAACCACGGGGACAGTACAAAGTGTGTATATTTTGTTTTTCATTTTCATGATGACACGATGGCATGATTTAAAATAAAATTGTGAGCTGGCTAATTTATTCTACTAATTAGGTTTCTGATAAATTGTACAATGCTCAAAACAATAAGAAACAGCACTAACTATTCCTTTCCTTTCTAATGTTCCAAACGCGGCTTTTTTCGTAAAATAATTATAATATACAATAAATGATGACAAAGTTTTTGTGAAAGATCAAAGGGCAAAAAGAAGTTAGATCTAAATTGCACACAAAAAGGACCAATAAACATCAAGGAAATGAGCAACCGGAACAACTTAAAATTAAAAGTTCTCGACATTTAGCGAGGCCAAAAGAATAACATTCTATCTGACATTTTAGGCCGTTTTAAGTTACTAAGACTATGAGGCCAAAAAACAATTATGTTCTATACCCTCTATCAAAATCGTAAGAATACCTAGAGTAGTTATCAAGATATTCAGTCGAAAAGGCTTGACATATTGTGAAACAAAATTTTGACTTCAAGTTTCTTAAAGCTAGGAAGCCTACTGAGCAGAGAGAACATTGTAATTCTGAAGCAGCGATTTCGCGAGTCCAGAAGAATAAAATTCTGACTCGGAATTCTGAGTGTTGGGAGGACCAGGTGTCCGAACCCCTGCATGTAGCCATGTAGATCACCCTCTGCATCTTTACGTTAAAGTTATTGTTAGACCTGACAGTGTTTGGTTCGCCGGTGCTCTGGTGCGGTTTGCTCCTTCTTTCCTATCAAACGTCTATTGTCCGTATTCCTCCTCCTTCCGTTTTTGTTTGTTTGTTTGTTTGGTATTCTCTTGTAACCCCTCAGATCTTTGACACTTATATGCCCTTATTGCATTGCAAGTGCCGTAAAACTGTCACTAAAATTCGGGCCTAACTCCTATAACTTTCTTTCTTTTTTCTTTTTCTATTAAAAAAAACAACATATTATTACTTGTGTTATTTATTTAAGGGAGATATAGTGCATGACAACTTTAAACTCAAGTATCTCAGAAGTGTGTATCTGAGAAAGAACCTTGTTATACTGCGGTCGCTATTTACCAATAGAAATCAATGACGAAGAAATGAGATTCATAAACCATCCAACTTTTCAAGAGCTGATGACGGGAGAGGAATAAGTACGTATGCATGTATATATCAAAACTGTGGAATGCAATAGCTTATATAACTATACTCCTGTTAGTAAGTTTGTATATATTAGTTTGTAATAATAGGCTATATGAATACGTGTATTATGCCCACTTGTAACCGTGAATGGTTAAACAGTCTTTTCGTATCTAGGTGTGAAGAGCTCAAGAGAAAAAATGGGATAAGACAATGTTGTTGAAAAAATGAGGGTACTCGCCTTTAACGTACAACAGAGCTTGTTGAACACCCCTATGAAACCAATCAGTAAGTGAAAAACCAACTAGATCTAAGTCATTCATTAATGTAGATTTTATAAGAGAAAGATCAAGTTAAGAATAAACTAAATCCATTATGAAACAGGGTGACGTAGCTTGTTTTTCTCTAGACCTCTTCACTTACAAATGTAATTATTGAGACACATATGTGAGACATCATGGGGAAATCAGGCGCTCGTCAAAATAATGAAATCAAAGAAATCGGTATTTTTGGAGGCAGATGGGCAATTTTTTTCTATTTTTCCTTTTTTGGCTCAACACATTTTATGTCCATTTAAGAACAAATTTTTAAGTGGATTTTACTGTAAAACATTGATTAAAGGCACGAAAAAAATGCAAAATTTCAGTTTCCAAGTACTCTCAGGCTATGGAAGTCACCAAACTTTGGCGGCCATTTTCTAGCTATTTTTACCTCTGAAACCAGGCCACCCTGACCTCTTTCAATGGCAAATATTTCGACTTCTATTCAACATAAACGGATACATATACACAATATAGCAGCTAATGAGCAGGAAATTTGAGCTTTTCACAACCTTATACAGCCATTAGAATTTTTGCTTATATCACATGCCCACTGGACTCCAACCACTGCTATGATGAATGGAATGTACGAAACGTAACAACCTGCAGTTATTTCTCATCTCCTGCATTGTTAAAAATAATATAAATAATTATTGTGTTTGACAAAGTGTTGGTCAGCCTTTTTTCCGAAAGGGAAAACAGGTATATATATATAAATCTTCGGAGCATGTTACAAGTAGTTGAGACAGGATACGGTACATGTACAGTTTTAGTGGTCAAAATATTTTTAAAAAAATGATTTTGCACATTGTGATCCCATTCGACATCGAAAAAAATAATTGAAATGATAATATTATACCCTTTGTATTATATCGCAATTTTTCACTCAACAATAAGCTTTATATGCATAACAATCTACAGGCCTATTAATAACCCGGGGAAAGGCATGCTCCTCGATGCGCAACAGTATTTCATGTCAAAATATATGAGAATTATATTTTCGATTTCGACGGCTAATAAGTAAGGTAACCCGTCCATTCTGCCGTCTTCTGACCGAAAAACGCCTAATATATTCCAAAACTGAAACATCACAAGAGAGGACGAGAAATAGTAATAACAACTTTGTGTGTGTGTTTCAACTTAACTAAAATTTGGTGGATCAGTTTATTTTATGTCAATATATTCATTGGTCAGTGTAATTTGTGTCTGATTTGCTAAAGTGTACAGTAAATACTTATGGAGTAATTGATTGAAATTCATTTGGTCATAACAATATCGATATATATATATATATATATATAATATATATATATATATATAAGATAAGGGAATATTTTCAAAAGCCCAAAACTTCCTTAATTTCATTCGTGCAGCCATTTATAGACCAAGATAAAAAGACATGCCATGAAAAAGGGTTTCTCCCCTGATTTAATAAACCCCACTATTTGACCGTATTACGCATTTACGTTTGTTTTGTTTTGTTTTGTTTTGTTGGTTTTGTTGGTTTTGTTTTTGTCATAAGACGGCAGCATTATGCCCTGATCTTGTTGGTTGAAACTTTCGTTCTTGGGCGTTGCTCGGGGCAGCTACGAGCGGTGGCCACTAGTCTGTGTCGTCCAGGCTGTATTTGAACTTGGGATCACGATGCAAACCACAGGCCTCCAGCTCCTCGTCCATTTGGCCAACTTGTTCAGGGGTGAACCATCGGCCCCAGTCTCCGACCCGGCCTGGGGAAAATGCAGGAAACGTTTAATTTTAGTCCAAGTCTTACGGCACTTGCAACACAAATAAGTCATTTTAGAGACGAAGATTTGAGGTATTACTAAAGATAACATACAAAAAAGAAGGAGAGATAAGAACGATATAATATGTTTGATAGGAAAGAAGGAGCAAATCACATCAGAGCATCCGCCTGCCACTCATTTATTTAGGAAATGAGACTGAACACGTAACAGCCCCCTCCCCCCCCCCCCCCCAACAATGGTTGTAGAATTACATATTGCTGGTTTACACAGAGGTTGTACACACATACACACATACACACACACACACACTCTCATACACACATACACATTATTTTTTTACACCCATTTTCCCAACTGGATAGATCGACGGAAAAAATACGGTAAGTAATTGAATGAGTGTGACTCCTTTTTCAATACAATAAATTCATTTAATAAGGTCGACCTCTGAATTCAAAGCCATCTTCAGTTATGTGTGTGTGTGTGTGTGTGTGTGTGTGTGTGTGTGTTGGTGTGTGTGTGTGTGTGTGTGTGTGTGTGTGTGTGTGTGTGTGTGTGTGTGTGTGTGTGTGTGTGTGTAATATAGCCTAACGATTTTTGGAAATATATATTATATATATATGTATTTTATAAAGTTCAAATATAACAAGATTATCATTCTTCACCATTTTTATAAATAGCAGTCTGGCCAGTCTTGGAAATGGATAAAGTTATGTCCAGCTTGTTCTTTTTCATGTTTTCAAATCTCGTCTCTCGCTTGACATCCTCCAGTCTCTCCTTTGACAGCTCCACGCCCAAAAACCTGGCCAGTTTCCGCAATTCGTCATCGAAGTTCTGTGGATGTGCAAAAAAAGAAATAAAAATCTAGAAATCTAGATTCTTGTTATTGAAACGGGTATTACAGATTGTTTGTTGGTGTGTTTTCCCATAAAATACAAGGTGCAATTAATATTCCCATTTAAAAAAAAAAATTTTTGTAAAGTGTTTTACGGCGCTCGCAACTGCATAAGGTCATATGAGCGCGCGGGACACACCTAATATTTTCAGTTGATAGAAAATTTAGAATTTTGCCCGGGTGGCGGCGAAGCCAACTCTTATCGATTTTAGACCACCAAGGGATCTTTAACGTGCGCAACTTGCACACGGGCCCTCCGAGATTTTTCGCCCTTGTCCGAGAAGGCTAGGCGTAGATCTTTCCTACCAGAAGATCAGGGATGTGGCTGAAAGACAGCAGTAAGGAGGAGCCAAGGAGTAGCAGTAGAAAGGCTGCAGAAAGAGTCAGGAGCCCAGAGGATGGGACAAAGGAGGTGAGGGGGTGGGGGCAGAAAGTGGAAATGAAAGCAGACAACAGAACATTGCTAGAAAGCAGTAAAGGAGGTGAAAGGAGACAATTTTAGAAAAGAAAATTTTTCGGTCGCCACCCGGATTCGAACCCGGGACCTTTGAATGAGAGGCCAACACCTTAACCTCAAGGCCATGAGAGCTCCCTCCCATCTTTTTGTATAGAGATAGCCAACTAGAAAGTTGTACTCAGAAAACGTCTCCATTCTCAGCTAGGTTGCTCTTCCACAAAATTGCTCCTGTCCGTAAAAGTACATAATTTATAATGCAAACTGACATGTTTGCAAACTGACCAAGTAGAAGCACTAATCTAAAAAAATTTGAAGGGAGATTTTTTATTTGATGTTTTTTTGTTTGTTTGTTTTTGTTTGTTGTTTTTTTGTTGTTGTTGGGTTGTTGTTTTTTTGGTTGTTTTTTTTTTGTTTTGTTTTTTGGGGGGGGGTAGTATTGTTTATTCGTTTGGTTGTTTTTTCGGGGCGTGGGGGGGGGGGGGTCTGTTTTTCTTAGGGTTTTTTTTTTTAATATTGTGTTTGTGTGTTTTTTGTTTGTTCATTTATTTTGTTTTCGTTGTTTGTTTGTTTTTTGTTTGTCTGTTGTTGTCGTTGCTGTTTGAGGGGGGGGGGGGGGCTCAAGGCAGAGTTCTCATGGCTCTCTACTCTCTAGACTCAAAATTAGTTTGGATTCCACTGAAATAACTGTAAAATGTTGCCAAATTAGATCTACTCTTGTAATCGTTGATGTTTGAGGCCTCTCTCGAAACATTTTAGATTATCTAGGAGGCGGGTTGTATAAACCCTGCCTGTCAGGTAGGGCCAACACAGTCTAAGAAGGATACAACGTCCCAGCAGGAAGACTGAGATACGAAGTAAAATGTATTTCCTCAATCCACTGCATACGCGATAGCGACGCAGAAAATCAAGTCTGTTTAGATTTTGATGGATCAGATCAAATTGCTTGAAAAGTATCGCTGTTTCCCCTCGACGATAAAAAAAAAATTCTAGCCGACTTCAAACAGGCCAAACCCAAAGAGGGTCAAACCACATCAAATATGTCATGATGCGGTGGAATCAGGCCCTCGTCATGTAAAAAAAATAATTTTAAGTGGTATTTGGAGTTGTTGGTACCTTCTTGGAGCTAATTCATGTATCTACTTTGGTTGTTTTTTTGTTTTCTTTATGAAAGAAAATATTCATCTACCTTGAATACAAGTTGACATGTTTGTGATTGAAGGAGGTCGAGATCGCCTGGTCTTAAAAGTGAAAATAAGTGAGAACATAGCCGAGAAAGTAAGGTATACTGACTTCCAAAGCAAGAGCCTCCCCCATCGGGGCAGTACTACTGACTGAAGTTGTCTTTAAGCCATTCCCAAAGGGGGGATACTAACATGTTCTTAAGCATAGTCGAATTGTAAATGGGCTGGTTTATCAATGGCATGCTCATACAGAGCCGGAACAACAAGGGGGGGGGGGACTGCTGCTTTTTCTTTCCTCATCCTCACTATCGTCATTTTTCCTCTACTTCTTTTGTATGTTTGTCACTCTCTTGTGAAATGGCATTTCCCGGGTGCCTTGATAGTCGAAGCAGACTTTGTGCTGTTGAGACTAGAGAGGAGAGCACAGTAAACCTGATTCCCCGTTTGGACTTCTCTGTTGACATCCACCCCTTGGCGCTCATATGACTTTAAGCAGTTGCGAGCGCCGTAGAACCTTACTAAGAAAAAAAAAAGCTAGGAGTGTCCTAGGAAACTGCAAATATTATATATTTTCTCTGACTTTGATGAGCTTTTTAAAGTAAAATCCACGCAAAAATAATATTATGTACTTTAAATTGTACATAAAAGGTGTTTTGAGCCGAAAAGAAAAAAAAATGGAATTGATAAAAATGCGCAATAAGCGGAGAAATGCCTGTTTCTTTCATTAAACTACCGGTATTTTCACGTCTGAGTTCACCGCTATGACACATCAGACAGAGGTTTGCCCAAACGTTCTGGAGAAGGCATGGGGTATGAAAGACACATAGCTCGCGGGCGGCCAGCCGGAAGGAAACTTTTCTTTTTAGCTGAAAGGAAACCGATCTGGCGCCAACACGATCAAGGTCAGTCTCCCAGCAATGTTGCGACGGCTGTGAGAAACAATTATATACCGGTACAGCGAAATGTACGCATTAGGACAACTTTAGGGTTTTTTGTTTTCATGTTTTCTGGGGTTTTTAAAGGATCCAGCTAAGACTCGATAACCCGTGACGTAATTAAGTCAATTACCATCCCCATTCCAACACATCCACATTCGAACAAGCACCACCCCCACCCAACATCACCCCCCCCCCCTAAATCAATTTTTTAAAACCACAACAAAAGAAAAGACAACAACAACAACAAACAATTAAGCTAAGAAAGAACAGAACAAATGCGAAAACAAAACGAACAAGAAACGACATTACAAACTACAGCAAATTACAATAAATAACACAACAAAGAATAAGGAAAACACCCCCCCCCCCCCAAAAAAAAAAAACCCAACAAAAACACAAAAAATATAAAAATACCTGAATTATAACTCAATAGATAAATAAACAGATTGAAAAAGAAGTATATTGTAAAATTTTATCAAAAGAGATTTTTTGAAATATATATAGGTGTGCACAACTGGCAAATGCAAACTGAATTGAATCCAATCATGATGGGAGCAATATTCTCTGGTCTAAATTCCTACTTCCAGCGTCAGTGACACTTAATAATTAATGCTTCCACATCTTCCGAGATATATTATGTTTTGGGGCGTCCTCTATTTCGTTTTCCTTGCACGTTTTGTTTTAAAAAGTATGCCCACCTTCCAGACTATCATATCACTTTACGTGACCGAACTAATTCGTTGTTTTGTTTTTGGTCTTCCTGCTCCAAGGAATCCCAGGTTTTTTTTTAAGATCTTCTCCTTTAAGAATTGAGATATAATCAGAGAAGAAAAAAAAACCTCTATAAAACACGTCATTTTTCGAAGGAAAAGTCGAAACTTACTTTAACCTACAGCTGTTTTTTTGTGTGTTGTTGTAGGTGTTGTGGAAGTGGTGATGGTTTTTTGCTGTTGTTATTTTCGTTTTGTTTTGTTTTGTTGTTGTTGTTTTTAAGAAAGGAGAGAAGGGTGTCTGAATTCATTCGCTACTGAAAAGAAAGAAAATTTAAATCTTTGCCCTATCAACATCTAAATGTTTCACGGATTCACTTTGGACCTCAAAGACTTCCATGAGCCCGTTTGTATTATTTATTATACCTTCTCCCCTCCACCCAAAACACACACACACACACACACACACACACACAC
>NW_004797325.1:1799325-1800744 GCF_000002075.1 Aplysia californica | reverse complement strand
CCCCCACAAAAATAACAACACCACCCCAATAACAAACAACACACAATAACCAATTCCCCCCAAAAAACATCACCGACAAACTTGAAGGCTGCTTTAGGCAGGCCAGGTCAGACCTGGGGTCACGGCACGACTACCAAATAATGTCTTCCGTGAGATTGCAGAACAAAAATATTTGTCTGGGTCACAACACCAATATCTTTTTATACTACGTTGTTACCCAAAAAACTCCTGGTCAAGGCGGCAAAGACCTCCCGGCCATAAACACTTAAGCAGCGCTGTCTTCCCGCCTTCCCGACTAGATATGTACAATGTACTCCACAGGCCTGACCCCAATCTGTCTGGACTGCTGGGGGCTGCATGCTACTAAGACATTATTGTAATACGTAGCCGTATACAGTTGCGGTTTATTTTTGTTGTGTTTTTTTTTATCAGTTTGTTTCTTGTTTGTTTGTTGTTGGGTTTTTTGTTGTTGTTTTTGTGTGTGGGGGGGGGGGTGTTTTTGTCGTCGTCGTCGTCGTTGTTGTTGTTGTTGCTGTTGTTGTTGTTGTTGTTTCCGAAGATTTGAAGTGTTACAAGAAAGTAACAGACACAAACAAGAAGGATTAGGACGATAAATATTCAATAAATATTTTATTGGAAAGAAGGAAAAAACCACACTAGAGAACCCGCCAACCACCAACTGACTGCATATATTAAAACCTGCTGCTCTATCAGCCACTTGTATAAGACAATCACCTGTACAAATAGCCACTTCACATAATATCCTCCGTTACTTTCTTTTATTTGTTGTTGTTGTTGTTGTTGTTGTTGTTGTTGTTGTTGTTGTTGTTGTTCGTTTGTTCGCTTCTCCGTTTGTTTTTTGTTAATTTGTTTGCTTTTACATAATAATCATTCTATTTTAGAAAGTCACCTGTCTAATACAGCGATATTCCGCCTCAACAATGGGTTGTCAATCTAGATAATTCCAACTGTACACGTCGTCCTACTTGGGAAACTGAGACAGTTGGAATGTCTGTTGTGTTTAGGCGTGGGCCACCCTCCAACAGACGAACAGTGCCGTGGTGAAACAAGAGTGTATGCTTGTTGTAGAACATGAACATTTTCTGAAGCCGCAGTAGCTATGGCTGTAGATATTTTGCCTTCCCCCAAGGACACAACTTTGATAATTAAGAAGGCGGGCTGCTCAGACCCTTCCTATCGAGACCATTCCGGTTTGAGAGGGGTAAAATGTCCTGGCGGACAAACGAAGATACTCGATTTAAAAGAAAAACAAAACAAAACAAAACAAAACCAAAAAAAAAGAGCAAAAATATTTTTTAACAGGCCTTACGGGAAGAATTCAACCTATGTCTTCTGCGTGCGACGATGAAGCACCTAACGACTACACTGCAAACATTTTTTTCACATTTTTTTTTTTTT
>NW_004797325.1:1796191-1799225 GCF_000002075.1 Aplysia californica | reverse complement strand
GGCTATGTGAGAGTACTTACTTTACTTTTACTTTTTCATCCTCTGTTGCCTTTAAGTGTCATGGGGAGATGCAGTTTTCTGTGGTAGGCCAGCTCCCCAGCTCTTTCAGTGTGATATTATGTTTTCTCATGGTTTTCTTGACACCCTCTATCCACCTTTTGCGTGGCCTTCCTCTTCCTTTATAGCCTGAGTGCTTGGTGTAGTAGGCTCTCGAGGCTGGCTGGCCAGGTGACATACGTAACAGGTGGCCAAACCATTTTGTACTGTCTTTCTATGTAATGCAGGCAGGATTCAATGCCGATAGCTGCTCTTACTTCTTCATTCTCTGCCTGTCTCGTCTTGTGATGTTAAGGGTTTTGCGGAGACATTTCATTTCGCATGCAGTGATTTTGCTTTTATGGGTTTTACTTAATGTCCAGGTCTGGCACTGGTAGCATAATGTTGGTATGAATATTGAGGTGATAAGCTGTCTCTTTGTGTCCATTGAGATATTTGGATGGGACAGGAGGGGTGCGAGCTGGTAGGTGACAGCGTTGGCTTTTTGAGTTCGCATTTCTATTTCTCTGTCTATGGACCGGTTTTCAGAAAAAGTACTCCCTAGATATTTAAACTCCTTCACCTGTTTCAGTTGTTTACTATAGGCACGGATTTTCAGGGGACTGCGGTTTCGGCTCACTTTCTTAGCTTATATTTTATATTGTGCTTATTTTCATGTTAAATTTTCACAGCTGTTGTTCAGTTCGGTAGTGTGATTTTGGAGACTTTGTTGGTTTGAATGAAAGAGACATTGGTAGTCTGCGAATAGAAGTTCATTTAGACTTTCTGGGCTTTGGTTTGTGTCTTGCGTTATTGTGCCCATATATATGATAAACAGGATAGAACTCATCCCTGTCGTACTCCAGATCTTACTTTGATCCAGTCTGTATTGCCATCCTTCGTTCTTACTAAGCTTCTGCAGTGGTATATAGAGCTCTGACATTATCTAACATTTGTCCTCTCACGCCATACTTTTCGAGTGTCTTCCCGAGTTTTGCATGTTAAAAGCCTTCTTATGGTTTATAAAGACGATGTTGGATTCTTTGTTGTGTTCGATTGTTTTCTCGCTTATCTGTGTTAATGCGAATACTGCATCCGTGCATCCTCTTCCCTTTTTTTGGAATCCAAACTGAGCCTTGCTCAGATTTCTCTCTACAATAGGTCTTATCCGCTGTTCCAGTGTCTTTGCGCATATTTTTCCTTCGTGACTTAATAAAGAGATACTTCTGTACCTTGTGCAGTCCCGTTTGTTGCCTTTCTTTTTCCATAATGGAACCACTGTGGATTTCTGCCAGTCTTCTGGGCATTTCCTTTGCTCCCAGGCTCTATTGAAAATTCGCCTCAGCCACTGTACGCCGGTGTTTCCACAAGCTCTTATGGCTTCCACTGTGATGTCATCTGGTCCTCGGTTTTAAGGGCCTTTTCGATTTCACTGAGAAGTATAGGTGGTTTTATATGCTCTCCATATGATGATTGGAACTCTTCTTGTTTTCCGTGGCAAGCGTCGGGGTTGAGTAGTTCTTGGAAGTAATTTTCCCGTCTTTTCTTAACCCTATCCGTACGTCGTGTTTTACTATCGTATCTATACGACGCGTGGAACGCTGGGCCACCACTTTCGAAGAAGAAATTTACTCGTTAATCCAATCCCTACGCTTTGCATAGCACTAGCAGTGTGTCAAAATGATTTTTCGAAAAATACTGAAAGTTTCAAAGAGATCTTCGTACTAGAAGCATTCTAAAATGTGAAGAATACATCCCCGGGGGTACAAAATGACCTCAGAGCGTACGATGCTCGCTGAGAATGGCATTACCCTCTTTATCGTTTATAATGCTTGTTGGGTTGTAAGGGTCTTTCCTTACCAGAATGCTGTTCACACGTTTATAAAACTCTCTACGGTTTTCCTTGCAGATTTTGGTCAGTTTCTCGCTGTGTATTTCCAATGCATTTTCTTTAGCAGTTTTGATAATTCGTTTGGTCTCTCTTCTCGCTTTCCTGTATTCTGTCTATACAGTCCTCTTCGGTCTCTGATTTCTGTCATTTCTTGAATATCTACTTTTTCATTTTAATTGCTTCTTTGGTTTCATCTTTCTACCAGCATGTTGTTCTGCCTTTGTTTCCGCCTATTCGTTTGGTCCCACTACTGTTTTTCAGTATTTCTGACAGGCATTTTTTTTTGGCCATTCATCTTCTACCTCTTTGGTCTCAGGTGACAGCTTATTGCACTCCTTGGTAATGTCGTCTTCGATTGCCTTCTTGATGTCTGGTTCTTTTAATTGTCTTAGGTCGGTCGTTGTTTTCCCCTGTTCTTCCTTGTTTGGTTTACATTGCTGGTTGTGGGAGTAAGTATCACAGGTCTGTGGTCCGTGTCGATGATGTAGTTAGGAGCAGCTCTCGAATCTTAGGCGGTATGTCTTTGTTTTCTGCGCATCAGGATGAAATCAATTTGTGATGCATGGTTCGGGTCATTCCATCTGTACCAAGTCTTGATTTGGCTTAGTCTGCGTTGGAAAAATGAGTTTGTTATCATCGTGTCGTGTTCAATGCATAGGTTTAGTATCTTTTCTCCATTGCTGTTTCAGTCTGTATCGTTATCACTGTGTGGTCCCACGTATGTGAGAGTGATATATTATTATTGAATATAATAATAGTTTTGCCTATCCTGTCAGCACTGTAAGGTTAATTTCAGGGGATTGGCCTACGAATTCAGCATCGTTCTCCTAAAAGTTTTGAGTTTGAGTAAAGAGAAGAAAAGCACATCGACACAGTAACGTTCATTCACTGCTGGGAAAAAGCAAGATTGGCAGACAGAAACAAGACAAGTCAAACAAAGGAAGTAGGACCTACCAGGTATACCCTCAACCACACACATAGAATTAACAAAGGGGTACATAGGAAGTAGGTCCACTACTACTACTACTACTACTACTACTACTACTACTACTACTACTACTACTACTACTACTACTACTACTACTACTACTACTACTACTACTACTG
>NW_004797325.1:1794018-1795168 GCF_000002075.1 Aplysia californica | reverse complement strand
CTCTCTCTCTCTCTCTCTCTCTCTCTCTCTCTCTCTCTCTCTCCCAACCCAGACACTGTACCAAAACACGCAATCCTAGTAATCAGCCCTCTAGACTGAATATTACGTGAATAGAATCGCCTAGAGGGGTGCGCACACACAAGATATAAACTCATAAATAGGAGTAGACGAACAATAAACACATAAGCACGTGTGTTGAACTCACACTGTGAAGGTCTTCGTAAAAGACAAGATGCACGTTATGTTTTCCCTCTCGCCAAGAGTCGAGCCAGGAATCGACGTGCTTAAACCATGAGTTGTAGGGGACTGAATGGTGATACACACAAAGAAAAAGAAGAATTAAATAAATAAATAAATTCAGGAATTAGATCTATAGAGTTTTCAATTAATTAAAATGTGTAGAGTTTCTAAAAAAAATCAGATTTATAAATTTGTAGGAGACTGCATGGTGGTTTAGACATATAAAAAGAAAGAAGAAAAAAATAATACATTCAGATGTATAGAGTTTAAAGAAAATAACTCAGATGTATACAATTTTAATGTAGGGACTACATGGTGGTACCCGCAAAGAAAAAAGAAGAATAAGATAAATAAATAAATTCAGATTCTAAGAGGTTTTTAAAAAATTCATTCAGTTTTAAAGAGTTTCTGAAATAAAATCTCAGATTTATAGCGTTGTAGGAGACTGCAAGGTGGGCTTCCGCAAAGAAAAAGAAGAATAAGAGAGATGCATAAATTCAGTTCAGTAGAGGTTTTAAAAAATTATTTTAGATTTACAGTCTTTTAATGATTCAGACTTATATAGTTATAGAGAACTACGCTATTACTTCAGAGAAAAACAATACTTTTTTTTCTTTTTAAAATTTGACTTACAGACTTATAAAGATATACTCAGATTTATCGAGTTTAAAAAATACATTCAGATTTGTAGAGTTGCAGGGCACTGTCCCGTCGTTGAAAAGACAAACAAGAAGTCTTTGAATAAATTCGGATTGATAGTATCAGCAGTGATGACAGTCTCATATATTACATATGTAATAGTAGTAGCAGTAGCAGTAGTAGTAGTAGTAGTAGTAGTAGTAGTAGTAGTAGTAGTAGTAGTAGTAGTAGTAGTAGTAGTAGTAGTAGTAGTAGTAGTAGTAGTAGTAGA
>NW_004797325.1:1786085-1791677 GCF_000002075.1 Aplysia californica | reverse complement strand
TAATAATAATAATAGATAGATAGATAGATAGATGAATAGATAGATAGATAGATAGATAGCATCTAGCGCATGTTATCCCGGCTCAACAGAAGTTTTGTGCGCGCTACAATCTATTATTATTACCCCTGCAGACTTATGAACAATCAGAAACATTCACAGCTTTCCGGAAAAAAAATAAGACAGTGCAATCAGCCGATTAAGTGTTAAAACACTAACAAACTAACAAAACGCCCGGCATGGATATGACATACATTCATTTGCATTGCAAGTTCCGTAGCACTCTTAACTAAAAACTAAACTGACAAGATCTTTCGTTGTCTCTAGGCGCCTACCCTTACCCTCCCAGGGGGCTCTCGTGGTCTAGAGGTCAAGGTGTTCGACGCCTCTCATTCAATAGATCCCGGGTTCGAATCTGGACAGCGACGGAAAATTTTCTTTTCTAAAATGTTCTCTTTTCACATCCCGTCCTGCTCTCTAACAATGTTCTGTCGACTGCTTTCCTCTCCTCTTCCTGCCTCCACCCCTCACCTCCTTTACCCCCTCCCCTGGGCTCCTAACTCTTTCTGCAGCCTTTCTATTGCCACTCCATGGCTCCTTCTTACTACTGTCTTTCAGCCACACCCCTGATCTTACAGTAGGAAAGATCTACACTTAGCCTTCTCGGATAAGGGTGAAAAATCTCGGAGGTCCCGTTGCAAGTTGCGTACGTTAAAGATCCCTTGGTGGTCCAAAACCGATAAGAGTAGGCTTCGGCTGCCACCCGAGCAAAATCCAAAATTTCCTACCAACTGAAAAATGTTTAATGTGTCCCGCGCGCTCATATGACCTTATACAATTGCGAGCGTGTAAAACGCTTACTGAAAAAAAAAATTAATTCCCACCTGGGTGAAGCGAGTAAAATCGTGTAAAATGCTTTTTCCAATTACAACACAACGTCGCTTCTCCGGCAGGGTTCGAACCCACCACCGTTGGGCGACTACCCAAACAGCTTAGCTGCTAGACCACCAACGCCACCTCAGCATGATGAGCACTCACCGGTGACGTCAGAGAGTCCAGCGCGGCCATAGGCACGTACTCTGTGTGCATGATGGGGTCATCTAGCAGAACAGAGCTATCCTTGACCAACATAGACACAATCTCCGAGACCCAGTGGGTGCCTGGAAGTGAATGGAAAAGGCGTATCTTAGTGTGGGTTGTATTGTTGGACTAAGTGTATGGATGAAAAAGACGTATCTTAGTGTAGGTTGTATGTATTGTAAGACTATGTGTATAGATGAAAAAGACGTATCTTAGAATGGGTTGTATTGTAAGACTAAGTGTATAGATGAAAAAGACGTATCTTAGAATGGGTTGTATTGTAAGACTAAGTGTATAGATGAAAAAGACGTATATTAGTGTGGGTTGTAAGTGAACGGATGAAAAGGTGCATCTTGTGTCTCGTCCAGCTAGAAAAACATCATATAATTTATTTCACATAACTTTGGACTGCCTGCAGCTATTTTTGTCAAACGTTTACCAATATTCTTGGATTATTTGTCTTGATAACATATGAATAATTTTTTAATGATTCTAGCCTGAAGTTTTCTCCTTGTCTTTGTTAGAAAATAAATTAATGAATTTTCAACAATGTGATGACTTTCAGCGCGACTCTTACCCTGTCACCAAACTGTTGCTATGATTGTTTCTGTGTGTGTATGTGTGTATGAGTGTGTGGGGGGGGGGGGGGGGGCGGTTGGTTGGACTGTGCCACTGGTATAATTTGTCCAACAAAAAAACCCATTGTTTTTGTTCGTGAATAGCTTTTGATCCCATTTACGCTGAGCTGTCAGTATTTAAATAAAAAATCAAGGACAATTCTGATTTGTCTTTTCAAGGTAGATTTTTTTTCTCATCTTCATGGGATGGTGTAAAAGGGGTACAACTCCGCGACAAGGGTGACTTATTTTGCGTGCCCACCTGAGGTTAAAAATAAACATACATACCATACACTTCTATAACACATTTCGTTATAGTTGGGTCTTTCAATTTAAAAAAAAAAAATTAGGGGGGGGTATAGGGGGTGTATTGTTTTTAACCTTTTTTGGTTAAAAACAGCAAAACTTCCTTTTCAACACATCGTAATTGGAAATTTCCATAACCAAAAAAGAAAAAGCGCACAAACAGGGGGCCATATTGAAGAGAAAAAAGTCAGCTTCCTCTTATATCTTTAAAATAGAGGGTGTGACGACATGGATTATTGTAAGCTTTGGTACACCGTTAGTCATCACATTTTTTTACTCAAAAAATTAATTCTTTAACGATGACAAAGGGAAAACATTGCTTATTCAATGCTCAGAACAGAATTATTTATTAGCAACTGATTAAGACAAATTGATACAAGATGACTGGTAAAATTGTAAAACTAATTGATGCAGACAGTCAATAGTTATCTGCAAAGAAAAAGCCCCATCATGTTTGTGAGTTGGACGAGCTATCAAGAGAACACCGACACGATAACACTCATTTGTACCTATCTCTGTAGGAGACCCAAGTTCGACCCCTGAGCGGGGAGGTTTTTCTACTGCGATGGTGTATGTATCCCTCTCAGTCCGGATTGGCTGCTAAATTATCTAAACTGCTTTGATGGCGGTGTAAAAACACCTTCATTTAAACAATGACACAAAGAGACAACAGAGGGAAAGAAGAAAAAAAGGGATAACTGGATCTATGGGTGGCACACCCTCCACCAACTGCCCCCAGCGAGGACTTCACAGTTCACCCTCGACAGTAGTTGTTAACAACTGACCTGATTTGGGATAGCTCACCACCAACACGTCATCATTCCTGGCCTTGAAATTCTGAAGGTCAAGGATGTGATCTGGTTCCACGTTGGGGCTGAAATAGCAGCCGGCATCTTCTAAGAGGGACAAGCAACTTCCGCTGTCGTCCTGTATTTGCACGGGCTCCATAGCAGTTCCTCTTGATGCCTGGAACGCGCGGGAAAAAATGGTTTCAGAGACATAGCAAAAGCAAAGGCTCCATAGCTCGTAGTGGTGCCTGAAACGGGTGGGGAAAATAGTATTTTGATTTCGGGGACAGAGCAACAACACAACAACGGTAATATAATTTTAAAAGAAATAGTTATGTAAATAAACTGCTATTATTATTATTATTATTATTATTATTATTATTATTATTATTATTATTATTATTACTACTACTACTACTACTACTACTACTACTACTACTACTACTACTACTACTACTACTACTACTACTACTACTACTACTACTACTACTACTATTGTTATTTTTATTATTATTGTTGTTATTATTATTATTATTATTATTATTATTATTATTATTATTATGACTATTTTTATTATTATCATTATTTTATTGAAATCAGTATAATTATTATAATTATTGATATTATTATTATTAAGTACTTAATAACATTTTACAAACGCGTTGAGGAGAATGAAAACATCAAAACACATGACAAACGCGAAAAAAGCGCAGTGCATAGCAATGTCATGCTTTTGCTTTTGTAAAGTGTTTTACGGCGCTCGCAACTGCATAGGTCATATGAGCGCGCGGGACACACCTAATATTTTCAGTTGGTAGGAAATAATGAATTTTGCCCGGGTGGCGGCCGAAGCCTACTCTTATCGATTTTAGACCACCAAGGGATCTTTAACGTGCGCAACTTGCACACGGGCCCTCATTCATTTTTCGCCCTTGTCCGAGAAGGCTAGGTGTACATCTTTCCTACCAGAAGATCAGGGGTGTGGCAGAAAGACAGCAGTAAGGAGGAGCCAAGGAGTAGCAGTAGAAAGGCTGCAGAAAGAGTCAGGAGCCCAGAGGAGGGGGCAAAGGAGGTGATGGGGTGGGGGCAGAAAGTGGAATTGAAAGCAGACAACAGATCATTGCTAGGAAAGGAGGTGAAAGGAGACAATTTTATGAGAAGAAAATTTTTCGGTTGCTACCCGGATTCGAACCCGGGACCTTTGAATGAGAGGCCAACACCTTAACCTCTAGGCCACGAGAGCCCCTAGCAATGTCATTTTGTATAACCACACCAATACGCAGGAAAACGCTCTGTGATTTAATGTTCCTTTCTGTACAGAAAGAAAAGCATTCTTTTAATTAAAGCCGTGCAGGTCGACGTCTGAGGAATAACGGCTTATAAAGTGTTGATGGTTTACGCCCCATTGACATAATTTAGATCATATAGAAGGAGAGCTTCGAACTTGCCTATTGGGTGCCAACAAGAACTGAACACTATACAACATTCCAACAGATATAAGGAGATGTTCGATTAAGAGGCAAATATGAGAAAAAAAATTGAAAATAAAATCAAACACCACACACAGAAATCGAACTCAAGTTTTCTGGGTGCCATGACAAACGCTCTATCACAGATGCCGGTGAGTGTATCAGATGGATTTTTCACCGCTGCAAGCAAAAGACGACGTTCGAATCTCGTACGACGATTTTGGTTGTTTGTTTGTTTGATTATTTTATTTATTCTTTTAGAAATTAATCTTCAATCCGATTGGTCCTGCAACTATGGTCGAATCAGCTCATCTCCTAAACCATCAAAGCTATGCTGATTGGGGCGCAAAACATTCACGACTCTAACCAAGCCGAGCGGTCTGTCTGCCTTTCGGAAATCCGCTCTCCACCATTGTTAAAGCCATTATGCGTAGTTTCTAGTTCTGGAAAGTACTTATGATGATCTGAGAGAGCAGCGAAGAATTTAATAATATTATGTTCCAGTAGGCTTATCTCTCGAGTACGTGACTGATGCGTCAATATAGGTGAGGCAGCGTGGTGGAATCAGGCGCTCGTCAATTTTGGGGCATGTAGAGTTATTGGTATCATCTTAAAGCTTGTTCACTTGTCTTTATTTGGATGGAAAAAAATATCCATTTATCTGGAATACAAGTCGATATATTTGAAAAAGAAGAAAGTGAGGGTCACCTGTTTTCAGAGGTAAAAATTAGTGAGAAAATGGCCGTCAAAGATCAGTTATTTCCTTTGCTTAAGAGTCCGTGGTAACTGAAAATTTACATTTTTTGGGGGGCCTTTAATCAACGTTTTTCAGAAAAATTCACACAGAAATGAGTTATTTAATGGGCATGAAAGGTGTTGAGCCAAAAAATAAAAACTTGATAAAAATTCACAAACCAGCGGGAAAATGCAAGTTTCTTCACTTTGATTATTTAGACGAGAGTCTAATTCCACGACTCTGCCTCACATAATAGACGCGATCAATTATTGTATTAGTGAAGAGGAACCAATTGTATTCCAAACTCCTACCTTAAGGGATCACGACAATATAGTTGTGATTTAGATAAAAGTAAACTTGAACCTCCTTTTAGAAACATGCTAGTCTTGACCTACTACGCACATCAGGGGTCTCCACTCTCAGCGGGGCCATGTTTGAGTCGACGTATAATGGCTTTCGCGAAGACGCTATTCAACAACCTTAAGAGTGCCTTTTTTTTTTATTCTTCTTTTTTTGTATTGTTTTATCTTATTTCGTTATATAATTTGTTTTTCTGTTTTTCCATTTTTTTTTTAAATTTCAAAATTCTTTTTTTAAAT
>NW_004797325.1:1780101-1784035 GCF_000002075.1 Aplysia californica | reverse complement strand
ATAATAATAATAATGTTTTACTTTATAAAAATAAAAGCCAGTTAGTTTTGTGTATCCTAACTTTAGATAATAATAATTGCGTAATTCAGACTAACGACCGAGCTACACTATTCTATATTATCGATGTTTTAATTCCTTCCGAACCAGAGTGTTTTAGTTCAGTTTCAGTAGATTACACTGCATTTGCAACACAAATATAATGTAAGTCATAGAAGTGACAAGGATTGGTGGTGTTACTATAGTGTGATCAAAACTTCGTGGTGCAATTTTCTGCCACATATCTCCTCATCTATCGAATATACGTTCGCCAATTTTTGCACAATGACTTGTATCAATTTGTCTTTACAGACCAACATTTTTGTAAACACTTGCTAGCTGTATTCTAGAAAACGTCTTAATAATTATTTTTTTAAAATCCAAATGGGTTGTTACTAGAGATGTTTAAATGTTTACAGCTGGGGCAATATTGCTTTAGCAAGGCCGTCATGTTTTTCTAATTGGGACATTATGTTTATTGAACGCATGTTTTGAGAATCATTGAGGGAAAATGTGTTCGCTTTAAAATTGATTTATTTTAACAAGTTTTGCCACCAACAAATTTCATTGATGAGCTGTGGCGTAGGCCATATGCATAATCAAAATGTGTATGACAAACGGGAAGTGCTGTACAATCCCATTTTTCGTGTGACAGAGATTTCAAGTATTTTATATAAATTTATGAAGAAAAGCTTTTTAATCTTGCCCCAATTGTTCTGGAAAAATAGTATTTACTTAAGACAAATTGATAAAGACTGCTGGGGAAAGTATGGATGATACTGATTCACCCGTTTAAGAGATATTTGAGGATAAGTCGGGCCACGGATTTTTTTTTACCGCACTATAGAATATAACATACAGCGAAAAGAAGGAGGAGAGATAAGGACGATAGAAACATTTTTAGTAGGAAAGAGAGAGCAAAAACCACACCAGAACACCCCCCAACCACCCACCACCAGAGGGTTTTCCACTTTCATCGTGCTCGGCTAACGTCTTAAATTGTGGTAGGTTGAAAGTCGTGGCATGGCAGATAGTAGTTACCGGACTTTTGGGGGAACAAAGTAGAAGAAATGATAGAGTGACGAACTATGATCGCCTATGTCTGCTTTAAACCTGTTACGGTAGAACTAGAACAGGAACAAGAACAAGAACAAGAACATAAAGAAAAACGAGGATTTATATAGTACGAAAAATTACAAAGCAAAGTTCAAAGAATAAAGTACCAAAACGCTCGACTAGATTTTTAGTTAACATTAGGACAAAACACCTTCTTGTTCACGAAAAAAATCGTAGTTGTAACGTTTCATGTAAACTCCAACATGATTGTAGAACAAATAGGAGGCGGGCTGTTCTGATCCTGCCTGTTAGGGCCAACCCTAGCTCAGTGGGTTGGTTGCACATCCCAACAGACAAGATGGAGATGTTAGATTTTTTCCTTTTTTTTTTTCTTTTTTTTTTTTGGTATGTGTTTTACGGTGCTCGCAACTGCATAAGGTCATATGAGCCTGCAGGACACATTAAACATTTTTCTGTTGGTAGGAAATTTTGACTTTTGCCCAGGTGGCGGCCGAAGCCTACTCTTATCCATTTTAGATCACAAAGGGATCTTTAAAGAGCGCAACTTTCACAGGGCCCTCGGAGATTTTTCGCTCTTGTCCGAGAAGGCTAGGTTTAGATCTGTCCTACCAGAAGATCAGAGGTGTGGCTGAAAGACAGCAGTAAGAAGGAGAGAAGGAGTAGCAGTAGAAAGGCTGCAGAAAGAGTCAGGAGCCCAGAAGAGGGGGCATAGGAGGTGAGGGGTGAGGGCAGAAAGAGGACACCAAAGCAGACGACAGTACATTGCTAGATAACAGGAAAGGAGGCGAAAGGAGACAAGTTTATAGAAGAAAAATAAAAAATGTTTAGGTCGCTACCCGGATTCGAACCCGGGACCTATTGAATGAGAGGCCAACATCTTTACCCCTAGGCCACAAGAGCCCACGTTCGATTGTTTAAAATAATAATTTCTCCATTAGGGAATCAAAGTAACATTTTTTTCTGCGTCCGAAAGCGACAAAAACCAGTAACACTACATACACCGATATAGACACGTCGAAGAAAGAGTGGTCGAAAAATTATAATTATTATCATTATGTGAATATAAAAATGTTACGCCTTTACTGACACTATTAAGACCAGTTAGGAGGCGGAATGTTTCGTTCTTGTCATTCAGAAGGAGCCAAGTCTAAGAGAGATACAAGAACAACCCTACAGAATGACGGAGATCCTCGGCAAAAAATATTTCCCATACGGGAATCGAACTTACGTCTCCTTCATGCGACGGCGAAGTGCGTAAACGCTATGCCACAGAGACCTGTAAACAGTTGGAGTAAATACCGCATGGACGATCCTTTTTTTTCGTTTTAGTAAGCGGTTTACAGCACTTAGACACAATTTGGTAATATAAGTGTCGAAGATTAGAGGTGTCACCAGAGAGTATTAACAAACACACAACGGAGGGGGAGAGATAAGCACGAAAAATGTTTGCTAGGAAAAAAGAAGCAAACCACATCAGCGCACCCGACAACCACCCACATCATACAGTGTAGATTGGCAAGGAAAAGTGTTCACTTTGACAAGTTCAATTGGTCGCTTTTAAGCGCTAGGGGGCTATCCCGAAAAATGCTGCATTGAGAAAATCGAAGTTAAAGTTGTTAGACCCTTGTTCAGTTTCTTTAAAAGACAAAACAAATATACACACCAATTAATTAAAACTTCTCCTACAGGTAGGGCAATGTCCACTTTTAGTGAAGGTCAAGATTTCTGGAAACCCTCGATATCTGGGTTAGCCTGCCTGTCCTTAAAAGCGACCAATTTACGTAAGGCGCCAGTTCTTACACTGCATGGTCTCATAAAGCTTAGAGGCAGAAAAACTATTACTTAAGAAACGTAACGGTTCTAAATTTGGAAACATTCTTGCTATATCGGCACTGTTACATAACGCTCTCCCAATAGCTTATCAATGTCAGATTGCTACTTGTAATGTCCTAGCCGACGTTTAATGTCATAACCTGGCAACAATTTCTGTTACAGTGTATTTCCAAACACAGTTGAAATCGTCCAGAAAGGCCACTTATTGTGAGGACAAACGTACAAATAAATGTAGTTATCTTAGAAATGACCAAGCTTCAAAACAAACGTGAAGACTGTTCTACTGTATGGTTCAGATACATGGTGGCTCACAGCATCAGCAGCGAGGAAACTGCAGAGCTTCGTAAATGGATGCCTACGAAGGATAGTGGGGATCAAGTGGTACGATCGAGTCACTAATACTCAACTGTGAGGAAAAAACAAGCCAAAGGCCAGTAAAGGAAGACACACAGGTGAAGAAATGGAAATGGATTGGACACACCCTGAGGAGACCCCCGACAAGCGTCATCAGGCAGACTTTAACGTGGAACCCACTAGGAAAACGTAAGAAGGGAAGACCAAAGATGATATGGAGGCGAGCGGTACAAGCGGAAATTGAAAAAGCGTGGACATCATGGAAACAGATAGAAAAGGAAGCTCAGGAGAGGCTTAGCTGGAGTAATGTTGTTGATGGCCTGTACTCCACTGGGAGTTTAAAAGGGCAAGAGAGAGATCTTAAAAATGTGGACGTCTTGGGCAGGATTATCATAATATTATTTTTAAAGACTCAAAGGGGGTTGGGGTGGTGAGAAGTGGTCGTTTGAATAGATGACTGTTTGGACGAGGGGCTGTTGGAGCAGGTTCGAATAAATCTCTGTTTTGTTTTTAACGAATGTTTTATCACAATTCTCGCTTGGGAAAGAAGAAGAAGAAGAAGAAGAAGAAGAAGAAGAAGAAGAAGAAGAAGAAGAAGAAGAAGAAGAAGAAGAAGAAGAAGAAGAAGAAGAAG
>NW_004797325.1:1778099-1779376 GCF_000002075.1 Aplysia californica | reverse complement strand
TCTGGAGACAATAGGGGGTAGGGTGAGGTTGCCCAAATAGGCAGCATTTGTATCCTGAAAGGTGAATATGGGCTTTGCCAAGGAACCAAATGTCAAAGGCACACACACTGTACACCTTACAGTATGGAGTTGTTTCTGGAGACAATAGGGGGGGGGGGGTGAGTTTGCCCAAATAGATAGCATTTGTGGAGTTGACATAACCTGAAAGGTGAATATGGTCTTTGCCAAGGAACTAAATGTCATAGGGGAAATGTTCACGCTTTTCAAGACGATCGAGGATTCATGAACATATTGCTACCCTCCAATAGTTTCGTAAACGGGAAAATGGTACAGTCGTAGATAAAGATCTGCCTTGAGAAATCGGACAGTTGAGATGCAAGAAAGTCATTGCTGCAGACATCGTCTACGCACAGACGTCTCACGGGGCTCATCTTCCGAATTCAGCACTCTGGTGACGTTTAAAGGAGTTCGAACCGTGTGTGTTTGACCTGAAGTGGTCGTTTTATCCGGGAATTTTTTGTTCTAGTTCTCTACAGGTCCTAACTGATGGACCATTTCCACCATTGACACCAAAGAAGGGTTTAAGGGCACTTTAACATTATCTCCGAGCCTTGTGCGAAACTTACAAAATGAGTTGGTGGTGAGGAAATGTTCTTTACTAATCTTAACCATGATCTTAGAAGGCAAAGAAACCCTGAGAAAAACTATCTCCAAACTTTTGTTAACCTGTTAGACTACTGTAGTTTGCCATATGGCGCAATCGTTGGGATTTTTAGTGGTAGGCCTAATGCGAACTAGTGCGTCATGCTACAAAAAAAAAATGGAGACATACCAGAAAATGAGTTGTTTTTTACGCGCTATGTAGAGCAAAACTATTCCATGGATTTATCTGAAATTTATCAGACAAATTCCTTTTGACGTCCAAATTTTGTGTACAAATTTGAAAAGCGAGACTTCAGTATGGAGGAAAATATTTCTGTTTTTTTTTTTTGTTTTTTTTTTTTTTTTTGCGGGGGGGGGGGGGGGTTCAGTATGCATTACTGACAAGAAATTCAACGTTTTTGTTATAATATAAGATGTTATCTATCATTTCAGGGGAGGTGATTGTCCAATTTTCAGTTTTTGATCATATTTGTTCCTCCTCCTTCTCCGAAGTTTAGCGGTGGATTTTAATTATATTTGGCATAAGGATAACCCAGGGCCATGGCTTCATCGTACAGGAGAATTCTGGCAATGTCTAATGTGTATTTTTTTTTTATTGTATGGTATATTTTACT
>NW_004797325.1:1769672-1772445 GCF_000002075.1 Aplysia californica | reverse complement strand
GTGTGTGGGCGTCCGTGTATGTGTACGTGTATGTGTATATGTGGAGGGGGTGTTCGTATAAGAGCGTGTGGGGGGAGTATTTTTGGGATTGTGTGTGTGTGTGTGTGAGTGTGTGAGTGCATGCACTAGCCAACCCTCAAACGATCTAAACCAGAGCCCCGCAATCTTTTCAAGCAACTTGGCCACATCGCAGCTCAAGTAGGTCCGCTAGCCAGAACAGAGACGTCAAAGAAAGGACTTTGAAATATTTCAGAACAGTATGATCTAGTGACAATGACATATTTTATTATTTAAATTAGTATACCGGGTGTCTAAAAATTATTACGCATTCAAAGGAAAATAACTTGGCCATCCTCGGACCAATTTCAGCAAAACTTCGAACAACTAAAATTCAACCATCCCACTGGAGCCCATCCTACTGGAGATAAGCCTTCTCAACAGAATAGCACGTTCTCCTTCCTCCTAAACTTCCCGTTAACGATTTCAGCACGGTGAGATACACATCTGATCTGTCTGTCTGTCTTGGTTTTAAGATTCTCGTTCTGAAACCAGAACTGACAAATCACACCCCTGTGGCTGAGCACTTTTAAGAAGTAAAGTCTTGCATTTTACTCAATCTTTACAAAAATTTTATAAATTTAAAAAAAAAAAAAAAAAATCTCTCGAACACATGGATCGATTTTCTTCATTTTACTTCATGTTCCCCTGGTTGAGTTTTTTTTTTTTTTTTCAAAGTTTTTTTGAAATCAGTGTAGAGATTAACCTTTAAGGGGTTCCATTTAGGTTTCCGTAACATAATTGACCTTTTTTTTCTTTACAATAGTTTTGACCCGCCTTTGTCGTTAGCCGCTTTTTTATATCTGACCGAGATGAGAATGAATACCCAGCTATGGACCGCGAAACGTCTTGTCAATTCTTAAAGTGTTTTAGTGCTAAATCGGCTGTTTACACGGTATGCTTTCCAGTAAGCCGAGAGTGTTTCAGTAACAATTTCTATAAATCAAAAATCAAAAAGATCTAGTTCCAATAAAAATCAGGTTGGCTGGCAAGGTCAGGATTTAATTAAAGAATATAATAATTATATAATATGTAAATCGTCGGTTAATACTGTGAAAATATTATCCGGTTCCTATCGTCCGTACGAAAAGAACAGGTTGTTTTTGTTTGTTTGTTGTTGTTTTTTGTTGGGTTTTTGTCTGTTTGGTTGGTTGGTGGGTGTTTGTGTTTTTTCCTTCTTTTCTAAACATTCTATTAGTATAATTATCCCAATCTTTATATAGATCTAGTTCAGGACTATTATAATACAAATTCAAGGATACGATCTGCAGTCAAGATCAACACCAAATTGCTAGATGACATCTAGATAAATCTCCCAAATACAATGCTTACACCGGAGTTGTACTAGCCTTTCTGAAAAATATTACTAACTTGATTCATCTCGAAGAACACACCTCCCGAAACAAAACCAAACAAATAGAATGGGCTTATCATGCACTGTCATGTTACAATTAAGTGGTGGAGGCTACAAAACTTTATCAATTACCACATTTTAGCTGCATCATGTTGAGTTGACAGGGCCTGTCGTTGCCATCATTACCTAGGTCTAGGTCTATAGCCTATACGCCAATTCAAGCATTTCCAATCTAAGCCAATACGCTTGTACTTGTAGATCTCATCAAACTTTTAGACACATAGCTACCTTGGAATTACCAAGTTCTATCTGAGATTTTAGGCCGTTTTGAGCTACTTCGACCCTGAAGTCTGAAACCTATAGTGCGGTCAAAAATTCGTGGTTCGACTTATTTTCAAATATTTCCACAACTATCGTACATAGGTTCTCCAATTTTTGCACAGTGACTAGTATCAATTTGTTTTAACAGATCAACATTTTTGTAAACACCTGCAAGCTGTATTCTAGAAGATTCCGTAATAAATACTAATAAAAAATCCAAGTGGGTAGTTTCTACATATTTTTAAATGTTTACGGCTGGGGGTATATAGCTTTTAATAGCAAGTCGTCAGGTTTTTCTGATGGGAAAATTATGCTTATTGAACACATGTTTTGAGAGTCATTAGTGCAAAAATGTGTTCACTATAACAATAATTTCTTGTAACAAGTTTTGCAAGTAAAAATAGTCGTCGTTGTGATCATTTAATAGATAGAGCATTAGACTGGGCGTTATATATGTATATAATAAATTAATAGATGGGACATTAGGCAAACGGTTTTAATCAATCAATAGAGTGACATTAGGCTGCACGTTATGATAAATGAATAGAGAGGCGTTAGACGGACGATATAATAAATAAATAAATAAATAAATAAATAAATAAATAAATAAATAAATAAATAAATAAATAAATAAATAAATAAACTGACATAAGGCTGGATGTTATTAAAAAATAGAGTGACATTTGGTCGGACGTTATAATAAATAAATAGTTTGACATTGGGCGGGCGTTATGATAAATAAATAGTGTGACATTGGGCGGGCGTCACGATAAATAGATAGTGTGACATTGGACGGGCGTTATAATAAATAAATAGTGTGACATTGGGCGGGCGTTATGATAAATAAATAGTGTGTCATTGGGCGGGCGTTATAATAAATAAACAGTGTGACATTGGGCGGGCGTTATGATAAATAAATAGAGTAACATTAGGCCGGGCTTTATAATAAATAAATAAATAAATAAATAGATAAATAAATAAGTAAGTAAAGTGGCATTAGGACGGGCGTTACAATCAATCAATAGATAAATGAATAAATTG
>NW_004797325.1:1767646-1768881 GCF_000002075.1 Aplysia californica | reverse complement strand
TAGTTGTTGTTGTTATTATTGTATTATTATTATTAATATTATCATTATTATTATTTTAATTATTATTCGGCCAATTGTTATTCAATGATCATCATCGTTATCATCATTATCATCATACCATTACTTTTACCAACTCATATTAGGAACGCAAACAATCCGAGTTTGCGCACTGAAAAAGCGAGAGAGAGCGAAGTACCTATTTCGTCTCAAATCCATGCCATTTTGTCTTCTTAACAGCGTACAAATTGAAAAGTAACGTGGTGATCTTTCCTCTTTCCAATTTTTTTTACCCTAAGGACTTGTAATCAAAAACTGTGTGGGAAAACCACAACAGGGCCCACGGGTGGATCTTTTGCGCTCAGCTCGAATTGGCGTAAAAATTTTTTGAGCTTAGAATTATTTAAACGCATAGATTTATCCATAAGGTCATAATATGAGAGCTTAGGGGTTGATGTCAACAGAGAAGTCCAAACTACGAATCAGTCTTACTCTGCTCACCTCTCTAGCCTCAACAGCACAAAGTCTTCTTCGACTATCAAGGCACCTCGGAAATAGCAGTTCACAAGCGAGTGACAAACATACAAAAGAAGTAGAGGAAATGACAATACAGAAAAAGCAGCAGTTCCCCCTATGTTGTTCTGTCACGTATGAGAATGATATTGATAAATCAGCCCATTTACAATAATAATTGTGCTGTGCATACGAACATGTTAATGTCCCCCCTTTGGGAATGGTCTAAAGACACTTCAGTCAGTAGCACTGCCATGCTGTGGTGGTGGGAAAGGGGGGGGGGCTGTTTATTTTGATAGAAGCGAAATGATAAAACAACAAAAGAAGCCGTGGTAACAAAAACTGGAAGAAAAAAACGGAAACCCAGAAATTGATTTATTTTTCTTTTTCTTTTTTTTTTTCTTTTTCGCTTTCTTTTTCTTTCTTTTTTTTTCTTCTTTTTTTTTAAATTAAAGAAAACGATATTCGTGCAGTCCCAACTGAAGGACCCATCTTTTTCCTACATACTGGTTCACACATCATATCTCTTTAAATCATCGAGGGAAACATCTCGTTGCGAAGTACCACCCCCCCCCCCCTAAAGTCCTTCTATTTCTTCTCCCATTTTGCGCTCCAACTAGAAAAGCTCACACGTGCTGGGCAACGTGTCGATTTTGTTCCATATCATTTTGCTCTCAAGTAGTTTAAGTTTTGACAAAATAAATGCAACTTGTCATCGTGTTCGT
>NW_004797325.1:1764090-1765678 GCF_000002075.1 Aplysia californica | reverse complement strand
CCCACACACACACCCCACCTTGTGTTTCCCACATAAGCTGACCAACGCGACGTCCGCCTACTCGGGCCTTGAAGATAAGGGTGATAACGCTTAATCTAGTAGACTATTTTAATATAATAAGAATGGGGGGTTTTTTTTCGTTTTCCTTTGCTTTTTTGTTTTGTTGTTTTTGTTTTGCTTTTTTTTTTTTCTTTTTGTTTTCACGGCGCTTGCACCTGCATACGTCATATGAGCGCACGGGCCACTAAGAATGTCTCTTACTGTTTTATTCCATCAATAAGTTAGTATCTCACATAAGTAATGAGCCATTTCTGATTTCGTAATCATTATCTGATGATAGTTCGTGTGACCAGCTTTCTTTCATGAAGATAATACGAGGTGGAAGTGTAGATCTGTACCAGCGTGAACAAAGTTATAAAAGTAATGTTGAACTTTTCTCACTTCTATGCTTAAATCTATATTAGTATGTTAAATCTGACAGCATTTTTGTATTCAGCATACCAGATTACATCTATCAACAGCTGTACGAGATTTTGACTGTTCGGGATAATAAGTTTTCAAGCATAAAGTCTCTGAAATTGGTCTTCCTTTTTGGTGTAGTCAGAAAAAAATTGTTCATTGAAAAGCCATTTCTGGTGGCTCATATTGGTGGCTCTACAGAATCTGCATTATAAGCCCTAGGAATACTTTACTCTTTGCATTCCTCAATATTGTCTTTGACTGCGACTGCATGGTCACGTAATAAATGTGCATGTGCATTGTCATTACATGATTGTTTGACTGTTGAAAGTCTCGCTTTTTGCTTGTTTTGCAGGCTGTCTGAATTTTTTCTAAGTTCTGAAAGAATTCAGACATTAATAATGTGTTATTTACTGTCCGGTTTTAATTATTTTAACTTGAATAATTTAAAAACCCTTCTCAGCTTTCTATTTGAGCCATTATAACTGTGACGGAATTTGATACCAATGTTTAACGCAGCAAGAATTTCGTAACAACAAACTTTGATCCCTGTGGTATCAGTTTCTTTTACGATAACTTCCCACAAATAAAAAATAATTATTTCTTCCAAGGCCGGACTCGAGCCCAAATCTTCAGTGTGCTACGTCGGAGAGCCTAATAACCACTAAAACACCCACACTGGTGTGTGTTCGTGGTCTGGTTGTTCGAAAACAGCACAGTGGAAAGAAGAAATTGGTATCTGGCGGGTACAGAAAATATATACCAACACACAATAATATTATGATATTCGAATTACACCACACATGCACAAGGACATACGAAAGCACATATTCACGTCCCACTACACATACATAAGAAAAGAAATAACACACACACACTCTCACACACAGACACTCACACACAAACACACACACACAAACACACTTACATACACACATAAACACACACACACATACACAAACACACACACAGGCACACACACACTTATACACAAGCACAAACACAGGCACACGCACACACTTATACACAAGCACAAACACACACACACACACACACACACACACACACACACACACACACACACACACACATACACCCGTAAAGAGAAACGCATTGCCATGAAAATCCA
>NW_004797325.1:1760623-1761657 GCF_000002075.1 Aplysia californica | reverse complement strand
AAATCAGGGTTATGGCTGAAAGACAACAGTATGAAGGAGCCACGGAGTAGCAGAGGAAAGGCAACAAAAAGAGTCAGAAAGCTCAGAGGAGGGGGCAGAAAGTGAAGACGAAAGCAGATGACAGAGCATGAAAATAGATCAGGAAATGAGATGAAAGGAGAACATTTTTTTTAAAAATCTTTTTCCGTTGCAGTCATGATTCGAACCGAGGACCTTTTAAAAGAGAGGCGAACACCATAACCTCTAGATCGTGAGAGCCTCCAGTGAGCGTTTTATGACCTGATTTTTGTTGGGCAAGTAAGATTAAAAGGGGGCTCTCGTGGCCTAGGGGTTAAGGTGTTTGCCTCTCATACAAAGGTCCCGGATTCGAATCCGGGTAGTGACGGAAAAATTTCCTTCTTTAAAATTGTCTCCTTTCACCTCGTTTCCTGCTCTCCAACAATGTTCTGTCGTCTGCTTTCGTATCCACTTTCTGCCCCCACCCCCTCACCTCCATTGCCTCCTCGGATCCTCTTAGCTCCTGACTCTTTCTGCAGCCTTTCTACTGCTACTCCTTGGCTCCTTACTGCTGTCTTTCAGCCAGGCACCTTATCTTCTGGTAGGAAAGATCTACACCTAGCCTTCTCGGACAAGGGCGCAAAATCTCGGAGGTCCCGAGTGCAGGTTGCGCACGTTAAAGATTCCTTGGTGGTCTAAAATTGATAAAAGTAGGCTTCGGCCGCCACCCGGGCAAAATTCTAAGTTTCCTACCCACTGAAAAATGTTGAATGTGTCCCGCGCGCTCATATGACCTTATACAGTTGCGAGCGCGGTAAAACACTTACAAAAAGAAATATAGAAAAGAAAAATTCAAGATTCAGTCTGCCTTCTTAAACAGAGCGAGCGGAAGCTCAAGAATAGGAGATATCCCAAACTTTGTCACAAAAATCTTCCATGGATCGTGTTACATGTTTGTTCTTGACATGCAGTTTGAAGAAATAGATAAACCTTTTCCGAGGCCAATATCGGGTTCTCAGTTTTTTTAAAAAGGGGGG
>NW_004797325.1:1756112-1760523 GCF_000002075.1 Aplysia californica | reverse complement strand
GGGGCAAGAAAACCTAAGTCAACCTGCAGTATTAAGATACTGAACGCCATCATTAAAAATGCAACGTCTTTGACAAGGCTATAAGAAAGCCAAATATTATGCTCTGATCACCACGATCTTTGGAGATACCGGTGAATGGATGTTAGTTCACACACTCATGTACGAGGTGTTTTATTTTCTAGAGTACTTTTCGTCGCAGTACAGTTAACTGTACTTTAGTAAAAATTAGTTCATTGGACCCAAAATTCCTTTTTTTTAATTACCAGGAAGATGACACATAGTTCTTTTCGACCAAAAAATCTTGGCTTTTTTGCTATCAATATTAATTTCATTTCATTTCAAGATGCCTCAGCATAGCAAAGTTAACCTCGATTCTTGCCTCAGCCTAGTTCGGGGGCGGAAAATCTGTCGCAGAAGCGCAGGACGGCTAAATTTAAGTGCTTCTTTTGTTTTTCGCTTTATCCAAAGATTGATAGAACACTGTAATTATCAGAGAGAGGCAATGGGTGGGGAAACCTCGAGTCACCAGCTCTGGTCAAGACAGACATTTTATTTTGCTTTCCTCCCTGCAAAAGTAACAGCTAAAGTAGTGCGAGGAGCGCATGGACATGTTTCTGCAACCACCGTGGGTCACCGACTAATAAATTAAGTACTAAGATCAAGAAGGCCTTGTTTAGAATTCCCATTAACGAAGCTCATTCGCAACGCCGAGCCGTGGGCAGTGGCGTGGCGAAAGTGTCTTCTGTACGCCAAGTCGCCCCCGACGGCTCGAGCACCGACCTATGATTCTAGCTTAGATTTGATTCCAATCCACGTATCCATGTGAAATAAAGGTTATAATATAACATTGACTTCCGGGTCAAGAGTCAATCGTTTCCACCGAAAATCGGAAGTTTGGGTTCAGTTTTGAACCGCGATTTCGTAGTTTATGCGACTTTATTTTATCGCGATGCCAAAACTATAGCCCAGACACCAGTCTTAGTACTTTTACACAACAAAATGTACCATTATTTTGCTCACTATAGAAATGCAGGACTCTTCTTTATAATATTGATACTATTGGACTCAAATCGCCAATGCACTGTTATTGAGAAATCAATATTTTTGAGTGCTAGATCTAGGTCTAGATCTAGATCTAAATTGTAAAAATATGTTTTTTTCTTCCCCAAATCGCTCATTTTTAGTGAAATTACACAAAAAGTGCCACTCAAGATATGTATAGGTTTATTCCAAATGCAATTCTGGATAATTCCATACAAGATACGAGTGGGGTTTTTCTGTTTGTGATCCTTTTTTTCAAGATGATAAAATTGTTAATTTTTTTTCCAATATCGGATGTTATGATTCAAATGTACAAATATAATGGAATATATGTAAATAACTGCAAATCTTTCACTGTTTTTCAGTTCTATATTCATTTATGGTTATTTTGATGCATCATTTGACTAGGTGCAAACATATATTTTGAGTTTCACCAAAGATTATTAATTTTTAACATTGTATTTTCAAATTTTATCCGCATCCAATCAAAATTGTGTTGCATAATCGCCTCTTACAGGAACCAACGTTGAAAAATACATAAATAAACATTACAGGTGTATTTGAAAAACCATACTGAAAATTTTGGTTTATAATATTGTGGCCCCAAAGATCTGTGAACTGTGCAATAGTCACCATCTCATTTCGCCTTCCCGAAAAAAATTCGTCCACAAGCCGAAAATAATACGTAGCGAATGAGTTAGAAAGAATATTATGCTGGAATGCTACATTTTCCTTATATTCCTGCCGAGATCTGGACTTTGATATTGAAAGAAGAAAACAAAATAGTTGCGTTTGAGATGTGCTGATACGGCAGAATGGCTAAAATAAACTGGGAAGCAAAAAAGACGAAAAGTGAGGTATGTCAGATACCCCACAAAACACAAATCCTGCTGAATGAAATAAAATGTAGAAAAATACAATACTTTGGTCACTTAAAACGACACAAGACCATTGCGAAAGAGGTGCTTGAAGGAAGGGTTTGGAGCAGGAGAGGCGGGGGAAGACAAAGTGTATCATCGATAGACAACGTTAAAACATGGATTGGCCTGGATATAGCAGAATGTGCAACGGCAGCTCGCGACCGGGAAGGATGCAGGGTCATTACACGTCAACCTCTGAGTCAGAGATGACGCCTCCTTGGGGTATTAGTGAAGCTGCGACGACAGCGCCGCCTTCACTGAGCGAAACCTTTCGAAGCATTCGAACATCTCGGTCTTCCAACACGACACCACAATCCTTCAAACAGACTGCAAAACAAACAACACAGTTTGTGGAAGATTCAGAGGCGGCTCGGGCTCTGTAGAACTGACCGGCGATCACTCATATCGACACCCCCCCCCCCCCTCTTTTCCACCCCTCCCCAAACACATGCAATCACATACTTTCTAGTTATCTTATACGTACATCTTCACTATCCCCCCTCCCTCCAAACACACACACACACACAAACACATACTCTCCATTTATTTTATACCTAAATCTTCACTACCTCCCCCAGTACACACACACACACGCACACAGACAAACACACTCACACACACACACATACACACACACACACACACACACACACACACACACACACACACACACGAGCCAAAGTTGTGTATCAAGATCACCCGGTGTGTTGCATAAAAAATTATCTGCAGTCAAGTCGAAGCTTCTACACGCAACACGGAACATGTACAGTATGGCCACCCTTTCTAAAGACACTGTTCTGTTATTTATAAAAAATGTACAGGTGGGTGGTTGGCGTGTGCTCTGGGGTGGTTTGCTCTTTCTGTCCTATCAAATATCTATCGTACTTATCTCTCCTCCTTGTCTATTTGTTACTCTCTTGTAACGCTTCTATCTTGGGCATTTATAATGTGACCCTATTCTGCTACAACTGCTGTAAAACTCTTACTAACAAATTAATGTTAATGTACAGGTCCCACTTATGTCCGTGGAAAATTAAATCCGAAAACTGCTGTGACAAATCATTCAGAAATAAGGCGCACGATGAACTTGTTTTATTTTTCAAAATTGATGCAACAGAAGACCTATTGTGATTAGAAGAAGAAAGAAAGAACTGAGAGAGCATGGGACTTTTCAGCTGTCAGGGGCGGGACTGGCAATATTTCACCTCTGAAAATAGGTGTGTGTGGGCCTTCTTCTTCTTTGCGTTTCCTTGTTTGATCTCAGGGGTGGTCTAAAGGTACAGTTTTCACCTCTCCTGCAAGAGGTCCTAGGTTCGAAACTTGGTCAGCAACGGAAAATGTTTCTTCTCTAAAACTGATCCCCTTTCACCTCCTTTCCTGTTTTCTAAACATGTTCTGCCTTCTGTTTTCGTCTCCACTTTCTTTCCTTCTTTTCAGCTATACGCTTGATCTTAGGGTGGGTAAGATCGAACACCTAGCCTTCTCGGATAAGGGCCAAAAAATCTTGGAGGTTCCGTGAGCAAGTTGCACCTGTAAAACATCCCTTGATGGTCTTAAACTTGATAAGAATAGGCTTCGGCCGCCACTCGTACAAAATTCAAGATTTATTTCTACCAAACCGGAAACTATCTCAGTCAGTATAAAAATTTATAGAGTACCTTCGAAATCAGACTGTCTGTCTAAAAGCTAAGGACCCTATAGTAAAAACTGCCAGAGAGAGAGAGAGTGAGAGAGAGAGAGAGAGAGAGAGAGAGAGAGAGAGAGAGAGAGAGAGAGAGGGAGAGGGGGAGGCAGAGAAAGAGAGACAGAGAGACAGAGACAGAGACAAAAAGAAAGAGAAAACAGACAGATATAGGCAGAGAGGGAGACATGTTTTATTCATTACTTAAAAATCTACAGATAGATAGATAGATAGATAGATAGATAGATAGATAGATAGATAGATAGATACTCTATACGGTACCAATGACCTTCATTGTACTTTTTTCCCTCTCCCCGCCTGTCTATCCCTCTGACCTAGTTTTCTCCCATCTCTCTCTCCCAATGACCTAGTTTTCTCCCCCTCTCTCTATCCCAATTACCTAGTTTTCTCCCCCTCTCTCTATCCCACCGAGCTAGTTTTGTTCCCCTCTGTCTCTCCCTGTGACCTAGTTCCCCCTCTCTTTCTCCCAATGACCTACCCTCTCCCCCCTCTCTCCCAATGACCTAGTTTTCTCCACCAACCTCTCTTCCAATGACCTAGTTTCCACCTCTTTCTATCTCACTGACCTAATTCCCCCCCCCCCCCCACAACCTTTCTTCAATCCTTTCCTCCGGTCTTGCGGTCTGTTCCACTCGTTCAATACATTTTCTCATTCCCTTTTCGCTCTTATTCACTTTGTCTTTGTTTTTTCTTTTCATTCATTCATTCATTCATTCATTCATTCATTCATTCATTCATTCATTCATTC
>NW_004797325.1:1752778-1753952 GCF_000002075.1 Aplysia californica | reverse complement strand
AGAGAGAGAGAGAGAGAGAGGGGAGGTCACAATTCCAGATTTTTGCCTTTGTTCTGACCATTTGTTAAACTCGTTCCATTTTGTCCCCTTGACACAAAAGGTGTTTTTGTTTTGTTTTCTGTTTGTTTGTTGGTTTGTCTGTTTGTCTGTTTATTTGTTTGTTTTTGTATGCTTGAAGGGTGGTTTTCGGGTTCTGATGTGGCTTGCGTCTTCTTTCCTTTCAAACACATATCGTCCTTTTCTCTTCTCTTTCTTTTTTTTTTTGTGTTTGTTACTCTCTTGTAATACTTCTTATCTTCGTTACTCATATGATGCAATTGTGATGCAAGTGCCATTAAAAAAACTTTGCTTAAACTTGTTTTTGTAATATTAAAACCCAAACTCTCTTGTAATACATCTAATCTTCGGCAGTTGTATGTTGCAATTAATGCCGTAAAAGTCTTACGAAAATTTAACTGCTAATTTTAGTGTTGTTGTTTGTTTTATTTTTTGGTTTTTGTTTGTCTTTTACTGTTGTTGTTTGTTTTGTTTTTTTTATATTGGAAAAGTCAGCGGTGAATTATGCAGCAGTGCATATCGTGGCTCTTATTCAACTCTGAAGTGTCTCAACATTTCTTTTGAAGAGATGAAAGCGTTAAGTGAGATGTAAAATTGCGAAAGGCACATGAATTGGACCTGGCCTCATTCCTTTTTTTTTTTAATAGAGAATCTAGTAATCGAGCGAAAAGAGTTGAAAATATTTTATTACGAAAGTGTCCTAAGTCTCCTAAGCGAAATAAAACAGTACAATGGAACCTGTCTAAGACGGCTGTCCATGCACTATCTGGGAGAAATGTGGCCGTCTTATAAAGGTGGATCTATTATACGCAGTGTAATTTTGTTGTCAAAATACCCAAAGCTTAAGGGTACATGGAAAGTGACTGTTTGTACAGGTCATTTTCTTTTACGGGTGGTCTTTACAGCAGGTTCGACTATAGTATAATTCTGCTTTTCCTGAAAACCTTGTGTGACGACAATGACAAATGGCGACAATGAGATGAACACGTAAGAAAAAGGCAGAGTAATCCTCAATATAGGACTAATATTTTTTATTATATACAGAAACAAACGCCGTTTATCCCTCTCAATGTGTGTGTGTGTATGTGTGTTTGTATGTGTGTGTGTGTGTGTGTGT
>NW_004797325.1:1750284-1752341 GCF_000002075.1 Aplysia californica | reverse complement strand
TAATAATAATGATAATAATAATAACAATAATAACAACAATACTAATGATAATAATGATAACAATAATTGCATTTATATAGCGCATGGTCACACTCAACAGCATGCTCTATGAGCTTTACAATATATATTATTATTATTCATAAGATTGTTGTACCCACCAATATAATGACAGTAATGACAGTCTGCTCTCTCCAGGCAAAGTGGCGCAAAGAATAATTATGATGACGACACAACTGAGACTACAGAATGCAGCCCAATCAGCTCTAACCCTTAGCCTTGTAAGACAATCACCTGTACAAACGGCCACTTCCCACGTCTCCCCTCGCGACTTATTTTTACTGTGTAAGACGCCCACCTGTCTAAGAGAACCATTTTTCTTTTCGAGAATGGGTGTCCGCCCTAGACAATTTCTACTGCATAGTACGAAGATAATGGCCAGTCTATCAGGTAGCACGGTACGATTATGAGGAATCGAAGATTCATCGACTCCTCGTAAGGTGAAGTAATTATTCGTATTATTCAAATATCCATGCGAATGTTATGTTGTTGGTGTTGTTGGGTTGTTGTTGTTTTTTTCATTTAATATGCAATTGTGCAAGTCCATCAGAACATTCAATGTTCAGTTTTCACTATTCACAGTGCTGTTTGCTTATAACTCAGTCTCGTAATAATCATTTACAAGGTATTTTTGTAATTACCTCAATGTTATGATATGCTTGAATTTTCGAAAGGGTGAAAAATAAATAATATGACGAAACTCCATTATAATCCCCAAAATCACATGGGGGTTCTCATGGCATAGACATTAAAGTGTTCGCCTCTCATTCAAAAGGTCCCGGGTTCGAATCCGGGTAGCGACGGAAAATTTGTTTCTCTAAAATTGTCTCCTTTCACCTCCTTTCCTGCTCTCTATCAATGTTCTGTTGTCTGCTTTAGTCTCCACTTTCTGCCCCCTCCCCCTCACCTACATTGTCCCCTCCTCTGGGCTTTCTGCAGCCTTTCTACTGCTACTCATTGGCTCCTTCTTACTGCTGTCTTTCAACCACACCCCTGATCTTCTGGTAGGAAAGATCTACACCTATCCTTCTCTGACATGGGCGAAAAATATCGGAGGTCCCGTGTGCAAGTTGCACCCGTTTAAGATCCCTTGTTGGTCTAAAATCGATAAGAGTAGGCTTCGGTCGCGACCCGGGCAAAATTCAGAATTTCCTACTAACTGAAAATGTTTATTGTGTCCTGCGTGCTCGTTTGACCGTATGCAGTTGTGCACTGTAAAACACTTACCAAAAAAAATAATTAAAAATGACATGGCATTTGAATGGCTCTGTCGAATAATCGAAAAGAGCGGAACAATCGTGAATGTTGAACAATCATAAAGTCGAATAGGCTCAGTGCTCTCTTAACAAGTCGCTACCCCAGAATTACAAAGTCCTATCTGACATTTTTGACCGTTTTGAGTTACTGAGACCATGAGATCAGACATCAAATGCTGCATCAGCTCTTTCAAAATTATAAGATTATTCTTAGCCGTTTTCAAGCTACTGAAAGAATTGCATTCGAAGCTCAACATCTTTTACGTCAAATTTCTCAGAGCTAGGTACTGTGCAGATAGATCTGTGTAATACTGAGGTGGTGAAGAGTCCACTCCACTTAAGCTTCTCAGGGCCAAGCGAAGCCGCCAAATTATATAGACTATCGGCAGTGTTCAAGTAGGGACACACAGGGCGTGGTCAACGAGGGGTTTCATTGTTGTCTTTACTGTCTGTCTTACTTTCTCTTTCTCTCTCTCTCTCTCTCTCTCTCTCTCTCTCTCTCTCTGTGTGTGTGTCTGTCTGTCTGTCTGTCTCTCTCTCGATCTCAGGATCTCTCTCTCTCTCTGTCTCTCTCTCTCACCTTTCTCTCTCTTCTCTCTATTCCATCTCTGTTTGTCTTTTCTTTCTCTTTCTTTCATTCTCTCTCTCTCTCGTTTATCCCTCTGTCTCTCTGTTTGTCTCTCTTTCTCTCTATCTCCCTCCCTCCCTTTCTCTCTCTCTCTCTCTCTATCTCTCTCTCTCTCT
>NW_004797325.1:1735520-1748346 GCF_000002075.1 Aplysia californica | reverse complement strand
TAATAATAATAATAATAATAATAATAATAACTGTGTTTAATAGCAAGTATCCACACGCTACAGCACACTCTATGCGATTTACAAGCATTCGTATTCATAAGATTGTTCTACCCATCAAGGGAGGATAAAGAACAACATGGACCGATATAAAAACAAGGCATAGACAAGGCAAGTATAACAGGGTGTAAAATGAGCGACCGTAAGCACTGACGGGTCATTGCACGTCAACTTCTGAACGACAGATGGCAGCTCCTGGTAACAGTAGGTACCAACCAATGTCATACTGCCCCCACCACCCTTTCCTTTCTTTTAAATACTCGTTTTAAAAATGTTCACCAGTCGTCCCCCTTTCTTTGAAATACACGTTTTAAAAATGTTCACCAATAGCAGGTCCATTATTTGCGAAGAAGAATCGAGTCTAAAACTTGACTAGTCATGAACACTCCCCCGCCCCACCCTTCCAAACCGTTCCTTTCCTTGACTAACCAAGACACCCCACTGTCCCTTTTAATGACACTGTGTAAGACGACCATTTTTACTCCACGACAATCCATGGGTGGCCGTCTTAGACTATTTCCCCTGTACTTTCTAGTAGGGGTCTTCAACTCGAATTTACACCGGGGGCCGCTGGAGGTTGGACGTAAGTGAGCCTAGGCGCAATATTAATCTTCCACACACACAAAAAAACGGTTTCAGGTTGGCAAAAAATAATAATAGTAATATAAATAATAAATATCGTATAGCGCATAACCCTGCTCGAAAGCAAGCTCTTACGCTTTACTTTCTAGTATTACTCCTGGGAAGCATACAGTGCATACAGAAGCGCCCAAACACGAACAAACTGACAAGATCTTTCACTTTCTAAAACTGGGTATCCATTCCCACTTGGGTGAAGTGAGGAAAATTCTTGTAAAGCGCCTTTCCCCTGGACACAACATCAGGCCCCTGACGTGAGTCGAATCCACGATCTTACGGTTGTGAGTCTGAGAGCCTAATAACCACTAGGCCACCGACGATAGTTATTGATAGTTCAGAACCTGGACAGCCCTTCATCACCGAAAGAAGTCACGACATTGAGCCATAACAATCCATAATTAACGCTAAAAATACACTTGAAATTGTCCAAGACGGCTGCCCATTGGCTGGAGAAAAGAGGCTGTCTTAGACAGGTTGACTTTTTGGACAATGACACGATAACATATTTTTCTTTCTTTTTTTTTAACGCAAGAGGGAAGTGACCAGTGGGTGTGAGCACAGGTGATTGTCTTGGATAGGTGGACGCTGGAGCAGGTGACGCTGTCTAAAAGTCTACAGCCTGAGTGTGTCCAAGGTAGAGGAAGGGACCAGGGACAGACAACCGTGGCGTTTGTTGCTCTTTACCACGTGTACCTGATGGTACATCATCATCATCATCATCAATGCCTTTCACCCCTGGCAGGGTATAGGCCTCATACAAGCTCTTTCCATTTATCTCTGTCCTGAGCCATCCTTTGTAGCTCGTTCCAAGTGGGCTTCATCTCTCCATTGTCCGTTTCCACACATCTCCTCCATGTCTCCCGTGGCCTACCCCTGCCTCGTGCTCCATGTGGGTTTACTGCAGCGATTGTCTTGTGATGTTTCCGCTGGGCTTTCTGAAGGCGTGTCTCATCCTTCGCCACTTTCTTAGTCCTATTTCTACTTCTATATCCCTTTATCCTGTTCTTTCCCACAGCTCTTCATTTCTTATTCTATCCTCCCTCTTAATTCTTAGGATACTCCTCATACATCTGTTGATGAAAATCTGAACTTTATTCATCACTGTCTTTGGTGTCTTTAAAGTTTCGCAGCCGTAGAGGAGCACACACTTGACATTGGAATTAAAGAGTCGAATCTTGGTGCACAGTGAGATGTTGCTTGTTTTCCAAAATTTGATACTTGCTTGAATGCTGACCTTGCCTTGGCGGTTCTTGCTTTTACATCTTCCCCAGTTTCACCTTTACCATCGATTCCAAGATAGGTAAAGGAGTCCACTTTTTCCAGGGGAGTGTCTTCCACTGTCGAAGCAGGGCTTGAAACTTTTCCTAGCTTCACTGCTTTCGACTTGCCCGGGTATATACGTAGACCAACTCTCCTTGATAGGCGGCTGAGTTCCTTGGTCTTTAATTGCATCTAAGCATGTGCGTGAGAGAGCAGTGCAAGGTCTTCGGCGAAGTCCAAGTCGTCCAGCTGCTGACAAGGGATCCATTGTATTGCATTACGCTTGCCTCTAGTGGCTTCTTCCATGACCCAGTCAAATGCCAGTATGAAGAGAAAAGGTGAGAGCAAGCATCCCTGTCGCACTCCTGTCTGTGCCTGGAATGGTTCTGAGAGTTGTCCTTCGTGGAAGACTTAGCAGTTTGTTCTATCACTGGTGGCCTTCGCAAGCTTGACCATTTTAGTCAGATATTCCACAATGCTGCCTGAGTTTCCACAGAGTTTCCCTGTCCACGCTGTCAAATGCCTTTTCATAATCAATGAAGTTGACTAGGAGTCATGAATTCTATTCAAGAGATTGCTCAACAATGATGTGCATAGTAATGATCTGGTTCGCACATGATCGGTTCTTGAGGAATCCTGCCTGGTTTTCTCGGAGCTTCTCATCTGTTGCCAGCCTGATTCTCTCCAGGAGTATCCTATTAAAGACTTTCCTAGGTATGGACAAGAGTGTTATGTCTCTGTAGTTGTTACAATTGCTGAGGTCTCCCTTCTTTGGTAGATTGATTAGGTGGCCTTCCTTTCAGTTTGATAGTATTTCCTCCTCTTGCCAAACCTTTTCGAATAGAGCATAGAGAATTTCCACCGATGTATCTTTATCTGCCTTAAGGGCTCCCAGTGGTATATGGTCGGGAGCAGCTGCCTTGTGGGACTTCAGTGATGTTATAGCTGCAGCAATTCCCTCTCTCGCGGGTGGTTTCGTAACTATTGGGAGGTCTTTTCTGGCTGGAAGAATTTCTGGTTGGTTTTCTGGAGGTGGTCTGTTCAAGAGTTGATCAAATGTTCTCTCCATCAGTTAAGTCGCCCCCCTGGGTCGAAGATAGTCTTTCCCTGTTTGTCTTTCACTGGTAAAGAGGGCTTGCTGAACCTACCTGAAAGAGTTCTAATTGTCTGGTATACAATCTGCAAGCGTCCGTCTGTTGCTGCTTTCTGTGCCTTTTCGGCCAGGCCATTCTGGTTGGTGTTCTTGTCCTTCTTGATGGAATTCTTTACCTCCCGTTCAATTTCTGTTTCTCAGTTCGGGTACGACTGTTGTTTTGTTTGACTTTGTCTAGAGAGTCCTGTGAAGTCCATCTATTCCTAGTGTTGGCTTTGGTTCCTGGGGTGTTCTGGCAAGTTGCATTTACTGCCTCTTATATCTTTTCCAAGTATTCATTTACTTCACATTCATCCTGATCTTGGAGGGCTTAAAATCTGTTCTTCAGTTCCAACTTGAATTCATTCTTCTTTACTGGGTATTTCAGAAGTCTCACTTCATACTTTTGGGGACTTCCAGGAATGATTTGTGCATTCCTTCTCAATTTCAGTTTCATCTTTCCAAGGATCAAATGGTGGTCTGATGCAACGTCTGCTCCTCGTAAGACTTGGACGTCCCCCAGTGAGCGTCTGAACTTTCGGGAGATGCAAAATCAGTTTGATTTTCTGTTGTTCCACCCGGGGAGACCCAAGTGGTCTTATGAATCCTTTTATATGGGAAGGCTGTTCCTCCTATAACCCAGTTGTTGAATGTCTGCCCATGATTTCCTCACCGTGACTATTGTCCGAACCTACCTAGTATGCATTTAGGCCTCCCTTGACAATGTTCATGTCCTTACCTGAATGTTTGTCGATCATACTCTGCAGGCGGTTGTAGAATTCATCTTTATTCTCATCTTCTGCATTATTGGTTGGAGTATATACTTGTATGATGTTCATTTTATAACCTTCTGCCTACCATCTCTTTCCTTGAGTTATTTCTTAGTTCCAAGTGAAGCCATGATGACCGTGCGCTTCCCAGCCCCTGAATGTCTTTTGAGCTGTTTTGGATATGATCATCCCTACTCCTTCCCTGTGTGGCCCATTACTGTCACTTCCTGAATAAATGAAACGCTCCCACTCTTTCCTTCGCTTCTGTCCAAACTGCTTCAAGTGGGTCTCGCTGATTCCCAGTATGTGTAGGTGCTATCGGTGCATCTCTTGGAGGACCTGTGCAGTTTTTCCAGCCTCATAAAAGGTACTAACGTTCCACAATCCAATCCGGAGAGACTTGGACTTGGATGATGGTGGAGGCTTCTGCCCAGCAGCTTCCTTTCGACTTTCACTGCCTCGCATCATAAACTCTCCTTTCGGAGAAGATCCACGACCAGCCAAGCAGAGATAATGGATTTTGCTTGAATGTGTTTCTGTAACAGGTTCTTTTTACGAGAGAGGTTGTTAGCCTCGTGACTCAACCCCCGACCTGGAGGGAGGATGACTCTGTTTCGGGAGTCACTACCTGGTTCGCCATTTTGTCGCCTCTACGACATGCCAGCACTATGTCAGTCTTATTCCTCTCAATGCCGGGACTGTACGGCAGTGACAGTACACGGAGAGTTGTTTGGGGTTTTTTTCTGGGGGTTTTTTTTGTCGGTTGTTGTTGTTTGTTGTTTGTTTTTTTGTTTGTTCGTAGTTTATATATTTAAAAGTAAGTGTTCAATTGAGCTCGAAAAATGCATAAGGTCATATGAGCGCGCGGGGCACATTAAACATTTGAAGTTGGTAGGAAATTTTGAATTTTGCCCGGGTGGCAACCCAAGCCTACTCTTATCGATTTTGGACCACCAAGGGATCTTTGACGTGCTCAACTTGCACACGCGACTTCCGAGATGTTTTGCCATCGGCTAGGAGTAGACCTTTCCTACCATAAGAGCGAGGTTGACCTTTCCTACGATAAGATCGGGGGTGTTGCTGAAAGACAGTTGTGAGAAGGAGCCAAGGATCGAGTAGCAGTAGAAAGGCTGATGATAGAGTCAGGAGTCTAGAGGAGGGGCAAAGAAGGTGAGGGGTGGGGCAGAAAGTGGACGACAGACCATGGTTAGAGAATAGGAAATGAGTTGAAGGGAGACGATATTAGAGACGAAAAATGTGTACTCCCCCCCCCCCTCCCCTGGACAGCCCGGGGAGGATCTCGTGTAGGCACCAAACGAAGAACTAAACGAACACCAAGATTAATCCATATCGCTTTCCTCAATATTTACTATCAATGCAAATCGTCAAAATTAGTTTTACATAATATTCTAAGAGTCTGTATTAGTTCTTCCGAAAAAGTTCACTCCAACAGGAACAACAACATCAACAGACTCTGTTTAAAACTTGCCAATAGTTGGCACTAAATCAGGACAAGAGAGAAAAAAAGTAAAACATAACTCCCCCGCCCCCCTTGCGTCCCTCATTATGAACTTTTGACCTAGTGCGCAACCTGTGAGGTCACCATGATGGAATTGGGGGAGGGGGAGGGGGGGTTGCAGCGTCGTTACGCCCAATTGAAAGGGGAAATACCGGTTTCGCTATAGTCGAGCGCCTGCTGCACATATCCCATTGCCATTCATTTGGCTTAAATTCGGTCAAATGGTGAACTCCACAGCGAACCGGAAATACCCAAGGGTACACGGTCTAAGATATTTGATTAATTATTACAAAGATCTATAGTATGATCGTGCCTTTATAAGCTACACCTATTCAGAGAAAGTGGAAACTTTCATCTTGTCCGAAAACATACACAAGCAAGCAGGAAAGAATGAGAAGAGTTAGAATCTATCAATTATCTCTTACAATTTGAAACTGGTATTTTTCTGCTCGTCACAATTGAAACGGCTCCTTTTTTATCTCATCTTTAACTCTTCATTTATGCTCTATCTTGCTTACCATGCCTTTTTAAAATTTACATACCTCTGTTATAATTATAAAAGGGTATTTTACCTCGTTTTATTTCATTTAACTGTTGTGATTTTAAAGGGGCATTTCATTGCGCGTTCTTTAATTTACCTTTAGCAGTTTTTAAAATACATTTTGTCATGTCTTTTTCATTTATCGGTTTCAATTTCAAAAAGGGTATTTACCATGTTTCTTGCAGTTATTTGTTAAAAACTTAAACTAATATTTCTTTTGCAGCTGACACCTGAGGGGTCTACATTTAATTATTGGTGTAAGGGGGGGGGGGTGTTACACTTCATGGAGGGCAATCGGCAGTACAATAGAAGAAGTATATATCATCACCGCGCAAGGAGTTCTTGGACATGGAACAAAACCACCCGAAGAATGGATTCAAGAAGAAACATGGTAAACTTTAAGAGAAAGAAAGGAAGCAAAATTGAAGGTGCTCCAGGCCGCTGCAAAAGATAAAATGGAGGCACGTGGAAAATACAGAGAAAATAGTTTGGGTTTTTTTTTTAATTAAAAGGCAGGCGAGAACCCCCCCCCCCCCCCCCCCAAAAAAAAATACAAAGAAAAACAAACTGTTAGCACTCAAGAAAGCAGAAGACAGAAATGACATGAGAGTCAACGTACCAGATCACCAAAAGACTAGATGGAGAATTTGGGAAAAATCATCAGCCCAATGGCAACAACATTTAAAGATTTTTAAAAAAAGATCGATAGACAGAATGTTCAAGACATTTTATATAGATCAACCCCACAAAATGAATTCAACTTTGAAAAAGTACAAACCCGGATGAAATAACCATGCCGGAAATGTTATCGACGGTCATGAAAGTGAAAAGTAATAGAAGTCCAGGAGAAGACAGAATTACCACTGAGATGCCTTAGACAATTGAAAAAGAAGGCTATGAGATACTGATTTTGTTATTTAATGAAATTCTCGAAAAATAGTACACGCTTTTGGAACGGAGAAAGGGGAACATAACAAAACTACCAAAAAAAGGCACTTTTTGAAGACTTTGGCAACTGGAGAATAATGCTTTTATCAGTGCCTGGAAAACTATTTTGCTATATTATCTTGTCACGTACTAGAACAAATAGATGAAAGACCGAGAAAGTACCAGGCGGGATTTCGTCCACAGAGATCATGTGCAGACCAACAGTTTGTTCTAAAAAATATTGTAGGATGTAGCAAAGAATGGAATGTCCCAATTATTTTGAACGTTGTTTACTTTGGAAAATTCTTGCAATTGATGGCACCCCTACTAAAACAATAAAAAGTATCAATTTATTACATACAAAAGCAAGCTGCTGTGTACTAGTTGAAGGAGCACCATCTACGCCTTATGAAAGAAATACTGGAGTTAGACAAGGCTGTGTACTAACAACTGCACTTTTTGCAATTGTCATCGATTTTGAAATGAGACAGAGCAGAGACACTGGAACAAATTTGGGAGATTTAGATTTTGAGGATTAACTCTGTCTATCAAACACCACAGTGGTACATGAAATGCAATTAAAAACAAATTAATTAGCAAGAGCTACACAAAACGTTGGCCTTGTACTAAATGTTTCCAAAGCAGAAGTGCTGCAATGATCATCATAAACTACTTTCATCACTCTTCATGGAGAACCTCTTTCAGAAATGAGGGTATCTTGACAGCATTATCTTCTAACCTGTACACTGCATTAACGACATCCACCACAGACTTTAAAATGTAATGATCGCTTTTGTAAAACCCAAAACCATCTGGGATTCAAAGATCATTAATATTCAATTCTAGCTCTTTCCAACACTTCATTAAAAAAAAAAAAATTCACTCCATTTTATTGCTAAATTTTTCGTAAACATTTTGTTTGGAAGCTTTTTAATTGTTTTGAATTGTTTTGTTTGTTTTCCATGTCACTGAACTACACATCAGTACCACATAGATCTGAACATTACTACCCTGTTTTATTAGTAAATTTTATCAATAAAATGGAATTATTTTTTTTTAATTAAGTGTTGGAAATAGCTAGATTTGAATATATCAACACAGCCATAAAAAGAAGATGGAGATACTTAGGACTATATCGCCCTATTAAACATGGTATTGGAGACCAACTTGAAGTTACAGAGGCACAATCAGGGAAGAAGGAAATCAAACAGGGTCTAAATGTGAAAAGGTTGGAGGAAGTTGCCAAGGACAGACAAGCATGGCGTCGACTGCTCTTAGCCCTATGTACCTGATGGTATCGGGAGAGGGTAGTAACTACTCATTCATGGTCTAGCTTAGCACGTCTTTTACTTTTGTTTACTTGTATTAATTTTAAAGGGGTATTATCTGCTCTTTACTTCTAGGGCGGTTTTCATTTAATCTACGAAGTTCGCTCTTCATTAAAGTAATAGTTCATCCTGAATTCTTATATTTATTTATCTATTATGATTTTAAAGTTTCATTAAGGTTTTTTAATCACATTATCATATTTTGTCTGCTACACTTTTAAAGCGGTAGTTTCTGTTCGTAACTCCTGGGACGGTGTCCATTTAATCTACATCTCTCAAAGTTCACTCATGTTCAAACTTGTCGTGTCTTCCTGCAGTTAGATGTATACTTTTAAACGGACGTCTTTTCATAATATTTTCTTTTATAAAGATATATCTCTTTCATACTCTCTGTTCATCAGAATTTGGAATATCTCAATCTCACACTCTTCACTCATGATGTATTTCATCTTGTCTGTGCTCGAACTTCCTTAAATTCAAGGACCCCTTAGTCGTTCCAGATCAAGATCTTTGGCCTGGAATGTCAGCGTCAAAGCGTAAATGTGGGGGATACTTGCAAGTTGCTAGGTGTAGCGTGGAGAAAAATTGTCATTGAAAGTTCAACAGTCAAATACGTAAAAAGGGAGAAAGGGGTTGGGGTGAAAGTAGGGCAAACGGATTATTGAGAAGGTTGGGGAGTGCGTATGTGTGTGTGGGGGGGGGGGGGAGCTCTAAATACATGTAATTGTCTTGTCGCCAATTCTGACAACGTCCTTCACCTTCAAGGAAATCAAAACCTTTGCTATGCCTGACCTGCCACCGGCTCCCTCCACCGCCCCCCCCTCCCCTCACACAAGTCATATGACCGCCCGCCTCTTGGCCACGAAAGCTAGTTTTGACAAAGACAGCGTTATTTGAAACCAAATTGCTCACAGATAACTTACAGTATTGTCATCTCTGCCTCTTTGCCTCCTGTTTATATATTCACATCTTTAGTTGAATTTACTGTTTAAAATATTGAGAACATTATTCCCACCGTACGTTTAAGTTTAAAAGTGATAATTACGTTTTGAGCAAATTGGGAATAACATTATTTAATGAGATATTTTAATGAGACCATTTTGGCAGTTGAAAAAACAATATGAATTCAGGATTTGTTTTGAATGTATCGCAGGAAAGTTTTCCATGAGTGATAACTCAACCTTGCAAATGAATCAAGTGTATTAAATGTAAATGCTATCAGGAAATGAGCACAGGCCAAATGCTACGTCCATGGTGATGGTTTGTTCCTCTCTTTGAGAGACAGTACAACCAAAACTAAACGAAACGAAACTAAAATAAGCTAAACTAAGCTAAACTAAACTAGATTAGACTGATCTAAACTAATCTAAACTAGACTACTAGACTAAATGTAACTAAAGTTGCCCCAAAATTTTGGCGGTTGCAGTCGAATTATATTAAAGCCCGCTTGGTGCTCTTTTTTCAAAGTTTTAGCTGGAATGTTACGCACTTGCAACACAATAAGGTCTTCTAAGGGCCGAAGATTAGAAGTGTTACAAGTACAGGAGAGTAACAAACACAAATAATGAAGGAGGAAAGATACGGACGACAGACGTTTGACAGGAAAGAAAGAGCAAACCATACAAAACACCCGCCAACCAACTACGGGAACGTTTCTTGAAAAATTGAAGTATAGTCCCCTCATTGAGGACGTGGGAAGCTTCTTCTGCCTTCTGTGGCTAACCCGAGCTGAGAGGGATACAGCACAACGTCCTAGTAGAGAGAGATAGGGATACTTGATAAGAAACCTCCTCACGGTGGAGTCTTTAGTTTTAGTAAGAGTTTTACGGCACTTTCAACACAATAAGGTCATAACAGTACCGAATAATAGATTATGTGTTACAAGAGAGTAACCTGTACACAAAAGAAGAAGTATGGGAGATAAGGACGACAGATGTTTGACAGGAAAGAAGGAGCAAACCACACCAGAGCACCACCAACCACCCACGCTGGAGTCGAACTCTTGTCTTCTGTGTGCAAGGAGAAAGAGACTAAATACTGCACCTCAAACGCCTGAGTTTATTCCAGTAATTAACCACGAACAAAAAGAAACAAAAAACAAAACAGAACAGAACAAAACAATAAGACAGCCACCACTAAGGTTTATTATGAAACCTCGATTTTTTTAATCTTTGTTTTGATATTGTTGTTTTTGTTATTGTTGTTGTTGTTGATGATGGTGATGTTGTTGTTGTTGTTTTTGTTGATGTTGTTGTTGCTGTTGTTGTTGCCTCTGCCTCTACCTCTGCTGCTATATTATTGTTGTTGCTGTAGTTGTTGTTTTGTTGTTGTTTCTATAGCTGCTGCTGCGGCTGCTGTTGTTGCAGTTTTGCTGTAGTTGTTGCTGTTATTGTTGCTGTTATCGCGGCTGCTGTTGCTGCTTCTGCTGTTGTTATCGTCGCTTCTGTCACTTTACTGCTTACTGTGTGCATTTATCCAACATATCACGGTTTCCAAACAATACTCAGCCTCTCAGATTTTGCCAAACCCAAATTATACCTTTTTCTATTCGTTTTAGATTGAGGTTTACGGCATTTGCAATACAAATTGGTCATATACCGTACCTGATGAAAAGTAGATGTGTTATTCAAGAGTCACATGAAAAGAAGAGAAGAAGGAGAGACCAGGACGACAGGTGTTTGATAGTAAGGAAGGAGCAATCCACACCAAAACACCCTCCAACCAACCAAGGCATTTTCAACACATTCTGAAAATGAGAGGTGTTACTCAAGAGTAACATGTATAAAGAAAAGACAGAGGAGAGACAAGGACGATGAATGGGGAAGTTTTATAGGAAAAAAGGGGCAAACCTAATTAGATGTGCTATTCAAGAGTAACAATCAGAGGAAAAAGGAGGAGAGACAAGAACAATGGATGTTTGATAGGAAAAAAGGAGCAAACCATGCCAGGCAGACTGAGGAAGACATGAAAAAGAAAAAGGATCAGGTAAACAGGAGCAAGACAAGAGCAGCCAAAGCAAAGGCTCAAGACGAATACACCAAAGCAATGAAGGAGGTAAAAGTCAGCGTACGGAAAGACAAAAGAAGCTATGTATAGATGACCTAGCGCGAGGCAGAAGAAGCAGCAGGGGCAGGAAACATGAGAGGACTGTATGAAACCACCAAGAAACTTGCAGGCAGATACAAGAACGCAGATGTGCCAGTGAAGGATAAGGAAGGAAAGCTTCTCACAAATTCAGACGAACAGAAAGAACGCTGGAAGGAGCATTTCAAAGAGCTACTGAACAGACCAAGGCCAGAAAAACAGTTTGACATTCCACCAGCAGAGATTGATCTGGAGGTGAATGAAGAAAAGCCTAGTTTGGAGGAGATCAAGGAGGCGATAAGACACCAGAAAGCAGGCAAGGCAGCCGGCCCAGATGGAATTCCCCCAGAAATTCTCAAGGCGGATATCGACAGGGATTCTTCATGGAATTATTGGGAAGACATGGGACAGCGAAGAATTTCCTTATTATTGGAGAGAGGGATTGCTCGTGAAACTACCCAAGAAAGGAGACCTGCATGAGTGTAAAAACTACAGAGGAATCATGCTCCTTTCCATTCCGGGGAAGATTTTAAGTCGTACCATACTGGAAAGACTGAAGGAAGCCGTGGATGCAAAACTAAGAGAGGAGCAGGCAGGATTTCGTAAAAGGAGATCATGTACAGATCAGGTTGCAACTTTGAGGATAATAGTGGAGCAGTCCACCGAGTGGAACTCTTCCCAGAACGTAAACTTTGTTGACTACGAGAAAGCTTTTGACAGCCTAGATAGGGACTCAATATGGAAGCTCATGAGCCACTACGGAATATCTGACAAGTTCGTGAGATTGATCAAGAAGATGTATGAGGGAATGAGTTGCAGTGTCTTACTTGGAGGGATACGGACAGACTCGTTTGAAGTGAATACAGGAGTAAGAAAGGGATGCCTGCTATCGCCTTTTCTCTTTTTATTAGCAGTGGATTGAATGATGAGACAGACATCATCGGGACAACGCGGTGGCATACAGTGGACCCTTTCCAGTCAGTTGGAAGACTTGAACTTAGCCGACGACTTGGCACTTCTTTCTCACAGTCGAGCCCAGATGCAACAGAAAACAGATCGCCTTAGGACCTTTTCCCGTAGTGTTGGACTCCATATTCACACGAATAAAACGAAAGTTCTACGAATGAATGCAGCCGACGTTCCTATCACACTGCAAGGGGCACCATTGGCGGATGTTGAACCCTTCACCTACCTGGGAAGTGTCATCAACAAGGCAGGGGGAACAGACGAAGACATCACGGTCAAAATCCAAAAGGCAAGAGCAGCATTCATTATTCTCAGGAATATATGGATGTCTAAGGAACAGGGATTGAACACCAAGCTGGGGATCTTCAAAACAAACGTGAAGACTGTTCTACTGTATGGTTCAGAGACATGGAGGCTCACTGCATCACCAGCAAGGAAACTGCAGAGCTTCGTAAATGGATGCCTACGAAGGATAGTGGGGATCAAGTGGTACGATCGAGTCACTAATGCTCAACTGTGGGAAAGAACAAGCCAAAGGCCAGTAAAGGAAGACATACAGGTGAAGAAATGGAAATGGATTGGACGCACCCTGAGAAGACCCCC
>NW_004797325.1:1731539-1733100 GCF_000002075.1 Aplysia californica | reverse complement strand
AAACTATTCAAATATTTGTTGTTCTGACCTGCTAGGAGTGAGTTACCATAGTCTAATCTAAATAGGATACGAGATGTTACCATACACCGAGATTCTTTACAACTTCTTTACTAGATGTCATATGCCCTTATAAATCAAAGTTGACACTTTCCAGATCTTTATTTAATCGTGGATTTTTTGTAAGAATGATGTCTGTCTTTTCTTCGTTTAGTTTCAATTTGTTTACTGTCATCCACTTCTTAATTTCATAAAAACATTGTTTAGTGATAGAAATCATGTTTGGCAGATCTTGAATGGTGGAGGTCAAACACACACCGTTTGCACCTCTTTAAACGTCACCAGGGTGCAGAATTCAGTAGATAAGCCCCATGAGACGTCTGTCCGTAGACGATGACTGCAGCAATGACTTTCCTACATCTCAACGGTCCGCATTCTCAAAGCATATCTTCATCTACGGCCGTAGCATTTGTGAAGCTATCAGAGGATAGCAAAGTGTTCATGATTCCTAGATCGTGTTAAAATCGTGAACATTTCCTCTATGACATTTGGTTCCTTAGCAAAGCCCATATTCATCTTTCAGGTTAATATTTTACATGTATCAACTCCATAAATACCGTCTACTTGAGCACCCCCAATTGTATCTAGAAATAGCTCCATACTCTAAGGTGTACAGTGTGTGTGTGTGTGGCTTTGAGTACTCACGGTTGAGTGGACCCTTGTGTTTGACCACCACTGAACATTACGACCGACGCGTTCAAATGTGTCAAGTCCAAAGGAGGACACAATATAGACTATTGGTTCTACAGAATTTTTTAAAAAGTTAACTCTGTAGGAGAAAAGAAATATTGTTTTACAGAGATGGAAAGAATAGATTTTCAAAACAAAAGGAAAGGGAAAAAAACAAACCAAACATTTCCTGGCGTTCCTTACAAGATCTTTTAAAATGGTGCATTTCGCATTTATGGGTGGTTTTTATAAAAAGCCATTTCCGTTTATTCATTGTGAATTTTATGTTAAACAAATCCCTTTTAAATGAATTATATCAGTTCCAAATTATAACTTTCTAGAACTAGTACGAATTTTGTGCGAAAACTTTAGAAGAAAAAACATTGTACAGTTTGTTGGTTTTTGTTTTTTAGATCACCCTGAACATACAAAATAACCATATTACGCCGTGGTTCACCAAGCTGCTGTACCAAGATAACACATTTACGAAAAGATAAGAACTAGATCTAGGCGTTTTATATTTTCCTAACAGATATTTGAAACATTTCGCTTTCCCCTTCCTGTTCAAATTATCTTTGCCCTCGATGCAGGACTACCTTGTTACAAAATAGGTCAGCTAAAAATGGTGTTGAGATATAAAAACAAAAACAAAAACAGAAGCAAAAGCAAAACAAAACAAATCAAAGAAGGGAAAAGCACTGTCTTCTATTGTCTAGGCTAGATTTTGCTGTTGATATAGGTGTCGTCGTCATTGTTGTTGTTGTTGATTCTCTCTCTCCCTCTTTCTCTCTCTCTCTCTCTTTCTCTTTCTCTCTTTCTCTCTCTCTCTCTCTCT
>NW_004797325.1:1717386-1719077 GCF_000002075.1 Aplysia californica | reverse complement strand
GTAGTAGTAGTAGTAGTAGTAGTAGTAGTAGTAGTAGTAGTAGTAGTAGTAGTGCTCAATTTTAAAACACATTTCTGTCTGGATTTTATCAAGAGGAACAGATCCAACCAGAACGCCTGACGCTATCTTGTTGTGACATATTTTTTGCTACTTCAGGGTAACAAAGTTCTATCTGACATTTTGGGCCGTTTTAAGTTACTATAAGACCATGAGGTCAGAAACCAAAAGTTCTATCTACTCTTTCAAAATCGTAAGATTAGTCGGAATTGTAATCAAGATATTCAAAGAATTGGGTTTTCAAAAAAAGATTGACATGACATGTGATACTCAAGACTTTATACGTGAAAGTTCTCAAAGCTAGATCTAGGTATTGAGCAGATAAAACTTTGTAATTCTAAGGTAGTCCTCTGAAACAACTCTCCGACTGACTGTTCCAGTTTCCACGCCTAAGGGGTCATGGATATGCTGGTAGTTTTTTGTTTTGCTTTGTTTTGTTTTGTTTTGCTTTGCTATTTTAGTACTTGTTTTTGAGGAAAGGGATTTTCTCCAAAGGCCGAACAAAGGCCCGCGACAAAACGATTAGAAACAGTAAGAAAAGAAAGAAAGAAAGAAAGAAAGAAAAAAAGAAAGCAATTTCAAAAACAAGAACTTTACGGGTGTCAAAATGTATGGCCAACCTACAGTCGCGTACTTCAAGCCCTCACTCAATCATGGTCGCCATCCTTTGCACTCTCTATAAAAACTTCGCTTTGAAGTTTGAAGCACACACAGCGTGGGCCGGGTGATTGAGCACAAAAGAAGGGTAAGGAATCAGTCGAGTGCTCGCGGTACCGTTCCCGCCATACCTTTTATATGGCGGCTCAGATGCTGAGCTCCATGACACACCGGAAATACACGTACGTCCGCCCCTGCGCACGGTCTAGGTAGGACATCATAATACAAGTCTATGGGCCAACCGTCTTACACTGCAGGTTATTGGGGACACATTGATTTTTTTGTTGTTGTTGTTTAAAGTATATCTGTTATGACGAGAAAAACAATGACAAACAAATACCCCCCCCCCCCCTTTCCCGTACAAAAAATCCTTTGTCAAGAAACCTTGGACGAGATAACTTCCAGAAGGCGTGTATTGTAAAAGTCACCTTGACCACCCAAAAAAATGAAAATAAGAAATAAATGAATAAATAAATAAATAAATAGATAAATAAATATATAAATGAAAAAGTGCAAATGTTGTCATTATGCATTGCCACCCACATTTGATCCCACGAATATTGGAGACCCTGGATTGTCCGTAGTGGGTCAAGCAATTTCCGAATGGAGGGCTCAGGTAAACTTGTGTCGTTTTCCCTTAGGAAATATCGTCGAAATTGTCTAAAACGATCACCCATTGTTGAGGGGAAAAGTGGTCGTCTTAAATAGGTGGTGGTTTTACACACGTTCATTATTATGTAAAATAAATAAATGTTTAAAAAATAAATAAATAAGCAAGTAAAGAAACGGGAAGTAACCGTTTGTACGGGTAGGTGTCCTATATAGGTGACCGTATCGTATTCTTGTACACTCTCTCTAATTCTAATTACATTTATACAGCGCAAACCCACACCCTGTAGCATGCTTTATGCGCTTTACATATTACCTCAGCAGACATTAGAAAACTAAGAAACATTCTCGGACTCCCGGGAAGCCTA
>NW_004797325.1:1713327-1715591 GCF_000002075.1 Aplysia californica | reverse complement strand
AAAGGAAGAAGAAGAAGAAGAAGAAGAAGAAGAAGAAGAAGAAGAAGAAGAAGAAGAGGAAGAGGAAGAGGAAGAGGAAGAGGAAGAGGAAGAGGAAGAACAAGAACAACAAGAACAACAAGAACAACAAGAAGTAACAAACACAATTTAGTTTACAGAAGTAAGGTATGAGTTAAATACTCATTTTTAATTACTGCAAATGGTCCTACAAGCTGGTCTAGCCTCCATCTTCGATTATTTATGATCAAACCAACTAGGTGGAGAGCTTTATGTGCATGTATTAACCCTGGTTCCATCCCTAAAGAGTTTTCTCGAATTTCAGCTGTATTCGTTTTGTAAGTTTGCTAAATCTTTCCAACAACTTGGTTCCGTTATGTGGAAGATGGTGAGTGGTTGGCGGGTGTTCCTTTTTTCCTGTCAAAAATCTATTGTCTTTATCTCTCATTCTTTTCTTTTTTTTTGGGGGGGGGGGGGACTTGTTTCCCTTTTGCTACACATCTGCTCTTCGGAATTATTATGATCTTATTGTTGTAAATGCCGTAAAACTGTTACTAAAACCAAACTGTCGGAGATAGACATTACATAAATGAATACTCTTACAGCTTTGTAAAAAATAATCTTGCAATATTGAAAGTTGTGAAAGACCCATATTGCAGTTGTTCACAATAATTAATAATGGAGAATAAAACATCCTAATAATACAGCGGCGTCCAAAAGAAACTTGAAAATGTAATCATCAAATCATAGTGTTAAAGTCTTGCATTACCTACTCATGCAGCATACCAATTTAAAGCTAAATAAATTCTGCATCATCTGATACATTAATACTTCACCTATGGAAAGAAACGCCCCAGATATGGTCACACAAATTTGACAGTAAAAAATCATGCTTGGCAAAATTGTGCGAAATCAAAGAAATGTAAAATGTATCTTCGCGCATGTACTGAAGAGCGTCAATATTGGCAAAAATCCAAAATGGACATACATTACACATCCAATGAATGGAGAATTTTGTATTGAAATAAAGAATATTATATTTTGATATTTTGTCACCATAATTTCAAACAAAATGGACAACAAAGCAATCACAAATACCACGCAAAACTTGGACTTGACATTAAATCATGTGCTCATTGTTATTTTGCTTCGGGGCCATTAGTTTTGTGTCGTGCGGGAACCTTCTGGCCATTGACTCTGTTAAATTTTGGACACAATTATCTGTCATTGCATCCCAAAAGTCACAGAGAGTTGCAAACAAAGGTTCTGAATTGGGAGAAAAGTAAGCGTTCCTTCAGTTGCTGTTTCACGGTACATATACTTCACTCTTCACTTACCTGTGGGATTCATATCGGCGCTATTTATTGGTGACCACTCCAACGTTCATATGATTTTGGTTTTCAAGAATTATCTAGTGGCATTGGCCCTGTGAGAAAGTGCTTTGCTATGCATGGAGACGTCTACCTCAATGACACCAAGATGAAAATAAGGGTAAGACATGACATTCCAGCACTTGCGAGTTGTAGTCCACTAAACCAAGCCTTCCGGTGATTCTCATGAGAGTGGTTTTGTTCATTTCACCCCAGACCACCCCAAAACCATGACTGTTTCGAGGCCTCGGTTCCTCACTGACAGATGATGATGTCCAAACTCTAACACAGACAGTCGATGTGCAAAAAAAAATGGTTTCGTGCTCGACCCGAAACCATTAGCTCCCAAACAAAAAACAAAAAACTATAATGAGCACATGTTGTGTTATGTCTGTGTTTTGTGTGGTATTTGTAACTGGTCTGTTCTCCAATCGGTTTGAAAATATCACCAGAAGATGCTGTTCATTGTAGAGACAATAATATTCTCTTTTCGTTTGATATTCAATGCATGTCCATTCCATCAAAGTTGATGCACCTCAATAATAATATACGCGCGAACACACTTTTGCGTTTCTCTGATTTCGAACAATTTTGGAAAGCCCAATTTTTAACGGGTCAAATTTGAGTGACCATAGCTCGGTTGAAGAAACATTAATGTGTCAGATGATGCAGAATTTATTCAGCTTTAAATTGGTATGCTGCTGAGCGAGAAGTGTAAGCCTGTAACACAATGATTGGGTGATTACATTTTAAAGTTTCTTTTGAACATCACTATATAACACTTTTAAAACGAGCTGGTATATCTGTCTGCTTGTCTGTCTGTCTGTTTGTCTGTCTGTCTATCTGTCTGTCTGTCTGTCTGTCTGTCTGTCTGTCTGTCTGTCTGTCTGTCTGTCT
>NW_004797325.1:1711314-1712357 GCF_000002075.1 Aplysia californica | reverse complement strand
ACCCCCACCCCCAACCACCCGCCCCCAAAAAACCAAACTTCACCTGATTTTGTACTCTGAGTCAAGCAGATGGCAGGTTATAGTTCAATCCCATTTTCACAAACATTAATTAATTCACTAGGTGTTTTTTTTCCAACGCGCACTTTCACAAAACGATCAAATATGTTTTAAGAGCGAGGTTTGAATGATATCTGGAATGTAAAGCCAGTTTATAATATGGCTTTTTGTTGGTCTTCGGGCGGCTGGCACACTGACACATTTTTTTTCCTCGTAAAGGTAAGAGAACTGACCGACAAAAGTGGTTATGGACCTGAGATTGTAGGTCACAAACGGTTGGATGTTCCTTTCTGTCTTAGAGTGGGGAGTACTTTTATATATAATATTAGTGCAGAAAGGTCACAAAAATTTTAACTTTTCTCTCTTGCTGTATCTCATGGGGGGGGGGGGCATTTTTTCCTCCTCCTTTGTCTGTTACTGTTAAGCCTCTTTCCCCACGTCCACCCCTCCTTTCTTTTCTCTCTCCCTTGCCTGCCCGCTCCCTCTACGACCTAAATTGTGTCAAAGAGGGCGTAAAACATGTGTAATCAGTTAACCTAATCCCCCTATACAAGCTTTTCACCCGCTCCCAATTTCATATCGTTTCTTTTCCAGGTCAGACTCTGTGTAACTGTAACTGGTGATGTTTACACCCCTTTGGCACAATTTAGATCACCTTTGAGACGTCTTGCCATTAGAAAATAAAACAGAATTAAAACAAAACCAAACCAAACAACACAAAAACAACCAAAAGCAACATTAATAAGCAATTCAGCTATACATTAAATGGCCACCACTATTGGTTTCTATTTTCCCCGTAATGTCAACGTCCTTTCCATTACACTAGTCAATTGCGAAGTTACACTAAAATAACTTGACGGAAGTTTAAAAGTTCTTTCTCATTGTCTATTTTCTTTCTTCCACCCCCACCCCATCCCCCAAAACATCTCGCAACACTCCATCCATCTATCTCTCTCCCCTTCTCTCTCCTCTCCTCACCCCTCCCC
>NW_004797325.1:1709829-1711167 GCF_000002075.1 Aplysia californica | reverse complement strand
TCTCTCTCTCTCTCTCTCTCTCTCTCTCTCTCTCTCTCTCTCTCTCTCTCTGTGTGTGTTCTTAATGACGTTTTTGCTTGAGTACTTCAAACATTGGAAGGGATCGACTGTACTATTATCACAATACCAACGTCTGTGGTGTGCCAGTCAGGCTCCCCACCGTTGCACACAGTTTTTGTTAGGGTATAGGTTTTACGGCGCTCACGACTACATATGGTCATATGAACGCGCTGGACACATTGAAAAATTTCAGTTTGGTAGTAATTAGTTTTGAATTTTGCCCGGGTGGCTGGCGAAGCATACTCTTATCGATGTTGAGAACCATCAAGGAATCTTTGACGTGCGTAACTTGCACACGTGACCTCCGAAATGTTTCGCCCTTATCCGAAAAGGCTAGGTGTTAGATCTTACCTTACCGTAATATCAGGAGTGTGGCTGAAAGACAGCAGTGGGAAGGGGCCAAATAGTAGTGAAGAATGGCTGCAGAAAGAGTCAGGAGCCGAGAGGGGGGCGCAAAGAGGAATGAAGGTGAGGGCAGAAAGTGGAGACGGAAAGTGACGACAGAACATGGTAAGAGAGCAGGAAAGGATGTGAAAGGAGAAAATTTTAGAGAAGAATTTTTTTTGGTCGTTGTCAAGTTTCGAACCCCAGACCTATTGAACAAGAGGCGAACATTGTAACCTCTTGAGAAAGAAAAGAAAGAGAGAAATATTATAAAACCAATTTTTAAACATCACAATAGACTTGAATTATATCCTAGATTGGACAGTCATGGCCGTAACTCTTTGTTCTCTACAAAGAAAACTTCGTGACGCTGGTTCACACCTTGAACTCACAAATAAAAGGAAAAAAACACACGTTTTTTTTTTTTGTTGGGGTCGCGCGCAACTTTTTCCCTACTTGCCCTCCACCTTGTTCCAAGCAGAGTCAACTGGTGCGCTCCACACCAAACCGGAACTACGTCACGGGTGCCCAGTCTTTGATATCATAATTATACAATAATCAATCGCTACCTTAGAATTACACCTAGTACCTAGTTTTGAGAAATTTGACACCAAAAATATTCTGTTTCACAACATGTTAAGCTTTTTTCGAATGCAATTCTTTGAATACCTTGACATCGTCTCCGACTAATATTACGATTTTTAATAGAGGAGATAGAACATTTGATTTCTGACCTCATCAGGGATACCCAAAGGATTTCTTTGTGAGGACGCTCTTGAATTAAAAAAATATATATTATTATCCTGGGGTTCCCTGGTTACTCATCTACCCACTCAACCTCCGTCTCTGTCTGTCTGTCTGTCTGTCTGTCTGTCTGTCTGTCTGTCTGTCTGT
>NW_004797325.1:1700948-1709520 GCF_000002075.1 Aplysia californica | reverse complement strand
TTTTTTATTTTTTTTAAATCTCTAAATTTTTATCCTTTCGAAATTTTCCAAACATTACTAATCAATATCACGACTAACAATTAACACGCAAATGTTGCTCGTCACTGTGCAGCGCCCAGTTTCAGAAATAGGGGTGTCACGTCTTGCTCAAGGTCTCACCCTAGTAATCGATAATAACATTATAATGAATGTTTTACGCCCCCATCAACACAAAGTTAAGTCATTCATGGAGCGGACTGTTTTGACCGCGCCTTTTCGGGACAATCAGGGCTGAGAGGGAAACAAAGTCCCAGAAGACAGACAGAGATATTTCAGATACTCAATAAAAAGTTCCTCTTGCAGAGGAATCAAACTCGTGCATTCTGCGTGCAACAGCTAAGAGCCTAACTACTTCACCATAAACACCCATCCTCCAAAGTGACCACTCAGCTATTTCAAAATTCCTCCTCTATTTGAGTAGAGCCATTCCATTCTGATCGTAACGCGGCGACTTTGAATTAGTTAGTTCTACGTTATCGTTCTTAAAAGCCACACATTTCCGTAACAACGAAATGAATCTCAGCAGAGTTCGTTGACCGAGAAGTCGGGATGGCTCAACCCGGAATAGGTCACACATAACTCAACAACAGTCAGCAATTAAAAGTGACCCCATTTGAATTTTTTCTTATTTTAGTTTTTTAAATATTTTTTTACATTTTTATTTATTTATTTATTTATTTATTTATTTATTTATCTCTTTATCTATATATCTATGTATTTATTTATGTATTTATTTATTCTACGGGTGGGGGTTGGGGAAGTGTTTCTTTTAAACATGCTGATTTGCATCATATATCGCTAAGTTATTATTGTCCCCTCGCTGTCTGCCCTTATTGCACCGGGCATTGACCCATGGCACAGGCATCATTGTGTCAGTGGTCAAAAAGCCCCTTTCTTCTTCTTCTTCTTCTTCTTCTTCTTCTTCTTCTTCTTCTTCTTCTTCTTTACTATGCCTAACTCTCAGTGAGACGACGACTATAGACCGCTCTTAGACAGGTGCTAGATGCTAGATTGACGGGGCTGATACCCTCGCCTTCACAGAATTCCTGTTGTTTATTGCACTTTTTCTCACATGTTCTTATTGAAAGATTGTCAACGACATGTGAATGACTGAAAATGATTATAAATGATTATAAATATTTTATAACCCCATGGACCCTATAGTGGTCTTTTGCAAGGTGGGGTACTTCGGGGGAATACATGGGCTAGCTATGGTATTCCAGTTGGGGGAATTCAACTCAGCATGCAACGGCTAAGTTCATGACAATTAATTGTGCCACACTCACCAGAAGGACTGTTGTAGTGAAAACATACTCATGTCAAACTGAAACATGAATTGCTGATATTTGGAAATTTCTAAAAAGAATCGTTAGTAAAACGTATCATCATCATCAACAACAACAACAACAACAACACCACCACCACCACCACCACCAACAACAACAACAACAACAATAACACCACCACCACCACCACCAACAACAACAACAACAGGAACATTGTCATCAGGAACAAAAACTACAAAAACAACAACAACATCATCAATATTAACTACAACAACGACAGCCATTTTCAACAACAACAACAATTCAACATCGAAGAAAGAAAAGCAACATCAAAATAATCCCACAAACACTCCAACTTTTCTTTAGCAACTACTCGGAGGAGTCACGTACAGATCCCACCTTCACGTGTCCACCAACCTCTCTGTTAGGTCCCCCTCCCACCCCCTCCCCCTCTATGGTCACAATATGTCTTTGCCCTCTGTGCACTGATCTGGCTCTCGGTGATCTACTTTAGTAGCCGGACGTGGCCTCAAGCCAGACAGGCCATCGTGTGAAATGAGGTCAGCGATCTGACAGCAGGTTGGGTCAAGGCGGTGACATGCTTGGCTTGGTCACTGATACCCATCTATTTCTAGAGAATGCCACTCCACAGCTCTGGTGGGTGTTTATTTGGTTGCTTGCTTTGAGAAGACGGCTATATATATTTACGCCCCCGGTGACACCATTAGGATAATTTAGAGGCGGAATCTTTCGACCCTGTCCGCAAGGGTCAAACTGGGCTAAGAGGGACACAACGTCCTGGCGTAAATACCGAGATACTCGATAAAACTCTTCCCCAACCGGGAACGAACTCATGTCTTAACTGCATGCGACGGCGAAGTGTATAAAGACTACACCACAAACGCTGGACTTTGAGGCATGATTATTTCTAGAATCCCCCTGCAGCTCTCTTGAGAGTGTATATTTTGTTGTTTATTTTATTAGGCAATCGACATACTTTTATTAATTTTGATAGACTCGGCGACATACAATTTATCAGTTTCAAAATCTAGTCTCTCTACGCGAGAAGAGTGGGAGAGGGGTATGTGTCCCATACCCCTGGACAGCCTGGGAGGAGCAAGAATAGACGACTAGAGCGAGTGACCCCCCCCCCCCCCCAACTAAACAAGGATCAAACATAAACTAATACACCTAATTTTTGTTTATTCATATTCTGTTATTTTTCCATTTTAAGGTTAAAATATCATTGTAGCTACTCACTCACATTGTCGTAGTCAATGACTGTTCACTTCGACAAAGATCAGTAACATGGCACGGGAAAAGGGGACACAGGACAAAAGGGATAATAATAAAATAAGGCAATCGACGCAGCTTGGATAATTTTGGAGGCGGGCTACTCCAACCTTGCCTGTCATGACCAATTCCGACTGAGAGGCATACAATGTTCCATCAGACAGCCTGTGGGAGGACAGAAAAATGACAATGCTTCCAGCTTTTCAGATCATATTATATAGGTTTGGATAGAATTTAGCCACCGTGGTAAAACATAACTACGTGTTGGTTGTTACAACTACCCATGCACAAAAACTATATAAAAATGCAGAGAGTGTAACGCCTAACCGCACCAGGTACTGAACACAGCAAGAGGACAAAGAAATAAAGATGCTTCCAGCGTTTCAAAACATAACTAGGTTTGGATAGAGTTTACCCGGACAAAAAAGACCTATACAATGCTTGCAACTATGGTATAACACAATAAAGGGTTGGTTGTTACCACTACACATCACAGAAACTAATAGATTGCAACCAGTACTAAAAGTGTAACGACCGACCGCACAATTTACTCAAAACAGCATGAGGACAAAGAAATAAAGTTGCTCCCAGCTCATTATAACATATCTAGGAGTGGATATACTTTGACCATGCTAAGGACCGTATATTTTGCTAGCACCTGATAAAAAAACGCAACAATAATCTGTTAGTTGTAACAACTAAGTATGCACAAATAATAATAGGTTATAAGAAAATACTGGAAGTGTAAAGACCGACCGCACAAGTTACCCTAAACAGTAGTAGAAGGACAAAAGAAATAAAGATTCTTGCAAGAATTTAGAACACATTCGGGTTTGGATAGAGTTCACCAAGGCAGAGAAGCTTTTAAAATGCAGGCACCTATTGTAAAATACAATATGTTGGTTGTTACAATTAGGCATGCACAAAAAATGATAGACTATAACTAAAACTGGAAGTGTAACGACCAACCACACGAGTTTGTCAAAACAGTATGATTTATTTTTTTTTAAGAAAAAAAAACGTTCAGTTTTTAAGAACACATTTAGGTTTGGAAAAAGTTTAGCTTGGCAAAGATGCCAATAAATTGCTAGCATCTTGGGTAAAGCACATTAATGTGTTGGTTGTTACAACTTTATGGATAAAACAAATACTGAGATTGCAACGACCGACCGCACAAGTTACCCAAAACAGTAGGAGGACAAAGAAATAAAGATGCATCCAACTTTTCAAAACATATTTAGATTGGATAGAGTTTGCCCAGGCAAATAAGCTTATAAAATGCTAGCACCTACGGTAAAACACAATTATGTGTTGGTTGTTATAACTAGGCATGGACTAAAACTAGAAGATTATAACTAATACTGAAAGTGTAACGAACGACCGCAAATGTTATTCAAAACTTAACAATAGTATTAAAAAAAAGAAAGAATCTTCCAGTTTTTCAGAACACGCTTAGGTTTAAATAGCGTCCGTGCTTTGAAGCCTATAAAATGCTAGCATCTGTGGTAAAACACAATGACGTGTTGGTTGTTACAAATGCGCATATACAAAAACTAATACATGTAGATATAAACAATACTGAGAGTGTATCGACTTACTGCACAAATTATTCAAAACAATAGGTGCACAATAAAATAAAGAGGCTTCCAGCTGGATAGAGTTTACCCAGGTAAAAATGCTTATAAATTGCAGGCACCTGTGGCAATACACAATAACGTGTTGGTTGTTATGATTTTAAGTAGGCATAGGCAAAGACCGATAGATTATAACTAATACTGACAGCGTACCGACCGCAAAATTTATTTTAAAAGCAGCACAAAAGAATAAGGGAAAAAATCTATTAGCTTTTCAGAGCACATTTGGGTTAGGAAAGAGTTTAGCCATGCAAAGAAGCCAATAAATTCTAGTACCTGCGGTAAAACACAATAACGTGTTGGTTGTTACAGAAGGGAAGGCACAAAAATTAATACATGTAGATATAACCAATACTGAGAGTGCAACAACCAACCGCACAAGTTAGTCAAAACAACAGGAAGTCAATAAAATAAAGAGGCTTCCAACTTTCTAAAAAGCATCTATGCTTGGATAGTCTTTACCCTGGCAAATGAGCCTATAAAATGCTTCCACCTATGTTGAAACACAAGACTGTGTTGGTTGTTACAAATAGGCATGCACAAAAACTAAAAGGTTATAACCAATACCTAGAGTGTAACGACCGACTGCCCGAGTTTTCAAAACAGTAAAAGGATAAAGAAATAAAGATTCTCCTATTTTTGTAGAACACATTTCGGTTTAGACAGAGTTTACAAAGGCAAAAAAGTTAATAAATTTTAATGCTAGCACGTATGATAAAGCACTATAATGTGTTGGTTGTTACAACTTATCATTGGTAAAAGCTAATAGATTATAACTAATACTGAGTGTGTAATGACCCTCCGCACAAGTTATTAATAATAATAATAAATAGCATTTGTATAGCGCATATCCCCGCTCAACAGCAGGCTCTATGCGCTTTACACTATATTATTACCCCAGCAGACCATAGAACACTCCGAAACATTCTCAGCTTCCCGGGAAGCATACAGTGCGAGCAGCCGATTAAGCGCTCCAACACTAACAAACTGACAAGATCTTTCGCTGTCTATAGCCGGGTACCCATTCCCACCTGGGTGAAGTGAGGAAAATTCGAGTAAAGTGCCTTTCCCAAGGACACAACGTCGGGCCCCTGACGGGATTCGAACCCGCGACCTTACGGTTGCGAGTCCGAGAGCCTAACCACTAGACCACCGACGCCACACAATACGATGCCAAACAATACGATGAAAAATAAATAAATATTCTTCAGGATTTTAAGATAGTGTTTAGCAAGGCATAGAAGTCTATAAAGTGCTAGCACCTATGGTAGAACACAATAAAGTTTTGGTTGTTACAAAACGCATGCAGAAAGACTAACAGATATAACCAATACTGAGAGTGTAACGACCGACCGCATAAGTTATTCTAAACAGCAGGAGGAATAAAAAGATAAAGATGCTTCGAGATCTTTAGAACACATTTAGATTTGAATAGAGCTTACCCTGTCGAAGAAGCGTATAAAATGTAAGCATACAGTAAAATACAATAATTGGTTGGTTGTTGAAACTGGGCATGGACAAAAACTAATAGGTTATAACCAATACTGAGAGTGTAACGACCGACAGCACAAGTTTCTCAAAATAGAAGGAGAACACGGGAATAAAGATGCTTCCTCCTATGCAAAGTATAGTGGCTTCCAAAAGAAACTTAAAACTGTAATCACCCAATCATCGCCTTACACTTCTCACTCATGCAGCATACCGATTTAAGGCTGAATAAATTTTGCATCATCTGACACAATAATTGTTCATCTATGTTAAGAGACGCCCCAGATATGGTCACTCAAAAGTAACCTTGAAAAATCACTCTTGGAGGGGGGGGTTGTTGGGTGGTAGAGAACGAACCTTTTAAGCATCGACTCTATCGAATTTTGGACATAATTAATAATAATAATAATAGATAGCATTTGTATAGCGCATATCCCCGCTCAACAGCAGGCTCTATGCGCTTTACACTATATTATTACCCCAGCAGACCATAGAGCACTCCGAAACATTCTCAGCTTCCCGGGAAGCATACAGTGCGAGCAGCCGATTAAGCGCTCAAACACTAACAAACTGACAAGCACTTTCGCTGTCTATAGCCGGGTACCCATTCCCACCTGGGTGAAGTGAGGAAAATAAGTGTAAAGTGCCTTTCCCAAGGACACAACGTCGGGCCCCTGACGGGATTCGAACCCACGACCTTACGGTTGCGAGTCCGAGAGCCTAACCACTAGGCCACCGACGCCACATGTATATGTCATTTCCTCTCGAATGTCACAAAGAGTTGCAAACAAAGGGTCTTAATGGGAAGCAAAGTCTCTTTTCTTCACTTTTCTTCAGCTGCTGTTTCATTGGGGCTTCACTTACCTGAAGGATTCAAATATGGGGCTATTAACTGGTGACTACTTTAACGTTGATACGATTTGGTTTTCCAAGAATTGTCTAGTAATATTGGCCCTGTGAGAAACTGCTTTGCTGTGCATGGAGATGTCTACTAAAATGACACAATGACGACAGTTAGAGTTAGAGATGACGTTCCAGCACTTGCGTGACGTAGTCTGCTAAACCAAGCTATTCAGCGATTCTCATAATGGCGGTTTTGTTCATTCCACCCAAGACCACCCATAATCATGTTTTTTCATGACCTCTGTTTTTCACTGACAGATGATTATGTCCAATACCTAACTGACACAGTACATGTGCAAAAAAAAAGGTTTCGTGAGCACATGTCGTAATGTAAGTCCAAGTTTTTGTATTGTATTTCTGACTGCTCTGTTTTCTTATCTGTTTTAAAATATCATCTGAAGATATTGTTCATTGCATAGACAACAATGTTCTCTTTTCATTTAATATTCAATACATGCCCCTTCCACCAATGTTGATGCACCTCATTGCAGGTGTGAACACACTTTTACGTTTCTCTGATTAGCCACAATTTTGCCAAGCGTGATTTTTGAGTGACCATATCTCGGGCGTCTTTTAACATAGATGAAATATTAATGTTTCAGAGGATGCAGAATTTATTTAGCTTTAAGTTGGTATGCTGCGTGAGTGGGTAGTACAAGGTTTTAACGCGATGATTGAGTGATTGCACTTTTCCAAGTTTATTTGGGACGCTACTGTATATCTAGGTTTGGATAGAGTTTGCCTGTGTAAAGAAGATTATAAAATGTTAATGCTTGCAACTATGATAAAACAAAATAATGTGTTGTTTGTTACAACCAAGCATGCATAAAAAAATGAAGGATTATAATCAATACTGAGAGCGCAACGACCGACTGCACGAATGACTCAAAACAGTAGAAGGGCAAAGAAATAAAAATTCTTCTATCTTTGTAGAACACTTTGGGTTTGGATAGAGTTTACCCAGGCGAAGAAGTTTATAAAATGCCATCACGTATGGTAAAGCACTATAACGTGTTGGTTGTTACAACTTGTCATTGATAAACACTAAAAAAAAATATGACTAATACTGAGAGTGTAACGACCGACCGCACAAATTATTCAAAGCATAGGATGAAAAATATATAAAGATTCTTCCAGTTTTTCAGAACACATTCAGATTTAGATAGAGTTTAGCCAGGCATAAAAACCTTTAAATTGCTAGGATCTGTGGTAGAACCCAATAGAGTTTTTGTTTTTACAAATACGCATGCACAAAAACTAACAGATACATGTATAACCAATACTGAGAGTGTAGCGACCGACCGTATAATTTATTCAAACCAATACGAGGACAATGAAATAAAGATATTTCCTGCTTTGCAAAAAACGTCTAGGTTTGGATAAAGTTTACCCGGGCAAAGAAGCATATAAAGTGCTTCCACCTCTGGTAAAACACAATAATGTGTTGGTTGTTACAACTAGGCATGCACAAAAAACTAATAAACTATAACCAATACAGGAAAGTGTAACGACCACTCGTACAATTTACTGAAAACAGTAGGAGGACAAAGAAATAAAAATGATTCCAGCTTTTCAGAACACATTTAGGTTTGGATAGAGTTTATCTGGGCAAATAAGCATATGAATAACAGCACCTGTGATAAATCGCAATATTGTGCTAGTTGTTACAACTACCTCAAGCACAAACATATGCAGATTATAACCAGTACTGATAGAGTAACGACAGACCGCACAGGTTACTCAAACCAGTAGGGGTATAAAGAAATAAAGATTTTTATAGCTTTCCCAAACATTCCTAGGTTTTAATGGAGTGGACCCGGGTAATAAAAAGTATAAAAGGTTACAACTATGGTAAAACTCAATAATGTATTGGTTGTTCAACTAGTCACACACACACACACACACACACACACACACACACACACACAC
>NW_004797325.1:1698217-1699528 GCF_000002075.1 Aplysia californica | reverse complement strand
TACTCTAATCGATTTTAGACCACCAAGGGATCTTTAACGTGCGCAACTTGCACACGAACCCTCCCAGATTTTTCGCTCTTGTCCGAGAAGGCAAGGTGTGGATCTTTCCTACCAGAAGATCAGGGGTGTGGCTGAAAGACAGCAGTAAGAAGAAGCGAAGGAGTAGCAGTAGAAAGGCTGCAGAGAGAATCAGGAGCCCAGAGGAAGGGGCAAAGGAGGTGAGGGGTGGGGGCAGACAGAGGAGACAAAAGCAGACGACAGAACATTGCTAGAGAGCAGGAAATGAGGTGAGAGGAGACAAATTTAGAGAAGAAAATTTGTCGGTCGCTACCCGGATTCGAACCTTGGACCTTTTGAATGAGAGGCCAACACCTTAACCTCTAAGCCACAAGAGCCCACTTGGAGGAGTTTGTCGAAGGGAAGGAATGATTGGTGTCATTGTAGACAGTCTCAAGTCTGTTCAGCGCAGAGGGGAAGTAATTGTGTCATGACGAGGTGGAATCAGGCTCTCGTCAATTTTTGGGCATGTAGAGCTATTGGTATCATCTTAAAGCTTGTTCTCTTGTCTTTATTTGGAAGGGGAAAAAAGACCCATTTATCATGAATACAAGTCGAGATACTTGCGAATGAAGGAGGTGGGGGTCACCTGGTTTCAGAGGTAAAATTAGTGAGAAAATGACCACAAAAAATTAGTTATTTCCTTAGCTTAAGGGTTTGTGGTAACTGAAAATTTACATTTTCTGTGCCTTTAATCAATGATTTTCAGTAAAATCCACTCAGAAATGAGTTCTATAAGGGCATGAAAGGTGTTGAGCTAAAAAACAAAAATTCAATAAAAATTCTCAAACCAGCGGAAAAATGCCAGTTTCTTCACTTTGATTATTTTGACGAGAGCCTGATTCCACAACGCTGCCTCACGTATGATGAGTTGGTATAGATTACGTTTAAAAAATAATTACATGTCCTCTCTGGATCTACTCGCTATTCCAATGTTAGAATAATATCCATTGCTTGGTGAACAATAGAGATAAAATCATTCACGATTCCAGTGTCTTCCCATATGGCCTATATCCTAGCCAGGCGGGATTTCGTCTGACAGGCAGGGTCAACTCAGCCCGCCTCCTATTTGATGTAAACTGTGTCGACAGGGGGGTAAAAAATGTAACATAATTTACAAGCTAAGCACAAACACACTTTCCCCAAATGTTCACTTCCGGAGGACGCGTATTCTGCCTATCCGGGAGGATTTGGAGACGTGATGTTTTGAGACTAACCCCCACCCCACCCCACCCCCCAAAAAAAAATAAACCA
>NW_004797325.1:1697006-1698103 GCF_000002075.1 Aplysia californica | reverse complement strand
CCCCCCCCCAAAAAAAAAAAACCCAAACTATTCTTTGTTATTCGTACAGATGTTTCAAATTTTATATTTTCTTTGTTTGTTCGTTTGTTTGTTTGTAGTTTGTTAGTTTTTGTTTTTTGTTTTTCATTTTTTTTTTCTTGTTTTTGTTTGGTTGGTTGGTTGGGTTTTTTGTTTTTGTTTTGTTTCTTTACCTGAAACTCAAACAACATGCATCCTATGAAATATGCGATCTCGTGACTTTGATGTGTGTACGAAAGTTTGAATATGCCCCAACATTGCCGTTTCTGATGGTATTGGCTTTGTGTCCGCTACGACCTTAGAGATGTGCTACATTAAGACAAAACGTCATTCTTCCTGCAGATATTTTAAAATTCGAATAACTATCTGAAACTTTAAAAGGCAGGCTACAAGGGGCAATCTCGTTTTCTGATGTGTGTCGTTTAGCGCGGTTTGTTTTTCCACTTTCCTATTAAACAACTAGTCTCTATTGTCCAGATCTCTCCCCCTTCTTTTTTGTAATTTGTTACTCTCTTGTAACACTTCGAATCTTCGGCACTTATATTACGACCTGATCGTGTTGCAAGTTGCTGTAAAACTCTTACTAAAACTAAAGTTAATGTGTGTATCGAAATGTGCTTCAACGCAGCCTTTGCTTTGCTGCTGATCGGAGGTATTATTAGTGTGTCCGCAACATCACTAACAAGACAATTTTCGCGAAAGGTTCGCACGAGACAGCAGACAGGGGAAACAACTCTTGATTTGTGCTTACTCTCGCAATTTACGGAGTTAAATTACTTAGTTTCTTCTTTCGCCTCATCCTTCGAAAGAAAGCAAAACATCATACAGGTTCACTGGTTGTATTCTTAACTGGTCTTTGAAAAAAAAAATCCACAAGGAAGGGCTTCAGCCATCACTGATTTTTTTTTCCTCTGAAAATAAGCAGAGAAAAGCTCAACTCGACGTGAACAAGTTACTTGTGTTGAAAGTTGCAACATTAATAAAGACATTTAATAACCAAAAATTATGTGCTATGCCGACTTAAAAGAAAAAAAACAACAACTAATGGTTGAAGGGTCGGTAAAAGTAAATGTTTATCC
>NW_004797325.1:1695163-1696906 GCF_000002075.1 Aplysia californica | reverse complement strand
AGAGGAGCAGGGCATGAGTATCCCCCCCCCCCCCTTTTCAAAATGAGTTAAAACTGTCGGTCGTGATTCTCTCATGTCGCCCCACTGGTAGTGGAGACCCTAGATTTGTGTTTTGTGGGCCACCTTTTTTTAATATCGGTTTTGGACACCAAAATCGACCTTTTCTGGCTGTTAGCTACAGCTGCGGTGATTCTTAACAAGCAACTTTGTACTGGCTAGAGTCTAGCAAAAGTAAAGTTGTTCCCGCATCCGATCCGGACAATGGGGATTGCCTTGTTAGAGAGACAACTTCCTGGGCCTACGGCATATTGTGGTAGGGTGGCCAGTTCCTTTCCACGCCGCCTTTATTTCCCCAACTCGAAGTCATTTACCCCTTACTTTAGGGGGGGCGAAGCTCGAACCCGGACTTTCCGCTTCGGAGACGAGCGCACTAACTGCTCGGCCCTCTTACTGTTATAACAGTAAAGGCTGGAAATTGACTTTTTTTGGTAATCCTAATTTCTTTTGTTAATTGCTATTGCGGTATTTACACTCTCAGTGTCCGGCATAATCTATTTTTAAAGGTATGTCGAGTTGTAACAACCAGCAAATATTTCTTTTTATATAACCTCGTTCTGCACAGTTTTACAGGCGACTTGTACTGATTAAAATCTAGTCATGACTCGTATCTGATGAGCCGGAAACAGACTTCTTTCTTAGCCATCAGTTTGTTCTGTCACTCGTTACATTCTCACTCTCTCTATTAATTTCTAAATGTATTTTAGGATGTAACAACCGACAAGTAATTTAGTGTTACTACCTGGGTCTGCAATTTTGCAAGCAACTTTGTACTGACTTGAATCGAAACAGCATTGTTTTTTTGTAATTCAAATTTCTTTTATAAGTTGTTATGTTGGTTGTTACATTTTTTGTGTTGGACTTTATTCATGTTTAAGTTTAGCTGTAACTATAGATAAATAATTTTGTTGTACTACTTTAAATGGCAATTTTACAAGCAGCTTTGTGCTGACTAGACTCTAGTCAAGATTAGTTATGATTTGATTGAGGAAACCGAAGAGATGGTTGTTATTGTTACTGTTATTGTTATTGTTATTGTTAATATTTGTCATTAGTATTGTCACTATCGCTCTTCCAGGGGTTAATTGGTTAAAGGTCCAGATTCACAGCAATAAGGAAGAAGGAACGAATCCCGGACCGCGTCAGACTTTCATGATGCCATTAGGAAAGAAAACACTACACTTAATATAATCAACACCATAGCCAGCAGAGCCTCCCCCCCCCTCTCTCTCTCTCTCTCTCTCTCTCTCTCTCTCTCTCTCTCTCTCTCTCTCTCTCTCTCCAATGACTGAATTGTCTTTAGCCCGTTCCCAAAAGGGGGATACTAACATACTAACATGTTCTTAAGCCTTATGCACAGTAGAATTGTAAATGGGCCGTTTATCAATGCTATGCTCATACTGTGCCGGAACAACATTGGGGGAACTGCTGCTTTTTCTTTCCTTTTCCTTATTATCGTCACTTCTTTTGTATGTTTGCCACTCTCTTGTGAACTGCTATTTTCGGGGTGCCTTTATAGTAGAAGCAAACTTTGTGCTGTTTAGGCTAGAGAGGTGAGCAGAGTAAGCCTGATTTCCCGTTTGGGCTTCCCTGTTGACATCCACCCCTTGGCGCCCATATGACCTTATGCAGTTGTAAGCGTCGTAAAACCTTACTAAAACATTCTCTCTCTCTCTCTCTCTCTCT
>NW_004797325.1:1690070-1691443 GCF_000002075.1 Aplysia californica | reverse complement strand
AGAGAGAGAGAGAGAGAGAGAGAGAGAGCTCGGACAGGTAAGAATCAGAGGAGCAGCAGCAAAAACAACAACAAAGCGCGCGCGAGCGACGAACGAGAACTAGCGATGTTTGGGTGATTGACCTTCACGTTGTTGGAGCTATGACGGAAGTGTTTCAGTCTTTGTGCGAAATCAGGTCTTGTTCACTCACTCTCAGCCTGTTACGTCGTTTCTAAGAATGTATCAGTCATCTTTTTGAGATCATTATCCTGTGGTAAAGATAGATCTAGTTCCAATCGCGAAAGTGTTTCGCCAGCATTTTCAGTTCTATACCTGAAGTGTTTCAGTTTTCGTACGAACTGAGGGGTACTTTACTCACTGAGTGGATGTTAAGGCGTTTCCAAAAATGTAATTATCAACCACAGATGGCCATTAGCCAGCAGAAGAGATGGTTCTAATCGCGAAAGTTTTTCGCTTGCATTTTCAGACCAGTGCCTGAATGGTTTGAGTCTGTGTGAGTTCTGGTGTTCGTTTAGCCATCACAGTTTCTGAAAATGTTCCGGGTAAAGTTTTGGGTCTGCTATTCAAAATGTGCGGTTTGTTTGTTTGGTTTTTTTTATATAAAAGTATCAGTCAGATTGATTTTATGACATTACTTAATGAAAATATGAAAAGATATATTATTATTATGTCTGTGAATAATAAGGCTTACTTGACAGGTTCATTCTGCTTATGTATTTTTATCAAAATTATACCTCTCAAACTGATTTCAGGCCTAGTTTTACTGTAAGGCACATTGTGTAGTCAATACAAGTTGAAAAGAATAGGTTTACGAATAACTAAGCTAACTTAGAGAAATGTTTGCTCTAAGCACGGCCTGCGAAATATTATCTTACAAACAGATTTCAAACCTACTTTTTATAAACGGCATAATAATATTACCATGTCAGTATAATGAACATAAAAATAGTGTCTGTGAATTACTCTGCTAACGTAACAAAGCTAGATTCTTTGTACGCCTTATAAGTGAAATATCTTCCAAAATGATTTTAGACAGTTAAACGAACGTAGATTTTTTCATCTCAGGGAGCAAGTTTCAACTGTGTGACAATGTTGCCATGATGAGTGTCTTACAGTGACAGGTGCTCCAATATCAGGAGTAGACACAGAGGAAATAGCTAGGGGGTGAGTTGAAGTGAAAGAAAAGCAGCGTTTTGAGATGCTAACAGATTTCTATCAGCCCTCAAATCTCTCTTCTACTCTCCCAATCTCTCTCCCAATCGCTCTCCCAATCTCTCTCTCTCTCTCTCTCTCTCTCTCTCTCTCTCTCTCTCTCTCTCTCTCTCTCTATGTATCGCCATCCTCAGTCCGCCTGCATGTCTGTCTGTCCGTTC
>NW_004797325.1:1688256-1689577 GCF_000002075.1 Aplysia californica | reverse complement strand
TCTATCTATTTATCTATCTATCTATCTATCTATCTATCTATCTATCTATCTATCTATCTATCTATCTATCTATCTATCTATCTATCTATCTATCTATTTATCTGTCTATCTGTCTAGCTAGCTAGCTACACTTTCATTTATCACTATCTATATTGTCAATGGAGTGACGTATTCATAATTATCCACAAGTATCTATACGATGTAACGCATATACAAATATCCATACGATGTGACGAATATACAGTTTTATTATCCATACGAGGTGACGCATACACAATTTTCCACACAATGTGACTTAAGAGCAAATCTTTGCATGTGCTGTGACGTATACACCTAAAAAGTGCACTCCGTCTGCTCAGCTGATATTGTGCTGAACTACGGGGCGGATGTCTCTGGTTCGAATCCCTGACTGGGCGCTCTTGAACGTGGATCGTTTTGTGGAGTTATCAAGGCTCTCAATCCGTTTGGCTCTGTCCAATCCTATCGGAGATGGACTTTAATTTCGGAGGTTCTGTTTCTTGAAAACCTAAAAGGGAAGTCAGACCCATTCACTTACTTTTCATCACCATCGTTGCCTTTCTCACCCTGCATCAAGGTATAGGTAACGAACAAACACTTTCTACCTTTCTCCATCCTGGGCTAGCCTCTTACTTTTACTTAATACCTAAAAAAGAATACTAAAGAATTAGTACATGTTATGCTGTCTTCTCGATCAGGTATTAATCATAAAACGCTTTGGGCATTCTTCTGGTGGGGAGGTATTGACGTCGTGTGTATGCCACTGTAAGCAACTTCGTCTGTGGTGTAGCGATTAGGCGCAATGCCGTCGCACGCAGAAGACACAGGTTCAATTCTACATTACAATGGGGAGGCTTTTTAACCCTATCCGTACGCCCTGGGGTCCTTTTTGTACCACCGGGGTTGTATTTTTCACATTTATGAATACTTTTAGTGCGAAGATCTCTTTGAAATTTTTAGTATTTCTCAAAAATCATTTTGACAGACTGCTATTCAAAGTGTACGGATCGGATTAACGAGTAAATTTCCTCTTTGAAAGTGTTGGCACCGATCTCCCCACGCCGTATGCATACAGTAGTAAAACACGACGTACGGATCGGGTTAATCGAGCATCTCCATCAGTTTGTGAGGACTTTGTATCCCTCTCAGCTAGCTTTGGACCTGACAGGTAGAGTTGAAGCAGCTCGCTTCCTAAATGATCTAAATTGTGTCGACAGGGCTGTAAAACATCTACAAATGTATTAACATACCAACCAACCAACCAACCAACCAACCAACCAACCAACCAACCAACCAACCAACC
>NW_004797325.1:1668699-1679796 GCF_000002075.1 Aplysia californica | reverse complement strand
CTCTCTCTCTCTCTCTCTCTCTCTCTCTCTCTCTCTCTATCTATCTCTTTCTCTCTCTCTCACTCTTTCTCTCTCTTTCTCTCCCTCCCCCTCCCTCCCTGCAAGTGGTTGGAAGGAGACACTGGTAGGTCCTACTTCTTTCGTCTTTTTCTGGCTTTCCTGCATTAAATGATTTTGATGTGGTAATGCTCTTCTCTTTCCTTAAAACCCAAACTCAAACGATCTCTCTATTTGTGCGCCCCCCCTCCCCCCTCTCCAAACCCCACCCTCCCTGACTACCCCTCCTCCTCTACCTCTCTCCCACCCCTCAACCCGTCTCCCTCCCCCTTTACCCATTACCCTTTACCCTTTACCCCCCTCCCACCCCTCTGCCCTTCCCCACTACCCTTACCTTCTCACCCTTTACCCTATCCCCTCCCCCTCCACCCCTCCCTCCTCTACCATCCAACCTTTCCTCCCCATCTACCCCATACCCCGATCGGTCTACTCGTCCTATTCCCTCTCTTCCCCCCCCCCCTTCCTCCTATCCCTCTGCCCTTCCCCTCCCCCTCCCTCCACCTCAACACCCCCCAACCAATCCAGGCCCTATCACCATCGTGCTGGACTGTAAACTAACCATCGATGATGTACCTATCGGCCTGGCCCTACAACATCATTCCCCGTTCAGATACCTGTGCCAAAGGACATGGGTGGAGGTCTTACCAGATGTCTCCCTACCTGTCTCTCTTCTCAACAAGGTTTTAGAAGCCCGGGTGAGCACAAATCTTTTTCTTTTTTCACTGTAGACGTTTGTACGCCCCCATCGACACAATTTTGAGAATTTAGGAGGCGATCTTGAGTTTCCAACCCTGCTTTTTAGGGCCAACCCGGGCTGGGAGGGATGCAACATCTAGATACTCGATAAAGGTGCTCTCCCCTCTAGGAAATCGAACTCAAGTCTCATGCGTGCGACAGAGAAGCAACTGCGACACCACAGACGCGTGTGACTCTTTATCTGAACAACTTTTTGACACTACCCCCACACTCCACACCCATAATTAAACTCACAAACACGCACACACAAAAAAAAACACACAGGCTCAACTTTTTATGTCCAAAAATGGACGAGAGCCCAATTCCATTGCGATTTGACACAAAAATGAGCGAAAGTAGTAGAAAAGAAAAGTTTGAATGCTTCACTGACGCGAGGCAGAGACTTGTTCCTTGTTGGCACACCTGTGTTGACAGAGGTGGTGATTATGTGAGAAAGCATAGGTAGCATTCTGTAGAAAGCTTTCATTTCGCATTAGATGTGTTCTTAGCGTGATTATTATAGAAATGTTGATCTAACAGACATTTATTTCTGTCAGCCCTAGTATCTTTATTATTTTATGTTTTTCTCTTTAACAGTTTAATCTAAGTACATGTATGTGGTTTCACAGCTTTCTGTTATGAACGAATTTCGCTATGTACGTTTAGATCCAAACAATATACATGTATATGAAAAAAATCAGGACGTAAAATTCTGTTTGCTATGAGTACGTTTTGGTATGAGCGTGTTCGTTATCTGCTATGTGCCTACTAGACCGTATTTGATTTCTGTCTTTATAATGCCATTTTTCCATGCTCCTCTTAAACTACACAACACAACACCCCCCCCCCTCGCTTTTACAACCCACACCAAACCCATCCATCCACCCACCAACCTCCCACCCATCAGTACCTGACCCACGTGGAGATAGAAGACAAAGAGGTGTGTACTGACCCCGTCCGCTGGGAACATCTCCTAGAAGGTCTTCAGAGACTCACGGAGCTCCAGGCTCTGTCTCTGCCCAACACTATACATGTCACGCAGTTGCCCAGTGCGGCCTACCAGTTGGCCGGGGTGTTCAAGTCTCTCATTAAACTCAGGAAGGTGAGGATGCTGTTGTTGTTGTTGTTAGTGTTGATGGTGGTAATGGTAGTGGTGATAGTGTGGTAGTTGTTGTTGTTGTTGTTGTTGTTGTTGTTGGTGGTGGTGGTGGTGGTGGTGTTGTTGTTGTTGTTGTTGATGATGATGATGATGATGACGACGATGATGATGATGATGATGATGATGATGATGATGATGATGATGATGATGATGATGATGATGATGGTGGTGGTGGTGGTGATGGGGTAGTTGTTGCAAGCTCTGTCCCTGCCCAACACCATACTTGTCAAACAGTTGCCCTGTGTGGCCTCCCAGTTGGCCGGGGTGTTCAAGTCTCTCATTAAACTCAGGAAGGTGATGATGCTGTTGTTGTTGTTGTTGTTGTTATTGTTGATGGTGGTAGAGGTAGTGGTGATTGTGGTGTAGTTGTTGTTGTTGTTGTTGTTGTTGTTGTTGTTGTTGTTGTTATTGTTGATGGTGGTAAAGGTAGTGGTGATAGTGGGGTAGTTGTTGTTGTTCTTGATGATGGTGGTGGTGGTGATGGCGGTGGTTTCATTGCTGTTGTAAACTTTGTCTCTGCCCAGCACTGTCTCATAGATGGAGGGAGTGTGTTTTCTTAGGCCTCTCATTTGTTTCAGGAAGGTAGGGATGCTGGTGCTGTTGTTGTTGCTGTTGTTGTTGTTGTTGTTGTTGTTGTTGTTGTTGTTGTTGTTGTTGTTGTTGTTGTTGTTGTTGTTGGGGGGGGGAGCCTATCCGTTCGAAATGTTTGGAGCCCCGAAGAGCGTGCACTTCGCCAGGGCACGTTCTTCGCCAGGGCCAACGCCTCCCTCGGGTAGCGGGTGAGGCAGTCCAACCTGACCAGACCTGACCATCAATGATTTATTTATAGAGGCACCAGCCATCTATGTCCAGGTGCTGTTTTAGCCTCTTTTTCCTGTATGCGGATTAATAATATCTTTTTGCCAATTTATTGGTTCCGCTTCATTGTATGGCAGTCCAACCTCCCTGAATCCTCTCCAAAGAGGTACCACCGCGGACCTCCGTGGCGGGGCATCTCTGCAGCCAGCGTTCCAAATCTTGGGGTTCCTCCCTGCACAATGGACAGATTGGGTCCGATGTTTTGTCTATTCTGTTTTTGTAGGCCCGCAGCCCAAAGAAATGACCGGGCCTGATTTTTGCCAGTAGTGACTGGTCACTGCGGGACTTATTTTGAACCTCTCGTTTTAAGGAAATTGCCCTTCGTCCGCGTGTGGGATATCGGATCAGGGTCTTGTGTGATCAGTTTAATCTGGGCGCACGCTCTTTCATGTGCAATTTGGTGGACTAGACCCGGCAGTGCTGTTACCAGTTTGGCACTACTGTCAACAAGATCATTGCTGAGGATATCGCAGTGACCAGTAATCCACTGAATCGTGGGTTGAGGTGTTGCATTATGTATGCACAGTCGCATTAGGTCGAAGGATGGTGATGCTCCCACTAGTGCCATGCATAGCGATTGACTGTCAGTGAAGATAGCAACCGAGTTGGATGCATCACATTGTTTGTCGATCCAGTCAATGGCCATTTCCAAGACTCTCCTCTCTTCCTCGAAAGAGCTCGTGAATATTGCGCCTTTCTCACTCAATGTCTCGACAACGGTCGGGTTGGACGGGTCCCCCGTTGTGATGACGACCCCAGCGCCACCATCCGTTGTTCCTACACTCGCTGAGCCGTCAGTGTATATATTAGTTGTTGTTATTGCTGCTGTTGTCGTTGTTGTTGTCTTTGCTGTTGTTGCTGCTGCTGCTGCTACTCTTCCTAAATAATTGAGCGACAATATAAATGATATTATTATAATGTTTGTCATATTACACCTATTTCCAGACATTATCGGTTTACCGTGTTGAAGGGGCGTTAAATAAGCGTATACAATAAACACTTAGCAGTACAAAGTAATTATATATAAATTCTGTTCGTGGGTGTTTGGTGGATGCTCTGGTGTGGTTTGCTCCTTCTTTTCTATCAAATATTTATTGTCCTTAGCTCTCCTTTTTGTGTTTGCTACTCTCCTGTAACACCTTTAAACTTCGGCACGTACATTACCTTACTATGTTGTAAGTGCCATAAAGCGCTTACTAAGATGATTTGTGTTCCACAGTTGAACCTTGCATCTTGTACTTTGAAAGAAAGTCTGGACAGTCTCTTAGCCCCGCCCACTCTCCGCTTGACCTACTTAAACCTTCGCGACTGCCGACTGACTCAGGTGGACATCCGGTCTCTCCTCTTGTGGCCAGGTTTGGCGGGACTCCAGGAGCTCAATCTGAGCAGAAACAATCTGAGTCCCTTATCACCCTTGGTAAGTGAAGATAAATCACAAGAGGATAAAAGTAAACTTGAAACTTTCAGTCGGAATGTACTTGATCTTTTCATTATAACGCATATCTGAGGACTCCATTATCTTTGGGTCACATGTGGGTCGCTTGACGGCATTCAAAAGAGACGCCTTTACCGTCTTAAGAAGGGGGGGGGGGGTCTTGTTTTACCCATTTTTCAAATACCACTTTCTCTAGTTGAAAGAATCTACCAATCGAATCGCCGTGTAATGATCTGGAATTGAGATTCATGTCAATTCTCGTTTGGGGTTAGTGATGGAGAGCTGGAATCGGAGATATTGGAGTGCAAGGCCTGCACTAGAAAACCACAAAACCACATAATACTGCACAAATGACACTTGAAGACGGTCAGTACTGCAGGCAATCACTGCCGACAAACTCCGAAGGCTGTGAGAGGTAAGGGAGAGCATTCCATGCTTGAGGATCGTGCTGCAGTGGATACCTTCACCCTGTGGTGTCTTAGGAAAGGAACAGGCGGACTGGATAGCAAAACTGGGTGCGCAGAAAGAGCAACAAGACAACAACAGCATATTATACTGCACAGAAATGAAGCCTCTCATAAAAACACTATTTCGATCGACGGCTCAGTTCAAGGAATCCATATGCCACATTTCTTCTAAAAATCGACTTTTTCCGTTCTTTCTTTTTCCCTGGCCGCAGATCTTTCATCGTCTTATATCTTTTCAATCTGACGATAGGACTGTAAAGATAAGTTATTTACAATCTGATCATCACATCGAAAAGATATGTGACGGAGAAGGATCTGCAGCCAAGGGACAGCTAAAAAAATCAATTTTAGACAAATACGGCATAGGTCTTTGATTGAATCGTAGATTTGAAGCGCCACAGAGATCAGATAACTACCATGAGCTGTCCCGCCAAGAGCAAGTCTTAGTGATTATCCCCAGACTAAGTATACAACTAACAAGACTCAGACAGCACATGTATGTACACATATTTTAAACTAGTACAGTCACCAAAATACCAGTGTAGAGAAGCCGAGCAAACTGGAATCCATCCTCCAGAAATGCAGGACACACACAGCCCTGAGACAGGAAATGTGCCAATCCCATTGACACTTCTGAAAAAGTTGTAGGCCTTCTAACCGAAAGAAGAACTGAGCAGGGCGGTCCGTCATATAGATACTGGAATTCAAGTGTGGTGTGGAGAAGAAGAAAAAGAAGAAGAAGAAGAAGAAGAAGAAGAAGAAGAAGAAGAAGAACAAGAACAAGAACAAGAACAAGAACAAGAACAAGAACAGCAAGAATAAAAACAAGAACTTGACAAAATAATAATTTCCTATAATACCTCTGTTGTCTCTCCCTTATAACTTCTTTCTTTAATTTTTGCATATATACCCGTCTTTGTCCTTTTCTCTACTCTCACTCTTTTGTACTTCTCCCTCTGTTCACCATTGTGTGTGTGCCTAAAGAAAGGTACCAAAAGTCCGATGTTAACCATTTTGAGTTAAGGGTTGTGCCTAATAGGACATTCAATGCTGAACACTGTGGATTTTGAATTGTTTTAATATCTCAAATAGTTTTTGAGACATTGCACATTTTGCAAGGTAGTGTATAAAGATCTAATTTTTAGAAAAATAGCTTTTAAGTTTAGAACACATAAAAACTTGATTTTTAAAAAAACTATAATTCAATTGAATCTAATCTATTTATTCACGGAAAATTCATTTCCAATTCAGCATTCAGTTGACGCCGATATCATGATTAGAATTCAATGGTAAAACATAGCAGGGAAGAGAAAACGTACTTCAAGAATAGATTTTGACACCTTTTAAAAGCAGTTTTCATTATCTTTTTTAAACATACCCTACTCTCAAAATAATTCAAAATAAAATATTTAGAAATCAAATCAATGAAAACTTTTTTTACATATTGTTAAAAATTGTGGAACCATCAGTTTTAATGGAAACACATTTTGGTTTTTTAAAAAGTGATTTTTTTTTTGTCGTAATCAGCCAGTTGCTCAAAATGGTCTGTCGCGACTTTTGGTACCTTTCTTTAGGCACAAACATATTTCTTAAATAAATATTAAATGCGTTTTTCTGACTTTCTGCCCCGTCTTCGACGCACGCACACATATACCCCCCCCCCCCCCACCCCTCTCCACACACACACACACACACACACACACACACTTACACACAACAACACGCAGGTTGCCTGTCTGTTACCACGTATGGAGCTGATCACCTGCTTCGCCATCTCCTACTGCTCGCTGTCCATGGAAGGCATGCGACAGATCGTACGTCGCAGCATGGACTGCACCCACCTTAAGGTCCTCTGTATACAGTCCTTCATACCGCCGCCTCTCTATGAGGTAATGTAGGGAGTGTGTTCACTTATGTGTGGACAGATTATGTTAAAGTTAAATGTACACAAGTTGGCACAAACACTCTCTCTCTCTCTCTCTCTCTCTCTCTCTCTCTCTCTCTCTCTCTCTCTCTCTCTCTCTCTCTCTCTCTCTCGCTCTCTCTCTCTCTCTCTCTCGCTCTCTCTCTCTCTCTCTCTCTCTCTCTCTCTCTCTCTCTCTCTCTCTCTCTCTCTCTCTCTCTCTCTCTCTCTCTCTCTCTCTCCCTCCCGTATGTGACATGAAATATTATGTCCTTTTCCTCTATCTTGAAATAAGGACCTTTGATACTTGGCTTAACATTGAAATTACACATTTGGCGGTAGGCCCTTTAGAGATTGAGAAAAAAGATTCAAAACTAACATTTTTTTAACAGTCCTTAGCCGAACGATACAAAAAATGGTCGCAAATTAACGAAAGTTCATCAGTTGAGAGGTTTGTCGCTCAATTAATTGTACACCAATCTCCTTCAAATTTTGTGAGGATATAAATCGAACTAAGATCTAAATTCGTACGACACGGATTTTCTATTAAAACAATTTCAAAGATTTTACGGGCTTCTACACTTTAGCGTACTCACAGTATGACGATTTAAGGGGCTGGGGCTGTTAAAAAACATTTTTCTTTAAAAGTACTTTACAAATCAAATCCTGTTGTATGAATGTGCACAACATCACAATAGACCTGTTTACAAAGTTTCATTCAGTTTGATTCGCAAACAATTGAGCAATACGAATTTCTGGGGACGAAATGAGAAAATTACAAAAACGACCAAAAAGTAATATTCTCTCACAATTTCTCAATACATGTATTTTGTTCCCACGCTTTCTAGCGTTGTGTCGATTTCGGAAACGCAAAAAGAGGAAAATGAGTCAAAGATCGTGTATAACAAGATAGTTCATTCCTCTCTTTGAACCTATTAAAAAGGTGTCCTCAAAATTTGGTGGCGCCCTCTTCGAAAAAGAGCTGAATTTGCGCGAACATAGTTACCCTACTTGTGTGAAAAACAATAAAAGTGAAACTAACGAAATGTGCTATTCCTATTCTTCTTCTGGGGAAACGAAAGAAAGCTTCAAAACAAAGACTGCAGCGCCATCTGAACCAATGCGAGGACTTCCGCGGGCACTTTTTTTGGTTGAGTCAATGATAGTAAATAACAAGATGGGCCACTCAGCCAAAAAAGTGTCCGCAGGAAGTATGCTCTTTGCTTCAGATGGCGCTGCAGTCTGTTTTGAAGCTCTCTTTCGTTTTTCCAGAAGAAGAATAGGAATAGCACCTCCTTGCGTGCGCAGATCGACTGCTGTTCATCAGCAGTTCGGGTACGTTCAGTGCGGAGTTTTAGGTTTTTAACATTTTAATGACCTCTCGCCTTTCATTCTAAAGTCAAATTAAACAAAGAAAACCATCACCCTTTCCTCCGGAAGAGGTTTTTTGTCAGCGTAACCATTTTAAAAAAGCGTTCTTCCGAAATTTATCCCAAAACTTGCTAGTTTCACTTTAATTTTTTAAAACTCAAGTAGGGTAACTCTGTTCGCAAAGAGTGCGCTTTTGTGAAGAGGGCGCCACCAAATTTTGAGGACACTTTTTTAATTGGCTCAAAGAGAGAAGTGGCCCATCTTGTTATGTACTATCTTTGGTTGAGTGAACTATCTTGTTATGTGCGATCTTTGAATTAGATAAACAGCGATACCAAACACCTCGGGGAAGGATGCATTGTGCTGTTTGCATTATGTCGTTATTTGCTTCAGTTTATGAGTTGTTTTTCAACCAAACACCAGAGGAAAGGCCTCCTATACCTAGATTTACATATTTCCAAGGAAATTTATGTCAGGAAGAGAACTTTCTTTAGTATAATAACTGATCATACGACGACGTGTAGAAATGGTTGAACTATCAAAATTCGCCAAAATGGAATATTCGATGAAAATTCTATTTTTGGCCCGATTTCCCACACGCATATCCCCTTAACAATCATCAACATTGCTCTTTGCATATCTCTCTTTTTTCTTAGCTTTATTAGTTTTACTTGGTGTTTTACATCACTTGCAATACAAATAGGTCATATAAACGAAGATTAGAGGTGTAACCAGAGAGTAACATAGAAAGAAAAGGAGGAGGAAAGAAGAAGAAAACAACTCCAGAGCTCCTTTCAACAAACCACTCTCTTTCTACAATCTTTTCAAATTCTACCATCTTATCTGTCTCTCTTTTTTCGATCCTTGATGTTTTAGGGTTTTGCTTTCATATACTTATGAATTCTGTCTTTCTTTCGTCAATCATATAATATGTCTTCAATCACTACATTCATATATATTCTTCTTTTTTTCTTTATCAGTTTGTTTTCAGTTTGTAAACTCTCTCTCTCTCTCTCTCTCTCTCTCTCTCTCTCTCTCTCTCTCTCTCTCTCTCTCTCTCTCTCTCTCTCTCCAGCCATTTATGTTTTCGGTTGGGTTTGTTGGGGTTTTTTTTTTGTTGCTTTCTTATCTTTCTCTTTTCCCAACCCCAAAGGTACGAGGAATTCTAGAGGACTGTGCTAACATCCAAACATTGCAGAAATGTGTCCTACTCCCAGAAGCCTATGCCTTTCCCGGAACACACATCTCTCAAAGGGCAGACAACCACGACAGAACTGTCGCACTCTGCTCGCAGATGTTGGATCAACTCGGTCGTGCGGACATCGAATTAGAGTAATGGCCCTTGGTGTTGCTTTCAGTCCGTAGAAACAGGAAATGGGCAAACGGTTTAATTAAAGATACTCTACAGAGAATCTTTGATGTAACGGCAGCAGCGAATATAAACTATTCCTGTGAAAATATTATAGCAAAATAAACAAAACAATTAATTCTCGTTTGAGACGTCACGTTTACTTCAAAATTCATGGCCTTGTTTTTAAGGGTGGAAAATACATCTGAAATAGCACTTTAATAAATCGAAATGTATTAGAATTTAGAAAAGTGTAATAATCCAGTTCTATCGCAGCTGTAGCCATTTCTTGGGTCCTTACGTCTTGTTTCTGCACTTCGGTCTGTCACGGACACCAAGGGCTATTTAAAATGTTTTTCTTTTTTTTTCTTTCTTTTTTTTTTTTAATAATGTGCTGTTCACACGACATATATATTTTTGTTCTGGTTGTTTCTATTGGAATATGAAGACGTGTTTTAAACGTTTTGTAAGACTGGGCGGATGACAATCCCCCATGTTGCGCACTGTTACGAATGCTTGTTGCTTTCAAACCCGAATCAGGGTTTTGGTAAATATCAAGATCAGCCCCCTCGTTCTTGATTTTTTTTTAACTTGTGGTAAACTTTGGGATGAGCAAGTAATTGGAAGAAGACACTGGTAGATAATGTTTAATTTCTCGCTTGCTGAGTAGCTCTGCCCTGCTATGTTTGTTTTTTTTTACCGAAGATTCGTGTTTCACGATGGTTCCCCCCTCTCTTTGGGCAATAAAAAAACAACAGCAGGAAAAAAACAATAAATCAACTAACAAAAACAAAACAAAAACCCCTAAAACCTCCTAGAAAAAATACTAAAGATTTATTAGAGCTTTAATTTTGCACATTTGACATGCATTTTAAGATCCTATTATATAGACCTATGCCTATATATACACGGTAAAAGTAAACTCAGCCCCCATTCTCAAAATAAGTTCTTTCTCACATGACGTCATGGGGACCCAAATAATGCCCACAAATAGTGGGGACCCTGGATGAGCGTACAAGATCATGTAAGTCCCGAATGGTTGTATGTTATTCTGTGTCTTGAAACTGTATTCCACGAGCAATGAACCTGTTATCATATATTTAAATCAACATTCTTGCATGGCTTTAAATACATCTCAAATGGCACTTAGAGGGTCTGATAATATCATGAGCATACGCAACTCCAAAATTATAATACTGTTTTATTGAATGGCTTTGTTTTTATTTCCCTTCCTGTTATTGTAACATATCGCATTCGGTATTTGCAAATATGGAAAGTTACGTCTATAATGATGCTTTATTTTGACTTTATGTTATTTTGTAAAGAAACCCTTACTTTCCTGTATCCCCCACCCCCCTCTTCCCCCCACTCACCCATCTTTTCCGCCATGTAGGCCTTCTCCCAGATTTTATTTTTCCCTATAATGTACATGTAGTAAAAGGTTGTGATATCAAGGTTGGTTTTATTTTCCTGTCACCCCACTGCCTCCCACCTCCCCAACTTCCCCTTCCTACCAAATCCCCGTCCCTGGTCACACCCCCGAGCCTGGTTCCGCCCCCTGCCACGCCACCACAGCTGCTACAGCCACAGATGGACATGCGCACAGGTCAGCACCAGCGAGGGACTCACAGACCTCCGGCACAAGGACTACGCATGCGCAGAAGTTCCGGAGGCGGAAGTAGGTTACGGATACGGTCGTGCCTACATCCGGTGTGTGCGCGGGAAAATCCGGGGACCTATTCTGTGCGCGGAGGGGAAGAGGTA
>NW_004797325.1:1667273-1668599 GCF_000002075.1 Aplysia californica | reverse complement strand
ACACACACACACACACACACACACACACACACACACACACACACACTCCCCCAACCCCCTTCCCAGGGGAGTCAACTCAGTCGCGAGCTGAGGCCTATCTTGTACAAACTCCATAACTCCAATTTCCGACTCTTGGCCCTTTTTGTCATAGGTCACTACCTCAGAAGTAAAAAGATTCTTTCTAATACGTTTGGCCATTTTGAGTTACTAAGACCATGAGGTCAGAAACCAAAGGTTCTGTCTGCTCTATCAAAGTCGTAATATTATTCGGGGTCATTTTCAAGATACTCAAAGAATTGCATTTAAAAAAGCTCGACATGTTGAGGAACTCAAAAATTTTTAAGTCTTATTTCTCAAAATTAGACACTTAGCAGATAGTACTGTGTAATTCAAAGGTAGCATGTTGTCCAGGTTGTGGGGGGGGGGGTGTCATGCCATGATGAAATCAGGCGCTCGATAGTTTGGGGCATGTTTAGAGTTATTGGTATCATCGTTAAGTTTGTTCATCTATCCTACTTTTTGAAGAAAAAAATATTTAATAATAGGAATAAAAATTGAAACAGCTGCAATTGAAAGAAGCAGGGGTCACCTGGTATCAGAGGTAAAATTAGCAACAACAAAAAAGAGCCGCCAAAGTTTGGTGACTTCCTAGTATGAGTGTCCTTGACAACTGCAAGTTTACTTTTCTGTGCCATTCATCAATTTGTTTTCAGTAAAATCCACACAGAAAAGTGTTTTGAAATAGACATAGAAGATGTTCAGCCCAAAAGAAAAATTTATAAAAATTACCACAGGGGTAAAATACTTTTAGAATTTCAGTTCTTCGAAGTCATTATTTCGAAAAGCGCCTGATTTCACTATGATGACACACAGATCTTCCCCTTTAGCCCAACGTCATTACGATTGAGGTCTGTGCTCTGTAGAATTTCAGTTTCATTTTATACTTCCTTCTGTTCACGCGACTGGAAGTGCTTTCAAAGCGATTCATGTTAAAACTGGAAGTTCTTTCAAAGTGATTAATGTTAAAACTGGAAGTGCTTTCAAAGTGATTCATGTTAAAACTGGAAGTGCTTTCAAAGTGATTCATGTTAAAACTGGAAGTGCTTTCAAAGCGATTAATGTTAAAACTGGAAGTGCTTTCAAAGTGATTAATGTTAAAACTGGGAGTGCTTTCAAAGTGATTCATGTTAAAACTGGGAGTGCTTTCAAAGTGATTCATGTTAAAACTGGAAGTGCCTTCAGAATTATTAATATCAGAACTGGAAGTGCTTTCAAAATTACCAATGTCAAAACTGAAAGTGCTTTTAAGGTAATTCATGTCAAAAC
>NW_004797325.1:1662720-1666132 GCF_000002075.1 Aplysia californica | reverse complement strand
GATGGATGGATGGATGGATGGATGGATGGATGGATGGATGGATGGATGGATGGATAGATAGATAGATAGATAGATAGATAGATAGATAGATAGTTCCATGAAGTAAGTCAGGTTCAGCAGAGCGCAGGTTGAGCTCATTCGTCACTTCTGTTACCACACACCCGAGTGTTACTGAGAAAAGTTCATACCCTAGACATTCCTCTTCAATGTTTTGTCTTCTAGTGAGTCTCGTCATTGTCCCCTTCCACAGACTTGTATTATGATATATTATTATTATTATTATTATTATATGCCTAGATCGTGATTTCTGGCGTATTTCCGGTTCACTATGGAGTATACAATTTCGCTACCTCAGAATTACAAAGCTCTTTCTGACATTTTGGTCCGTTTTGAGTTGCTAAGCTCATGAAGTCAAAACCAAAATTATGTTCAATATGTTTTATCAAAATTGTAAGATCAATGTGTTTTATCAAAATTGTAAGATCAATATGTTTTATCAAAATTGTAAGATCAATATGTTTTATCAAAATTGTAAAATCAATGTTTTATCAAAATTGTAAGATTATTCGAAGTCATGATCAATATGTTCAGAGAGTTGCATTCGAAAAAGCTTTACATGTTGTGAAACCCAACATTTCTCAAAACTACATAGGCCATACTGAGCAGATAGAACTTTGTCACTCTAGGGTGGCGATTGACTCGGTTTGAACCAAATTAACAACGAGAGGGAAGCTGCCGCGCATATTATATTTATATAATAGTTGAATGATATGTATATTATAAGGTGTTTTGCCCATCATTGAGTGTTGTGGCGAGGCGAGGCACACCGCTTCCTTTATAGGCGTAATATCGCAAGTCATGATATGAACGCCCACAGCTAAGTTTTTTTGTTTGTTGTTTTTTGGTGGGTTTTTTGTAGAGAGAGTGGGGAGGGGCGGTCGTCACAGTACGCGGTTTAGGAGTACATGAACAATATTATATTTTCCCACATGTCTTTGATTTCTGAGTTTGGTTTCTTTGTTGACTACACACGATAATAATATTAGATAACGTCATGGTGCTAACATTTTAATTGTTAAAATATGATATATGATATATTATATAGATCATGATATTATATATATATATATATATATATATATATATATATATATATATATATATATATATATATATATATATCTATATATATATATACATATATATTTACATATATATATATAATAATATATATATATATATACATATATACATATGTCATATATATATTACTGATATATTAGATATGTGTGTATACTCCACACACACACACACACACAAGTCAGACTTGAAGCAAATGTTAGCACCATGATGGTACTTTTTGTGGTTTGCTTTTTCGCTTTGACGAAAAATATACGGAAAATAAAGCGCATATCAAATTTAGAACCACTGTTTTTTATTGCTATTTGTGTACAACGACTTCCATTTATTCTTTTTTTTTTTTTTTTTTTTCGTATAACGCTAGGCTAAAATGTGAATAACCCTGTTTCGAATCTTATTTCTGGAACGTGGATTGTTTGAAGTTGAAGAGCACGCAATCTAAACCATTTGAAACCTAGACCATACAACAAAATCAAGCCGTGCTGTGAACTGTTGTGAATGCAATCAACTTGTGTTTCGGACGATCGCATGACCTTATGCAGTTGCAAGCGCCGTAAAATTCTTACTGAAGTAAACCAAACAAAATCAAACCAAACAAAACCAAACTGAGTTTTTCAAAGCTCTTCGATTACTTCGCTTGGTCCTGTCTCCTCCTCCTCCTCCTCCTCTTCTTCTTCTTCTTTTTCTTCTTGTTCTTGATTACCGTCAGACAGTCAATCCGGTGTTGTGCACAAGTTGTAGTTGTACAGCTCTGTTTAGATCCCCGAGGCCTCCTCCCGTAATAATTTTCAGATAGTTTTAACATTTGTACTGAGAGTTCATTCAGACCCCTTTAATTTATTCTTCTATCAGGCCGCGTGATTGAGACGCCGTTTAGGCTTAGTGGATTGTATATCTCACAGGGAACACAATAATAGAGAGAGCAGGGAGGCTTCGGGCACATTTTACGTTTGACTCCATCGCTCGCTTCAGGAACAATTTAAGCCAAAGAAAAAAGTTCCACCACTATTGTAAGCCATTTGGGCATCACCATGTATGCAATCAGCATCTTGCACCATCATGTTTTACCTCCAGAGTATCACATCTAAGGTACCCAAAGATGTCCGAACTCTGTGAGAGACATCGGACAAACGTGAGAGAAACTTCGTACGAAGAGGGGTGACTTCAGACATTGTGTTTCATGTGTCAAATAGCATTTTTGATAGGCAAAACTTGAACACAGCATACAGCTATCTTTTTACCCTTTGTTTAAGGTGTGAAAATACATCTAACAATCACTGGAAATCGTAGAAAACAATTACCCAACTGTTACTCTAATCATAAACCAGTCATTTTTATGAACATTTGAACGTGTTGACTTGAAATCTCCCCTTATCATTACAAAACAGAATTCAGTGATGTCCCTAATAACAAGTTAGTTTTTGCAGTGATAAACTGAAATGAAGAGTATTCTTTTCCACGTTAGTTTCCGAGTCTGTCAACGTCTGGGTTAAGTGAGAGGACGGCATTCCTGAAAGTGCTCCATTTGCTCAACTATTGTCGCTATTCTCTCTGGGCGATGACCTTTGGTTCGAATCCAGGTAGGTCTATGTGTGTTCTTGAGCATGGGTAGTTTGAGAAGTTTTCATTGCTTCCCATTACGTCATGACGGAGAGGGACATAACATCGTAGGTCCACCATCTCAAATGACCTGACAGTTGTAGAGTTCTGGGAGGCGTAATACCACAATCAAATCAAAATAGCTATAAGGGAAAACAAAATCTTAGGGTTAAAAACAGTAAATCAAAATTTTCTTTTTTTAAAAGAGCCTCAGGTTTTGCACTTTGAGCTTTTGAAGATAAAATTCAAACACACAAACTCCAACAATGAGAAGAGAAATATTAACGGATGTCATTTTAAAGGCAAACTTATAGAAGCTTTTTAATCTCTTTCTTGAGTCTCGAATCGGGGGAGGAACAACTGGTCTTATTTTACAATGACCAGATCTTCCACAACACACTATTTTCAATAGCTTTCAGAGTAGATTCATTCACACTGTACACATATTTTGCACAACGAAAAGGCAAAGAGTCATTAACAAATGCACGCACAGTGAGTTTCATCTATTTTTTTTTTCTTTTATGGCTCTCTGTTTCATTGGCACGGTTGCAGTCTAGGAAATGCAACAACACAAGATTACATATTTTGAATTATTCAATCTTTATAGTACGCGTAACTCTTATTCCAATTACACTTACTTTAGTCGTCTGGAGACTTCGGAAAGTGTACGAAG
>NW_004797325.1:1657419-1662620 GCF_000002075.1 Aplysia californica | reverse complement strand
CCCATTCCCCTGTGCGAAGTCTTCCTACTTGGGGTTAGTGTAGGAAACATGTCCATGAGACAGATATCATGAAAGCTTGGTTTAATTTCATGGATTTGGCACGAAACAAACACTAAAGAACGTGTTTGGTGGAAGGATCGGGGCACTATTGTGTCTATTGTGACGTGTACACCTTACAAACTGAGGTGTGAAAGCTTAGATACACCCTTTTCAAAAATACAATTACCTTCACAGCAGATGCAAGGCTTTGAGCAGTGAGGCGGGAAAAACACAGCAAGCTAAACCTCATTTGGCACATTATGTGATTCAGTGACAAAAGGTGAACTATCAATAGTTAAGCAAGAATTGACGAGTCCGAAGTCTCTCCGTGTCCGAGGCCTACCCGCTCTCCCCTACAGTCGAACCTGCTCTAACAGCTACCTGTACAAGACAATCGCCTCACAAACAGCCATTTCCCATTACCTCCCTTGTGTATTTTTTTATACAATGACACTGTGTAAGTACATGTACTAAGACGGCCACCTACTAAGCCGGTCACATTAATTTTCCTTTGCAATGGATGCTCGTATTAGACAGAGACAGTTTCGACTGTAATTGTGTTCTCCTCGATCGCTTTCCAACTGTTACTTTCTTAGTTTACAGACTTTTGACCCATACAAGGCTAAATCAGACTTGTGACACTTGATTTTTGAGATGTCTGAACAATAAAGATTCGATCCATGGCCATTCGCACCCTATACTGTAGTAGTAGCCAAGCTATGATCCGACCTAACGTTTTTGTCATTTCTAACATATAATTTCATCGAATTATCTTTTGACTTGACCATGCCAATTCCAGCTGTGTTTGTTTGTTTTAGTAGCAATAAGCGCATCGAGACAATAACGGCCGTTTTGTCTGTCCTCGCAAAATTATGCAAATTTAGATGGCCAAATTAGGCAAGACAAATGAAAAATTATGCAAAAAGTAATCAAGTTACCGTAACGCCATTTACGACATGTTTTGCGCTTTTTCAAAAAGAATTTTCATGTTTTAGATATTTATACAGAAGAATGGAAAACAGAACATGTCAGTATCAGTAGTTTTTTTGTGTATTTGGAAAGATACACATCAGTCATAAAAAAATACAACCAAAACAATATAATCTCTGTAACTTTCAACTTTCAGCTGTAGATCTAGATCTAGACGAAAGAAAAATAATTTTTACAAACTGAAAAAAAAAGACATCTGAACCTCGGATGCTGGCACATCACTAAAACCAGGGACCCCTGTCAAACATGAAACATCAGCAGACATGAAGAGAACTTTTGATGGATTGAAAAATTGAAATTGAACTTGCTGAAGGAACAAAAATCCATAACAAGGGAAATAGCCAGCTTGTCTTTTAAATGAGACTTATTACTCTGATTACTTCCCTTTATTCATATCTCGAGACGCTTTAATTTTAACTTTAGTGAAAAATTTTTATTAAAGAACGTTAAAATAACGCGGGGAATCCAAAATGAAGTAAATGTTGCACAATCGCATGATCCGACGGGGATAGTTTTGTGCAGTGAAAAGACAGACAGAAACAACCGCAGGAAGGAGACAAGTACTTCAAGTAGGACCCAGCTGTTGGAGCTCCATAATAACCACCTATCAAAGCTTGGGCATGACCAGAGAAAGATGTACAGGCTGTTTGTTGTTTGTTGTTGTTGTTGTTGTTGTTGTTGTTGTTGTTGTTGTTGTTGTTGTTGTTGTTGTTGTTGCTGTATTTTGGGGGGAGGGGCGGGATGTTGGGGGAGGGCTGTTTTTTGTAGTTGTTTTATCGGGGGGGGGGGGTTGTTTAGTTTGTTTTGTTGTTTTGTTTTTTCTTGTCTTTGTTTTGTTTTCGTTTTTGTTATTTTTGTGTGTTGTTGGTTTCTTTGTTTGTTGTTGGTCGGTTGTTTTTTTGTTTGTTTTTTGTTGTTGTTGTTTGTTTTGGGGTTTTTTTGGGGGGGATAGACCTACTTTGCTTTGATAAGAATTTATGGCACTTTCAACACAATTATTAGATCGATCTTATACGTGCCGAGAATTACAAGACAGTAACAAACACCAAAAAGAAAAGGAAAGAAAAGAGAAAAGGACAATGTATGTTTAACCGAAAAGAAGGAACAAACTACACCAAAGCACCCGCCAACCACTCCTACTATAGGGCGAAGTGAGGAAAATGCGAGCAAAGTGCCTTTCCCCACGGACAAGGACACGACATCGGCTCCCTGACGGGATGTGAGCCAACGACATTACGGTTGCAAGCCCGAGAGCCTAACCGCTAGGCCATCTTTTGTACTAACTAACTTTAGTTTTCTTGAATTGTTTTAATTGTAGTAAGAGTTTTACCACATTTGCACCACAAGGTCACATGAGTGCCGAAGATCAGAGGCGTTACAGAAGAGAAACAAACACAAAAAGGAGAGAACATGACGATTTAATATGTTTGTTTTGGTGTTTTTTAGTTGAGGTTTTTGTTTTTTGTTTGGTTGGTTGTCTGTTCGTTTGTTGTTTTTTGTTGTTGTTTTGTTTAATTTTGCTTGGCTGTTGTTTTTTTGGGGGGGTGGGGGGGGGGGGGTAAGTGTTTTAAGGCGCTCGCAACTGCATAAGGTCACACGAGCGCGTGGGACACATTAAACGTAACATTTCCAGTTTGGTAGGAATTAAATTTGAATTTTGCCCAGGTGGCGGCCGAAGCCTACCCTTTTATCGATTCCGGACCCCTAAAAGATCTTTCACGTGCGCAACTGGCACGCATGACCTCCGCCTTTATCCGAGAAGGCTAGGTGTTAGATCTTACCTACCCTATCTAAGATCAGGCGTGTGGTTGAAAGACAGCAGTAGGAATAAGGAGCCAAGGAGTAGCCAGTAGAAAGGCTGCAGAAAGAATCCGGAGCCCAGAGGAGAAAGGAGGGGGGGGGGGGGGCAAAAAGTGAAGACGAAGACAGACTACAGAAAATGTTTAGAGAGCAGGAAAGGAAGTGAAAGGAGAACATTTTAGAAAAGAAAATTTTCCGCCACTGTCAGGTTTCGAAACCGGGACAAACTGAATGAAAAGTGAACACCGTTACCTCTAGACCACTAGAGCCCAGATACATGTTTGATGGGCAAGAAGGAGCTAAGCACACTAGAGCACATGGAAAGTACAAAGTTAGTACATGGTAGCACTAGAATTAAGTACTATTACTATAGATCTATATAAGCTTGCCATGTACTGCAGATTTTTTTTTTTTTTTTTTTTTTTTTTTTGCAAGTGTTTTACGGTGCTCGCAACTGTATTGGGTCATATGATCGCGCAGGAGACATTTAAACTTTTTCAGTTGGTAGGAAATTTTGAATTTAGCTCGGGTGGCGGCCAAAGCCTACTCTAATCGATTTTAGACCACCAAGGGGTCTTTAACGAGCGCAACTTGCACACGGGCCCTCCGAGATTTTTCGCCCTTGTCCGAGAAGGCAAGGTGTAGATCTTTCCTACCAGAAGATCAGGGGTGTTGCTGATAGACAGCAATAAGGAGCCAGGGAGTTGCAGTAGAAAAACTACAGAGAGAGTTAGGAGCCCAGAGGAGGGGCCAAAGGAGGTGAGGGGGTGGGGGTAGAAAGTGGAGACGAAAGCAGACGACAGAACATTGCTACAGACCAGGAAAGAAATTGAAAGGAGACAATTTTAGAGAAGAAAATTTTTTGTTAGCTACCCGGATTCGAACCCCGGACCTTTGAATGAGAGGTGAACACCTTAACCTCTAGGCCACGAGAGTCCTCCATTGTATATCTATCAACAACAAAAAATAACTAAATAAATTAACAACTCAGAAAAACCCACACAAAAGAAACCCCAAAAAAGTCAAAGAAACACAACATATTTTGCTTCAACTTAAAAATTTATTAGAACAACAACAACAAAAATGATGTACATGAAATGAGGTGGGAACTTCTCCATTCGAGAGAAGAAGAGAGAAGAAAAAGGAAATTGAAAAAAAAAAAAAAAACAGGAACGCCATCAATAAATAATGACTTGACACAAGAAAATCCTCCGGCCTCTTCATTGCAGAGACTACTACAGTTCTCTAAAAATGACATTGACATACAAGTATGAATTAATTTAATGGAATAAAAATGTTTATGTTACAAAAACAGGTTTCCTTTTTTTTTTGGTTTCTTTGTTTACTAATTATCTTTTTAAAAAACATGCCAGTTTGTTGATATAAACTTTAAAAATTTGATCATACAAGTTTTAAAGTGCTTCACAGCACATGTGTATGAGCTTGTTACATGTCATTTTCATCGACATGCCACTGTCATCAAATAATACAACCCATGCAACTTTCATCGAATGAGAAACAACCCATGCGGCTTTCATCGACGCACGACTTTTTTCAAATTCACCGATGTGTGACTGGCATCGAAGAAAACAACAAACAGCATCAAAAGGAAAAAAAGATGCCAAATGAATGTGCCACTGCAATTACTGTAGTCAGTGGTATTTGCCAGTTTCAACAAATTCTACTCCCTCATCTTTTGTTCGCTTCTTCGTTTCTTTGAGAAAAGAGAAGCACATCGACACAATTATGGTTAGTCATGCTCCCTAATCAAACACTTGTTTTACACCCCCGTCAACACAATTAAGGTCATTTAGTGGGAGGCAGAGTGTGCTTTAACCCCACAAGTCAGGGCCGACCTGGGCTAGGGGAGATAAACCATCCCAGTGGAGGGACATAGATACTCGATATCATAACAATTCCCCCACACGAGAATCCAACTCACATTTTTAACCTGTAACAGCAAAAGTAACTCGCCATTACAGCATGTGAGCATGTTAAAGCATTTTACAGTCGGTTAAAAAAATAACATCAAACTGTCACATACCCTATTTCCAGACTTAAAACCCTGGCTGGAACACACAAATACTTCACAAACTATTGAAGCAGCAAGAGGCAAATATAATTTGAGAAAATTACTTTTTTTTAAAGGGTTGAACAAAAGCCTCTACATATTTCACAAAACCTTCTTTTGTGTGTGATTTTTCTATAATAATTAAACAAACAAGTTTGACTTCCCGTTCCCACTGAGTTTCTACGAGGTGTGACGTCATAAAGCCAACAATTATGCAAGTAATGTGTCACCTGTAGGACCACATAAATATTACGGAACATTAAACACCTTCCTCACCGCTTACCCTATTTAAGATGTCCCC
>NW_004797325.1:1649657-1657319 GCF_000002075.1 Aplysia californica | reverse complement strand
CCCCCCACATTCATCTTTCAATTGGTACCTTTTGGCCTCCGAGTCTGAGACCCACGTACGGAAATATTCTCAGACAAAGTACAGTTGAACCTGCTCTAACAGCCCTCTATAAAAGACAATCACTTCACTTGTGCAAACAGTCACTTCCCCATTCCCTCCCTTGTGTATTATTCACGCTAAAATAAAACGACACTGTGTAAAATGTCCACTAGTCAAAAACAACAACTTTACCCCTTGACAAAGTGTGGCCCCATCAAAAAGTTTCCAGTGTATGTCCTTACAAGTATTGCCCTTCTCACAAAAAAACCCTACCGAACCCAAACTAAGAGTCAACTCCAGCACCTTTTTTCTCATTCACTCAGTAAAAAGGGCGCGATCAAACAAAATTACGCATTTATCTAGTGTCAACAGCTATACATCTTTTTAAGGAAGAAATCTTTCTCTACAGACAGGGTTCGATCCTAGTACATCTCACGTTAGGGGCTGTCACTACAGGCTATCAACGTGGGCCCAGGTGGAAACAGTCGAGAAACAGACAATGTAAAAAGTGGATCATTGTTTTTCATCTTTTCTTCACCGAAAGATTTATACGAAGTCTATTATGAATAAATTCCACACAGTTGAAAAAAAGAGACGGACAGTCTCCAACGGAAAGAAAAAAAATGGAAAGATATGAGAATGAAAAGAAAAAGAAGAATGATCCAGGAGGGTGTGCGGATGGGGGGCCACCCGTAACTGTTGTTGGCGGTCGGTCATCCTGGTACACGATCATAATGAAAGAACTGAACACATTGGGAGGCATATACGGGCCGGACCTACAATGGTGAAGAGTAACACACGCAAGCATACACACATATACACACACACACACAAACATACACACACACACGCATGCACACACACACACACACACACACAAACACGCATGTGCACACGCGCACACACACACACTCACACACACACACATACACATACATATATCATACGCGCACACAAATACAAGTACACACACAGTTGATACTTGATCCTACATATATTATACTATGTACAAGATGAATGATATCAAAAATGGCAGCATTATCATCATCATGAAGGGGCACCATGATCTGCCCAGTTATATATATACAAGTGACAGTGGTGGATGAAACTGTTTTTTTGATGACATACAAATGTGCATGCATCAAATTCTGTAATGAGACAAATTTTGCAAGAACAAGGGGGGGAAAAAAGAAAAAAAAATTCACATCAAGTCATCAATTAACTTTTAAATACCTCATGGACAATGGCTGTGCAACTATTGTAACTCACTTTCGTTTGCAATTCGTAATTGTAACAGGTGTTTTACACCCTCATCGACATAATTTAAATAATTTACACAGCAAGCTGCGTTGAACCTGCTTGTCAGGGCCAAATCAATCCCAGAGGGATGCAACCACCCAGCAGAAAGATGAATGAATGTATTTAATAATAATTTTTTTTTAAACAACAAAAACTCTCAACACTGGAATCAAACTTCAATCTTCAGCAGGAGCAAGCAATAGCAAAGGCCGTTACTACCCATTATGCCACAGACCCCAGCTCAGTTTCCCGGAGAAAGCTTGAGCTACAATAGTCGACCAGCCAGCCTACGAGCAGACAACAGTAAAAACATCGACAAATATGTTGGGGGGTTTTTTGCTCCTCTTTTTCTCTCAGCCAAACAAGCACACTGACAAATTCCCCCAAGCAGACACAGTTAAAAATAACACCACAATGACTCTACAACAACAATATTCATTTCTATTTCCTTTTTTTTTTCTAACTTTTGGCACAACTTAGTACTTAGTCTATACTATAAAGACCAACACCGAAAGAAAAAGAACATGCACACATCTAAGCAATTATACACAGGGAAGAACTTAGAAAATGCAGCACGCACAACAGTTCAATCCCAGACGCAAAAAAAATGAAACACACAAAAATAATTCATGAAGAACCCAGCAGCTATGACTGCGTGATTAACGAATAGTGGTAACTTAGTATTGAGAGAAAGTCACCCATGATGATTTTGTACTTGTTGTAATTGTAGCTGTTTTACGCCCTCCTCAACACAATTTAGATAATTTAGGAGGCAGGCAACTTCGACCCGGCCTCGTTATTTAGTATAGGCAGCAAAGATGTAATTATAACACATCAGTAAAAACGAGAAACAACCAACCAGCGGCGCTCTGTGATCACTCGTAGAAATACTTTTTTTTTTTTCAGATCTTTACTAAAAATATAAACCAAACGAGATGAAACAAAAACAAAACTAGAGTAACAAGCAACAGCATAAGGAAGTGAGCACAAAAAAAACAAAAACCCATTTTTTCTACAACACAGAAACAGAAACAAAGTTCATCGTCAGAGCAATCTGTACTTCGCACTGTAAACATGGGCAACTCACAAACTCATGCAGAAAAAAAAAAAATCATCAAAACTTTGGCCAGTCAATACAAAAATAGTACACTATTGCTTTTCAATAATTCATCAATAAAACTACTTTGTTTTTGTTTTTTGAAAAAATAAAGATATGAACATGATGAATATAAACAGAATGACGATCGAAGACGATGAAATACTGAATTGTGCAAACTGAAAAAATGTTTCCAGGTTTCCTCGGAGAGTCAAATGAGTTTATACAAAATGAAAATCTTAAAAGAGTGTCGGGGCACACTATCCCATACAAAATCTAACTTCCAGCATTCAACAAAAATTTAGCCATTCTGGAGCAAAATAACAAATTCGTGCTACCGTTCATAAATTTATGCTCAAAGTTGAATGGAATATTTGGGATTGTCTGCATCACCAACATACCACAGCAGCGTACGGGCATTTCATCATGTACATCTGACCTGATGACATTAGCAAATGAGTAAAAGAGGCAGTTATCAGACAATGCAGGAGCAAGAAGGATGGTGGTGGTTGGGGGAGGATATCAAACAGCACAACTTCTCCAAAAGAGTATCGGTGAGGTGTTACAATCATTGAATTCAATGCTTGGCTTTTCTACCTGACTCTTGATGGGGAAACAGATGCTTGTATGTTTACAATACCAAACAAATGCCTGTATGTTTACAGTATGTCAAACAAATGCTTGTATGTTTACAATACCAAACAAATGCCTGCATGTTTACAGTATGTCAAACAAATGCTTGTATGTTTATAATACCAAACAAATGCCTGCATGTTTACAGTATTGAACATATGCCTGTATGTATACAGTATCAAACAAATGCTTGTTGTATGTTTACAGTACCAAACAAATGCTCATGTGAATACAGTAGTTTACAGTACTAAATAAATCACAGTACCAAATATGAGAGGAGGGGAAACCACCAAAAACTCAGAAAGGTTTTTGAACAACTGTGTCAAATGCCTGGTTGGGAAAGAACAAAGAGACATGACATCAAAACACAGACACAAAACAACAGCAATGAGGTAACTGAATATTGCCTGGAGAAATATAGAGTAGTTTCTCACTCAATCTCTCTCACTTTTATTCTTCTTTCTCCAAAATTTAAAAAAAAATACTTTGTCCTTTCCGTTTTCAATACACTTCCAAAGTCCTTTTGTGCTAATTAAATAACAATGACTAGTATGCCTACTAACTCCGAAATCTTCCAAAGATTTCCAGTCAATTCTACTTCACAATCAGTGAGAGAGATCATTCTTCTCTTTTGGTTCGTTTGAGTAAATAGAAGCACATCCCAAAAGTAACCGTTATTTCATGCTGAAAAAGGTGGTGCCGCCAACCACCAACACATCCGATCCATAAAAATCTGTTTTTAGCTTTCCTTCATTTAAACATTTACACATTTAAAGTATCTCACACACTCGACCAATCTAAATAAATATTAAAACAGCATACTGATATGACAATCAAGTCACCGGCAATGACTTTATAAGCAAAACAGCAAGTTTCACCAGCCTCTACAAATGGGAACTCACTACCAAGACTAAAAGTAGTAAAAGCCTCCCAGGCTTAAAAATAATAAAAGCTCCAGTAACTTGTGTACCACTGAGAGAGTCGTGACTAGTAAAATAGATTTACGTCACACACATAACAATCCTTCCGAAAACTCGGTATAGACAAGTCGATACCTTGGAATTACAAAGTTCGATTTAACATTTTTCGGCCGTTTTGAGTTACTAAGACCATACGGTCAAAAACGAAACATTCTATCTGCTTTATCAAAATCATAACATTATTCAGAGCCATTATCAAGATATTCAACGAACTGCATTTGAAAAAGCTTGACATGTTCTGAAACTCTTTGACGTCAAATTTCTCACTGAGCGGGTAGAACTTTGTAATTCTAAGGTAACGAAGTAACAGAAAATGTGAGGTGTGCTTACAAAATGAGTTACCTATTCCAATCTGTAAATCGACTGCACAGTGTAAGACTCCATCATACATTTCTAAATGGCGTGTTATGACAGTCTTTCACAAAGCAGTCAAAATGGAGATATCAGCCCAAAATCGACACAAGGGTCAATTTTGTAGATTTTCGACCAATGCCAATTTCTTCAAGTTTGAAATATCTTTCATTATTTCATTCTTGTAACTGTACAGACTCAACCAATAAATTTCATGTATCTATGTCCAAAAGTCCAGGAAGTAGCTCATTTTGTCCGAATGCCTCACAAATGTACAGCATTTCACACAGTACAATGTATATAAGGGAGAGGAACAAAATGAAAACAGAATGTTTTCACCACAAGCTCAGTGTTATCTTGTAGTACTACCTCAAATTTTTGTTTTCCAGTTTAGATGTAATCACTTAGAAAAACATAAAACTCCAGTCTCAAAAACTGGAGCCAGAACAAAATGAAAGTAACATCTTTTATATAAAGGAGCACAGACATCAACAGTAATAATTTGGGGCTCAGAGGGAATATTTTTCCAAGAGCCTTGACATCTGTGACAAATCCTCCAAGTAGTTGGAAAATGAAACTACAAGATAGCACTCAGCTTGCAATATTCAAAGATATAGGAATTTTAAGGAGGGCAGTACAATAGAGAAAAAAAAAACCTCCCCCCAAAAAATCAAAATGAATATCGCAGACAAATAGATTGTTGACATAGAACCCTAATGAGGTATAGTACTCAGAACAGAAACAGATGTTGAAAAGAAAGACTTGAAGTGACGAGTGGCTCACAGTAAAAGTAGGAAAAGACTTGAGGAGGAGGAAACACAAGAGTTTATAAATGAAAGCACAACCATATTGCACGTCGTTAAGTGTGTTTTTGTCTTGGGCTGTACAAGATTTTGTGACTCAAACTAAGTTTGTAAGTAGCAAAAACACCCTCCACATCCTTGGCCAGCAGCCTAAATGTACTAAGCCCAAAATTTTGAAAAATTGTTTTACTGCAGTTTCTTAATATGTGGTATTTGTTGCATGATGAGTTCAAAAAATATTTTGTCGAAATTCAAGTTCCAGTTGTTGAAAAGAGCAAGAAAAGATGCATAACATAAATATGGTTCAATTTTTAAAAGAAGGAAACAGCTTTTCACTCTCCTGAAAGAATTTGCTTTCTGGGCTTAGAACATTTTAACAGTTTGCCGATGATATAATATTGGGGGAATGTCAGAGGCAAAAGTACTAGACAGTGGACTATGACCAGAAGATATTTCATTATATGTATTCCTTTTGTCATTAAATCATAAATGGCAGTCTTTGTTTGCCCATTGTGAGTACCACAAAATCAAAGATTAAAAGCCAGTACTGGTAAACCTGTGTCAACCATCTATGCTACATCACAACAGCAACACTGACCTAGCCCCAACCACTTTCACACAATGAACTAAAACCCAAGACCCCTCTATATCATTACCTGAGGAGATATTTTTCCATCTATTACTTTGAAACAAAAAGTATTTTAACACCTTTTCATTCACATAAGCTCCTTTTTCATTCACCCAATATACAAGCTAGTGAGCTAGACTTCAACTCAAAACTAGACTGCATCACCATAATGTGGCTTACATATTCTTAGTTCTTTTCTTTTCAAGTATAACAGATTCTAAAATCTTTACGTACTCATCCAGCCCATTCGTTCTGAACAAGAAATATATTTAAGACCTCCAGTAGTTGTGGATTTGCCAAGTTCTGGTTTATAACAAAATTGTGTTTTTCTTATTTCATGCTTTTCCCTTTGCCCCTGAGAACACCCACAATATTTGTGGAGTAGCAAACGGTGCAGAAAATATTACAGCTGAGAATAAATAATCACAAATTAAATCATGCTCAAACTAGCCTATGGGCCAAGATTTACATTTTTCCAGTTGTATTCACAAACATATCGTACAATTTATTACTTACAAAAAGAGGAATTCTGCATATTCGGCATTTGTCTTTACACACCAGCTGAACACTATGTATAACCACCGTTTTAAAAAGTACACATGGCTGCATTTACAGATGTAGACTGACTTGCTCTAAAGAGTCTGGTCTGTTCAAACTTCTACATAATATACACAGTCTAACACGCACCTAGCAGACACACACCTAGCGAAACATGCACATGGCGAACAGATAAGGTACCAAATTTTTTGCTTTTGCACTATATTCTTTAAATTCAAAACATGTACACAGCAAAATTCATTCATGTATTAGAAAAAGACTTCCGCATGCTGCTGATTTCGCTAAGTGCGTGCTAGACTATATACACTTGCGAAGGATTGTTTAAGATAAAACTTTGCACAACTCTCACAATTCTGCCTGGTGAGGACAAATTAATCACATCCTTGACAAAAGTCTCTTCACAATGACAAAACTATTGTACACCAAAAGCAATCATCTGCCGCAGTGAAACAAAAGTCTCATTTTCCAGACGCAACCATCTTCAAGTTCCGGTAAAAAAAAGCAAGCTTTTTATCACTTGTTGCATAGAGCTTTCCGAGGACAAAGTTTGAGTGATTGACACCACTGTGAAAGTGTGTAGTGATTTCTCCCTCACAGTTCACGGTATATCTTCTCTTGCATGGACTGATGAGTATTCTGGGATACGAGACAGCGCTTCTTAAACAACCGAGCCAGTAATTCTTTTTTTTTATATTTCTATCAATTGGACGAAAGGAAAAAAAAATATTAAGAAATAAAGGGAAAAGCAAACAGTGTCTATTTTTTTATATGGAGAAAAGAGAAGCACATTGACACAACAACTATTATTTAACGCAGGGAAAACATAGGACAGAAACAACAGAGGGCAAGAAAAGAAGTAGGACCTACCAGACCTACCAGTGGCACCCTCCAACCACCCTCAAGAACAATATCAGGATCGCAAAGAGAAAAATTAAACATTTCGAGAGAAATTGCACACTCTGGGAGCTAGCTGCCTCAAACAACTATCATGAATACCTGAAATCTATTATGAAACAATTATGACAATTAATTCTAATCTTCGAAGATCCCTTTCTACGACACAAAAAGCAAAGATTTTTCTCCAAAATTTCCCTTAGATCAGCGTACAAGCAGGCGTTAAAGAAGCAGCAAGAAGCAAAAACGTGCTACATGAAATGTATTATCAAAAGCAGCCAACATTTCACCATGTACACAGAGGGAGACAACCGCACTTGCCTGTTTGGTTCCTGTGTGGTGTGTATTGTGTGAGAGTGAGTGTGTGTGTGTGTGGGGGGG
>NW_004797325.1:1628574-1649050 GCF_000002075.1 Aplysia californica | reverse complement strand
CTAGCGCATACTGTGTACATGAGAATATTGAGTTGGCATGTATATATAAATATATATATACACATATACCTACACATTATATATATATGTATATATACATGTAAATAAAACACCATTAGGCAAGATGACACAAATCTACTAGTGAATGCCAAAATTTATCTTTACAGAGTCCAATTCGTGTCTCTGTGTGGTTGCAGTTCACAGCGGAAAATTTCGGCACAGCAGAAGTAAATCCAGGATTTCTCCACAAGAAAAGAAAACTCCACTATTTCTTTTTGTCGTTTCAGGCGAAGAAGTCACTTACTTGAAGTCTTAAAGTAGTTCTTTGAGAAGTCTTGACAGATATCCTTGTGTAAGGCATATGAAGTACAAAAACAGCTGTTGGAGTGAAGACATCTTTGTGAAAGTGAGCAGTTGGGATTGGGAAACCCGAACAGAAAAAAAAAAAATTCAAGAGCACAGGTCATTTTGATTGATTGGGTTTTGGGGTTTGCTTGTTTTTTTTAAAAGAACCCTCTCTGGTTTTATTTAATGTTCCATCTATGGAAACCGAAAGACACAGTTCCACACAGAGTTCAGAGCAAATCCAGAAATCACAGAGACCAACAGGCTAACCGGATCCCATAAGATGAATTGTGCTTTTTTTTTAAATTTAAACCTCCGTCCTTTGGAGTTCACACTCCAGTATCTTAACTCGCCTCAGTCTCTTTCCATCTCGCAGAAAACATAATGAGAATGCAGCGGGCAGCAACGTTGACTTCATACATGAATGAGACAGAGAACAATACTTTTTGGAGAAGGGAAATACAGACAGAACAGCGAGTTCTATAAAAATAACAATGCCTCGTTAAATGCTCTTCAGGCAAATACCCCCACTGTATTTCATTTAGAATATTTTGTCTGTTACGTCACGACACATTTTCCCATTCTGCACGTCTTGTAATGTCACCACATACTTGAACCACGTTGAACAAAGAAACATGTGAATATTTACAGTAGCAACCTTCACAAAGTCTTTCAATCCACAACCTCAGTCCGTTCAGTACGTCAGTCATCAACACTTCACATCAATTTCCATACCAGACTTCTCTTGTGTACAACGAATGCACCATTTGTAATAACTGACCAGAAACGAGTCATGACTTCGTAGCAGCATAGTGTATAGCAGTCGGAAAAACACTCTACGCATCCAGTACGCTCAACAGCCTTGCTACACATCTCCAAGAAATTATCATCTTTTGTCCCCGCTGGTGGTAGCTGAGAGGAGAGGAGCATTTCAGCAAGACTCCGTCCCCTACCACCGATGGGGAACACACTCACAAACACATGAGTGAGAACACCCACACACACAGACCCACACACACACACACACACACCAAGTCTGAATATCCAGTGGGTGCGGAGCGTGCTATGAGTGCATTTGGAAGCGCTGGTTGTCCACAGTTTGCTGGTATTGAGACATGCTGTGTCGGTCAAAGTGACTTCCCTCCCTTGTCAGCACAGACAGGCGGCTCTCCACAGACTTACGATCTGAAAAGATGAAAAAAAAAACCCTCTTGTATGTTATACACGTGAAATCTTAATGTTAAATTATAAATCATTTGATATGACATGTTGTAATATTGTCAGCTTTAGTTTTCTCTTTATATTGGAGTTTCACAAACTTGCCATCTGAGAAGATTATTTTTAAAAACCTTCTTGCATCTAAACCACATGAAATCTTAATTTCAAAGTATAGATCATTTAATGCGACATGTTGTAATCATTATTAGCATTATTTTTCTCATCGTATTGAAATTTTTTTGTGTGAGTAACATACAATTTAAATTCAATGTATATCAACATCTCATTACATTTCCTGTACAGGCACATTAAACTTCTCACACGTATGACAATGAAGTATTACATTATCTCATGTTACCTTATCTTATCTCATCAATTGGGGCAACTAACTTTATAATAAGCAGTAACTCCTTCATGAGAGCCTCCAATGAAAGAGAGGGATGAAGATGCTGACTATGATACAACATGTCATTCCAACTCCTTTCCTTACAAAACCCCAGAGATTATATCATATACACTTGTTCAATATCTATATACAACAAACTGCTTCTGCATCATTTTCTCAACAGACTACTTCTGCAGACCTAAAGTTAGTATGGTACGGGTTACAAACCTAAACATCTCTTTCTGTGTCCTTCTCTTCTTTCTCTCTCAGCTCTTCGAAGCTCCCCCTCCCCCCCCCCTCCCTCTTTTTCAGCCAAAAGAATGAATAAAAACCCAACCCATGCTCTAATAAAACACAAACTGGTAACATTTCCACACACTCACATTTGACCAGCATATGCTTGTCATTTTCATTCCGGGCCGTCTGTGCCAAACTGTGCAGCAAAATCTGAGCCACTTGGTAGCGACGTACAATCTGGGAATAGCATATAATGAATCCAGGTCAGAACAGGGGCCAAACATCACAGTTTAAACACTTTTCAAACTTCATTCCCATTTTTTTTTTTTAACACACAATACACAATAGAAAATGTTTAAATATTTGCATATGATTTCAGACTCTTCAAGACTCTTAGTTTTATAGAGGTTTTACAGCACTCGCAACTGCATACGTTCATAGAGCGCCAGAAGAATAGAGGTGTTACAAGAGAGTAACAAACATAAAAAAGAAGAGGGGGAGATAAGGACGATAGATGTTTGATAGGAAAGAAGAAGCAAACCACACAAGAGCGCCTGCCAACCACCCACTCCAAGACTCTGTGCAATAAAGTATAAATCAAACGGGGAATAATGGGACTCACATTTGCCTCAACCATTTCAGCTTGTGTGCTTCAGTGAAGAGAAGCACATCCAAACCATGATGATCATTTAGTGCAAGGAAAAAAGGTACACACACACACACACACACACACACACACACACACACACACACACATACAAATGCAGAGACAGAGAGAGAGAGAGAGAGAGAGAGAGAGAGAGAGAGAGAGAGAGAGAGAGAGAGAGAGAGAGAGAGAGAGAGAGAAACAGAGACAGAGGGAGGGAGGGAGGGAGGGAGAGAGAGAGAGAGAGAGAGAGAGAGAGAGAGAGAGAGAGAGAGAGAGAGAGAGAGAGAGAGAGAGAGAGAGAGAGAGAGAGAGAGAGAGAGAGAGAGAGAGGGGGAAGGAGAGAGAGAGAGAGAGGGGGGGGGAGAGGGGAAGAGGGCGAACAGGGGAGCCATCAGTCTAACAAACAGACAGACGAGACTGATGGGAAAGATATCCCACAGCATTTACCTCTGCCATGCTGTCCGTCGATGGTGTCTGTGAGAACTCATCTAGAGCTGCCGCCTGACACTGGAAAGAAAACCCACAGTTTTTCATCATCCCAGGTCATTCAGACACGCAAAAACAACTAAATCAAAACAGCATCTCCCCGGATCTTTCAAAATCTCTAATTTTTGCCCTTTTGACATACTTTTTTTTCATGAAACAGAAGTACTCCTGAAAAATAATCATGACCATTAAACATGATGCAATGGCAGGAAATCAAAACCATAAAGAGAACAAAACCACCTCTACTTTTAGTAGTGGTTTTACGGCGCTCGCAACGGCATAAGGTCATATGACCACCTCTGAAAGCAAAATCATAACAAATCAATGCAAAAAAAAAACAACTAAATTTACCATCTGTATAGCCTGGTAGTAGATTAACTTATCGGGGGGAAACAAAAACAAATCAAAACCAAACCAACTATCTGTCAACTGTGAAACAAACAAAAAAGAAAAGACCAACCATCTGTTATCTGTCAAACTGTAAAATAAAACCCAAAACCAAACCTACCATCTGTATAGCTTGGAAAACAAAACCTCCCAAACCTAACCAACCATCTGTTAACTTTAAAACAAAATCCAATTCAAACCAACCAACTGTTAACTTTAAAACAAAAATAAAAACCCAAACCAAAATTTACCATCTGAATAGCCCGGAAAATAAAAACCCAAACCTACCATCTAAATAGCTTTCTGAATAGCTTGGAAAACCCAAACCTACTATCTAAAAAGCTTTCTGAATAGCCTGGAAAACCCAAACCTACCATCTGAATAGCCTGGAAAGTAAAATCTCAAACCAAAACCTACCATCTAAAAATAGTGTTCTGAAAAGCCCGTAAAAAAAAAATTATTTTTTTTTTAAAAACCTACCATCTGAATCGCCTGGTTGTAGATGAGCTTATCAGCGGTGGCCATGACTAGCTTCTGTGTGAGCGGCGTCTTGCAGTTCTGAGAGAACTCCTTGTGGATACTCTTGCAGCGGTCCACCACGTGGTGGTAGTATGTGTTCATCTCACCCAGCACTGTCGACGGGACACAGGTTTGAAGTTTTAATCTTTTTAATCCGACGACAGTTTGTATGAACTGTGCATGCATGCAACATACTTCCTGACCTCTATAAAAGTAAACTTGAGCTCTCCCTTCAGAACTTGCTTGTCTTACTACAGTCAAAAACCTGATCTTATAATCAACTGTACAAACAGTTAATATATCCCCCCCCCCCCCCCCCCCCTGCGTTTTGGGGGTATTTCAAAAATATTTTAACGACACTGATAGCTATCTGTCAAAGACAGTCACTTTTCTCCTCGACTATGAGTGGCTGTCTTGGACAATTCTGACTGTATGCATCCCGGGTCTGCACTCTCTATGGGGCCACAAGTGGGTCACGGATACATCTTGTGCAAACAATGCTTTTCTTTTTTCTTTTCACTTATCTTAAGAATGATCAAATTTATTTTGACCAAGATCTCTACTTCTAATGTACTTATTTTTATGATTAATTGACAAACTTGTCCTAGAATAAAACAAAATCAAACTAACTTCCTTTCTTCTTGCATGAGAGCACAAAACCATCATATCAAACAGGCATATCTCAGCATTCAACATTTTCTTCACAGACAGAAATTGAAACCTGCAACATATTGAGCTTCTCTCTGACCCAATTTTCATGAATAGGGAAAACTTGTTAGCTCCCAACCAAAAGGTCATGGAATCTAGCAACATCAGGGGGGCCAGACGTTGTATTCTTGGGAAAGGCGCTTTACATGAACTCTCCTCACTTAACCCAGGTGGAAATGAGTGCCCGTGTATAGACAGTGAAAAATCTTGTCAGTTTGACAGGGTTTCAGCACTTGATCAACTGCTTGCACTATATGCTTCCCAAGAAGCCAAGAATGTTTCCAAGTGTTCTAAGGTCTGCTGGGGTAATAATACATATTGTAAAGCACATAGAGCTTGCTGTTGAGTGGGGAAATGTGCTAAACAAATGCTATTTATTATTGCTGTACTTATTTTTAGGTTTATCTTTTTTTATTCCACTGTAAAAATTAATCTTCTCAAGCCCTGCAGTCTGCAATAACATAGTGGTCTTTAATATTAGACTTTTTCTCAACAACATCCAGAACCCAAGTCCCCAAACTCACCGTTCCGCAGATTCGTCGACTGCTGCAGTCTGTCGTTCCTGATCTCGTCGCGAGCCATGTGCAGTGCGGAGTTGAGTAGGTGACAGGCGCGTGCGTAGAGGACTAGCTGTTCGAGGCTGCGCTGAGACGACCGGTACTGGCTGTAGTGTTCTGGGGACAGCTGCTCCACCTGGAGGGGACGAGAGAGTTTTCATTTTAGTACGAGTTTTACGCACTTGTAAGGCAAATTAGGTCATATAAGTAGTGAAGATTAGAGGTGTTAAACACATACAGACCAAATAAGTGCTGAAGATTAGAGGTGCTACTACAAATTTGTTTTTGCAAGAGTTTTATGACATTTGCAACACAAATATACGTGCAGTCAAAGATTAGAAAGGTTACTAGAGAATTGTATTAGTGAAGAGTTTTACGGCACTTTCAACACAAATAGGTCCTGAAGATTAGATTGTACCGATAACAATACCTATCAAAAGATAAAGGCCAACGAAACAGAAGACGTTAATTTGAGTCAAGACTTACTTGATGCTCAAAATGAAGAAAAAAACAAAACTAAAATCTAGCATGCCCACAGTGAAATCAGCAGGGTACGGAAATCTTTTCCCTTTTTGACCATTTGGAAAAGCTTTACCGCACTCGCAACTGCATTATCTTTTTGTTTTGTACAAATTTCACTATACATGCGCTTTTAATGCAAAAAGGACCATGTACAAGAAAAATTTGGCACCTGAAAATCTGTTCACTATGTGCACATTTCACTGTGTACACACTCATTATGTGCATGCTAGACATGACAGTATGTTAAACTGAAATACAAAACAAAAGGAAACAAACAGAAATAGGTTGACAGTGTACAGAATGTAGGTTTTAGTCAAGTGATTTTGTTGTTTTTTTCCAGTTTGAGTCAAGAAAAAACATGCTCTAATCAATCAACAACGAGAGCCAGGGATGAGTTCCTTCCCACCTTCTTAGCCTCTGATGGGTCCAGACTTCTGAAGGCGCTACCGAGGCTCCGTGCCAGGTCCAAGATACACTCCACTAGGTCAAGGACAAAGGAGAGCTTGCCCAACGTCTCATTGTGGTTGTCCTAAAGGAAGGGGAAATGATTCATTAACATGATGAGACAAATTTATTTAGACAGAGGACTTCAATGCAGTGAAATGAACATTAGTCAATTTCTAATATTTGCCTGACTTAAGAAACAGCTTGACGACGCAATGGTTGTTTGCTTTCCCACAGAGCACAGAGTTTTGCACATGCTACTTGTTTGAAGTTGGTTAATCCTATTCACTTTGGGTGACCGTGGGCAGTGCACTTGTTTCCACATGGATGGCCGCGAGTCAGGATTTTTTAAAAACTGTCTGAGCTTGACACATTAACTTTCAACACACATTGTGCTGAGACTACTTAAGCTCTCAATATGAAATTTTAATCAGATTTTACTAAGGATGATCTACTAAAATATCTGCGGGGAATGAAATATAAGAGTGGAGAAAACTATAAATCTTCATCAAACTGCGGCTCATAAGCACTCAATTCACCTATTGCAATTCTAGTATACTTATTATCCTTTCAAGGAACTAGAATCATACTGATCTTCTGGTCTGCCTAGATTTGGCTACTTTCACATTCTTCACATTTCTGACAAAACAAACAAGTGTCCCTTGTACAGTCATTTTCTTAAGTTGGTTTATATTTTTGTTGTCGTATAACTTATTTTGCCGTAGTTTGTATTAGTATTCAAAAAATATTTTCTGCTTAGAATAAAGACAATTTATTTCTTATGGTAGGGTAAATTCTATTTCTTTTTGGAAAACCTGGAAATGTGGAAAAGAGCTAGGTTTTGTATCGTGATACCTCTGTTTACGTAGACGGGCCATGGCTGACACATGGGATCAGCGCATATGTACATAAGCCCTGTGAACCGAGTTAAACAATGCGGTACTGGTGGAAGCTAACACAACAACTCACATCCATCAGAGTCTCCTCTGACAGTGGCTGCGGCACAAACCGTAGCGGGGCGGTCGTCGTGGTCTGCTGGTGCTGGTGGTGATGAGGCGGCGGGCCGCGCGGTGGGGAGTGGGTCACCAGCAGGTGCTGGGGTGGGGACATGTCGATGCCGCTGTTCCTCCGGACAAACGAGGGGCTGCGGTCCTGCTCCAGGGAGGATCCAAACCTGTCCTTGTCGCTGCTGACGGAGGACACACGCTCCCGGCTGCCGTATGACACAACGGGACCTGCGGCAAACCCAACGCGAGTTAGGTACATGCCTGAGAAACAAAAATAACTCAAGAAATGATGCTACTGCCCGCTGCACATGTGAAAAAAACCCAGAAACAAACTCAAATGTCCTTCAGAGTCAGGTACACCCCTAAAAACTCAAATAACTCCAGAAATGATGATACTGCCGGTTGCAGATGTGGGGACAACAGAAAGAGAAACTCAAATAACTTTCAGATATAACAAAATGAGTTAGTAACACCCCTAAAAAAACAAAATAAAACAGATATACAGACCTGCCACTCTATGAAATCTAAAAATCAGGATTTTAGAGTTAAAAAATCAGGATCTGGTGAAAAAAATCGGGATCAACGGCAAATCAGTCAAAAGGGGTTGGGGAAGGGGGATCCTGGTTCCCTTTTATGAGGAAAGTAAGCAAGAGAAAACTTTTGCAGGAATAAGTTCACGTTTGGGCCACCAAATAGAGGGAAAACTGAAAGACAGCATTACTCGAGTCAGAGTGGGATAGAGTGTGGGGGAGCGCAGGTTGCAGTAAAGCTGAAACTCTAGTAGTCTTGAAAATAGCTGTCACATAACTCTAAGCATCCATGCAAAAAGCCCGTGTTTTCATACAGTAACAACGTTTGACTTCCATCGCATATACACTCAAGGCACCCCCCCCCCCCCCCCTCGAAGAAAAGATCGCACCAAGGTTGTTCAATTATTTCTTCTTTTTTTTATTGCTTTATCCTCAATTAGTAGATTCTACATGTATCACGGCACGCACTTTAAGCCCAAGTGTCAAAACAATACCCCCACCCCCTCCCCCCGGTCGTCCTGGTTTAAGTCTCGAAAAAACACCCCGACCAATGCGACCGGTGTGAATGAACTCTGCTGACCCCGACAGCCGACGGTCCCCCGACACACGCGCTACTCACACGTACGAGGTCATGTCATGTGTTGCGAATGAGCGTTTGAAAGTTCCACTGACAGGTCTTGATGAGGGGCCCGACTAACCAGAACTCAGACCAAGCTTGGTTTTAAAGCAACGGCACAACAACAAATAAATTATGCTTAGGCCCATGACATAATTGTTACAGTAATCAGGACACAGTCGGAGAATTCTGGGTTATAAAAGCGAAGTACATCTAGAGCGTATCCGGAATTCAAAATCGATACTACGTCGGTTTTAGTTGAAATAACCGTGAGTCATGTACAAGATTCGGCATAGATGCTTCAGAAAGTAGCGTTCCAAGTTCCTGCCGATAAAAAGTCCAAACGGTGCTTCCAAGCAAAAGAGATTGCAGAACTTTTTATATTTTTTTCTAAGAATCGGACGCAACAGACGCAACGACAAAAAATCAGGATACTGGCGATCGAAATCGGGAAAATCGGGATGCTTGAGATTTGGGGCAAAAAATCGGGATATCCCGATTAAATCGGGATGAGTGGCAGGTCTGGATATAACAACCCAAACTACATCAATGTAACACAGAATTAGTCAAATACAAGCCAGGAAATAAACAAAGCAGAAAAAAAACCCAACGAATCAGTCGCTCTAGGGACATCAAACGTTCCAAAGTGACAAATGATTTGAGACTCAGAAAAGAAAAATATTATTGACTTAATTTTAAAGCAAAAAAGGAAAGATCCAAAATAATCAATAGACACAGAAATCCACGCCCGAGCATGCGACAAGTGTGCAGTACTGACCTTGTCTGTTCTGGTTGTGCAGTTGGTGCGAGAGTAGGCTGGAGTCTGTGCTCACACGGTGGTAATCCATGGGCTGGATCTCATTCAGGGCTGGAGGTGAACATAAAACAAAGATGACATGGTCAGATTTCAGTTTGAGTTTCACTGTGAGTAAAGAGAAGCACATAGATACAAAAACGGTCATATCATTCTGGGAAGAGGCAAGACATATAGACATATAGACAGAAGCGACAGATGGAAAGAAAAGAAGTAAGACCTGCCAACTGCACCCTCCAACCATCTGTATGTTAAGATTATAAGACAATGATTTTGTCAAGACAAATACAGTTTCTGGGACACTTGATTAGACATGAGAACATATAACTTTCACTGGTAAAAATGAAGGCAAACAAGGAAAGGGTAGACCCACAACAACTAACAACTTACTTGGAATGCCCAAACCGATGGGTGACAGGGGAAGATCAGGATAATATACCTTTTTTTAAAGTATTTGAGCAAAGGAATGAATGTCAGGCAATGATTGCCAACGTCTGTCACAAACCATGTGCTTAATGATAACATAGTACAGAAAAAACATTCGCTATTCCAATGTCAGAACTGCTCGCTCTACCAGAGTTAAGGGGGCTCGATACCTAGGGGACAGCATTTTTAACTAAAGACAAACTGAAACAACTTTTGTCACAGGCAGTAAGTATGAGACAAAAGATTCATGTTCAACTGTTGACACACTCAATTACGTAAGCTGTTGCAATGGAAACGGCGGACATCTTGAAAATTGGATAGACAATTTTTTTGTCTCCACCATTTCTACAGTTTTTAACTTTTTAAATTCTGCAACTTGCAAAGTGTCACAAATAAATAGGTGCTTGCAGCTGGCTTTTTCAATTTTTTATAGTATACTTAGAAAATATCCAAATTGTTCTCAAAGTTGGGATATTGAATTTAGTTTTCTTTTAATTTGGGGGGCATGAAAAAAAAATGGTAAAAAACAACTTGGAGCAAAACTTTTAAAAATTAACCAGCCCATTACAAGTACAAACTATTTTTCTAACTACATGCCAAATTTTAAGTCTCTATGTTGGAAAATAAAAAAATGGTGGAGAAAAAAACAGCATATGAAAGCAAAAAGTGGTGAAAAAATGTGTTTTGAGAAAAACAAGGTTAAACATCGAAAATGTTAGTACACTACGTAGAACTCAGTAAAATTGAATTCTGTTAATGTTACTCACTCAGCGACTAGTGTCAAAATTTAGACTGAATGAGGGATCGGAAAATACCAAAAGCAAAAAGTGCTCAGAGTGAGTGAAAATCAGTCCCCGAGGCCCTAGACCCGACCCGCGAGCCCCATTAAGTATTACGCAAGCTCGCTATTCCGAGGTGCAGCCCAGAATGTGTGCTATACAAATTCCAATTACCATCATTATTATCCTTTTTTTTCCCTCCAATGTTTTAGTCTGATGTGTAAATGGGTTAAAAAAGCAAATAAAAGCTAGTGTTGAAAGGGTTAAAAAAGCAAATAAAAGCTAGTGTTGAAAGGGTTAAAAAAGCAAATAAAAGCTAGTGTTGAAAGGGTTAAAAAAGCAAATAAAAGCTAGTGTTGAAAGGGTTAAAAAGCAAATAAAAGCTAGTGTTGAAAGGGTTAAAAAAGGCATGGGGGGAAAACATTTTTTAAAGTGCGGGGTAGAAAGGGTTTAATATTTTTAAAGGGTACGGTCAAAAGGGTTTTCGTTTTAAAAGGCATGGCTGAAACAAACAAAAAATTCCCCAATCCATTCGGCGAATAGACCCACCATCTCTCTGCCGCGCCATAGCCACCAAGTTATCCGGCACTGTATTTGAAGTGTGATAGGGGGCGCTGCCCGCAACCACCGCCGAGGAGATGCTGGAAGAGGAAGTAGTTGTACCCTGCTGCTGCTGCATGCACGCCGCGGCGAAGGGCGCATGGATCGGTTCCGGGCTGTTGTCGTGGGGCGAGGAGCCCAGGTGGAACATGGCGGGCATCTTGTTGGGAGAGCCGAGGATTGTGGGGAGGGAGCCCGGCGGCTGGATCAGGGACGGGTTGGACAGTTGGAGCGGGTTGAAGAGGGGGGAGGTGACCGCTGTGGACCAAGAACAAATTGGGGGGGGGGGGGGGGTGAAATGGCTGTGAGGAAGCGATAAGGGTGTTTTGGCAAGCAGTGCGAGGATGGGTACACATTCTGGTAAAGGTCTACTTCATGTCCCACCTTCATAAAATAAGTAAAAATAAGCTTTTGTGCATGCTGTCATGACTACCCCTGTAAAAGTATGTACCAGGTAAGAGTCTCAGGTCATCCAGGGATAAAACAATTTTACTCTCACCATTAGGGAACTACATATTTTAAGGACAGAGCTCCTTTTTCCTATTACGGTCCTCTGACATGGAAGGAATTACACAAATAATTGGAGGCTGTAGTTCCCTAAACATGTCTAAAAAGCAGTTAATAAAATAGCATCTTTCTGCTGAGACATTTTTAGTTTTCTCATCAATGTAATTATAGTAAAACTGGAGAGAGAGAGAGAGAGAGAGAGAGAGAGAGAGAGAGACAGAGAGAGAGACAGAGAGAGAGACAGAGACAGAGAGAGAGAGACAGAGACAGAGACAGAGAGAGATACAGAGGGAAGGAGAGAAAGGATCACAACTTTGTACAATTGCAAAGGGCACTAAGCACTTTCCTGGTGGAGACGCTCTTGATAAATGTAATTTATCACAATTTTCATTATCCCCATGTTGGCCCCACAGATAGTGGGAAGCCTGGATGTGTGTAGTAAGTTACCTATGTTCTGAATGGAGGGCTCAAGCAGACCTTTACCAGCATGCCAAGGGCAGGAAGCAAAAGGGACATGGCTAAATACTTAAAGGCATTATAAATATGGCCTGGGTATAACTGACATTTTCAAAATCTTAGAGAACAAGCAAAAAAACAAAAAATGAGGTCTTTTAGAGCTAGAAGTCAATGTTCTTAAGAGCTGAAATGCGGCATTGATGAACGTACAGTCCTGAATTGTTAAAGTGTTGCGGTTAACAAACATGTTAGAAAGCAATTTTGACCCAAAATATCAGTTTTAAAAGTGTTGCAGCAAGCTGTCGATATAACTAAATAGAATTGGTACAAAATAGCAAAAACTACGCCACAATATTTTTAAAAATAGAATTGAAGCAAGACAATTTCTTTCAGCAAAAATTCCAAACATGTAGGTTCTTTTTCAACTCAAAGCAACGCAATGTATTTTACTTCTAAAAACATATTTTTTAGTGAAAGGAGCCTCATTTTAACCAGCATCTGGACAAAATAAAAGTACAGAGCGGGGGGGATGGGGGGAGAAATGAGACTAACGCTACAGAGGCAAGCTGAACGGCACATATATTTTTTTTTTAAAAGCAAACAAAAAGGGCATCAAAAACTTGGCAAGAACTCACATCCTCTCCGGTGAGGTGATCCTGTCAGGTTCCCGGTGCTGTAGGGAGGGGGGGTAACCACACTCGAGCGTTTCCACGACGGCCCTGTGCCCCCACCAGGCGGAGTGCCCACACAAAACTGGACTGGAAGAAAAAGAAACAGAAAACTTTTAAACACAAAGAATAACAAAACTTCACTGGAAGAAAAGAAACAAAAAACTTTAAAAGACAATGAATTGTTTTTTCCCCTTTGAGGGGGGTGGGGTGGTGGGGGGAGCACAAACCCAAAAAATACAGTCTAAATTGGTAAGTCCAGGCAGCCATGCATTGCTGAGGAGAAAAGTGGTTGTCTTAGACAGGTGGATGTTAGGGACACTGTCATCATTACATTTAAAAACTCAAGGGGGATGAGCAGAGAGTTGTCCTTTTAACAAGTGATTGTCTTGGGCACATGTTCATCAGCGCAGCTTTGACTGTCCTTTAAAAAAAGCAAGATATACCGATTATTTTTTTTAAAGAAGTTTCAGAGAGGGGGAAAAAAAGAAGAGAAACTTTCAGCAGAGGACACAAAACTGGGATTGTTTCGACTGAAAAAAAGCAAAAGCCTGCAAAAATTCCAGCCACTTCTTAATCAAGATTCTTGCCATGCTTTTTCATTTTAACAGTGTCTTTTTTTTTTAGGCGATTCATTTGAGAGAAGAATCAAACTCACATCTTCTGCAAGAGACTGCGAGCAATGAGCCGAACTATTCCACCTCAGATTGACTTACCAGCAGGTGGAGAGAAGGAGCCAGCATTGACAGTGTCCAGACCGCTCTGTCGAGCCTCCGAGTTTCTCCTGGCCACAGTCCGGTCCTGGTTCTCCTTCTCCTGCTGGGAGAGAGAGAAAGACACATGAGACAATAGTGTCATGACACGGAGGAATCAGGCACTCGTCAATTTTTAGGCATGTGAAGTTATTGGTATCATCTTCAAGAATGTTTATTTGTCTTGCTTTTGATGAAAAAAGTTCTCATCTATTTTGTTTATTTGAGTAATGAGCAGTACATCAACACAATAATAGTCATTTAGTGCTGGGAAAAAGTAAGACAGGCAGACAGAAACAACAGAGGGGAAAGTACAGAAGTAGGACCTACCAGTGGCGCTCTCCAACCACCCACCATCTATTTTGAATAGAAGTCAAGATATTTGTGAGTGAAAGAGGTGGGGGTTGCCTGCTGTCAGAGGTAAAATTATCAAGAGAATGACTATCAAAGTTTGGTGACCCCCAAAGTGCATAGTAGGTCAAGTAAGTTCCGAGCACAGGACTCCAGTAGTTTTTAATTTTTATAAGAATTTTACAGCACTTCCAACACAATTAGGTCACATAAGTGCTGAAGATTGAAAGTGTTGCAAGAGAGTAACAAACACAAAAAAGGAGGTGAGATAGCGATGATAGACGTTTGATAGGAAAGAAGGAGTAAATCACACCAGAGCACAAGCCAACCACCCGCAACTCAAGTTTACTTTCCGAATAAATCCTTACCATTCGCACATCGGGAGATTTGATTTTCCTCTTCACACCCGAGTTGGCCCCATCCGCCACACAAGTGTCACTCCCCTCCCCTGTTCCTTTCATCTCCGATGGGACGGTGATGGGCTCAGAAGTTTTGGGCGTTGCCATGGGCAACGTGACAGGCCTGCTCGGGCTGGAGGGCAAGCTCTCTTTCTCCTTCTCGTCTTTCTCCTTAGAGAAGGTCACCGCCTCCTTGCCTTGGATGCGTATAGACTTGGGGGAGCGGTGGGTGGAGGAGCTATGACGAAAAAAGAGGTAAAAATTTCAAGAGTCATCACAGTGTTTCTGACCTACACATCTTTTTTGTACAGCAGGTGTCTGACTGACTGACTGACTCAGACAGGGATGAACAGAAACAAGTTTCAGTTACACTAATAATTTTTTTTAACGATGCTAGAAGTATGGTCAGACATGCTGTGGCCACCACCTGTCCAAGACCACCCCCACCCCCCTCCTTTGGTCTTTTTCAGAACATTACAATGACACCGTCCACAATGTCCCTCTGTCTAAGAGAACCACTTTACTCCTCAACAATGGGTGGCCATCTTAGACAAATTTGACTGTACTCAGTTTTTGTTTGTCTATTAACATTGCAAAGTAGTACGAGCCACACTGTGCTAAACTAAACAAAGAAACTTCAGTATTGATTATCACAATCAAAATTATTATCATTATTATCATTACCATTACCACTATCATTACTTCAAGCACTATTACCATCATTATTCTCATTATCATCAACTCAATATTATCTTATAATTATCATCCTCATTTTTTTACCATCATTATTTTCGTCTCATCATCATTATTATTAATATTAATCTTATTACTTTCAGCATCATTATCATTATTTTCTTCAAAAAAAATAGTACACAACAGACAGACAATGCACAAAAAACTGACAAGTTCCAAGAGCAAGCACTGACCTGAAAGACATTTCTGCCTCAGCCAAAGGAGCTTTCCTCACACTGACGCTTTCTTCACCATCTGGGAAAAACATCAGATTCCAATAAATTTATGCTTTCAGTTTTAGTAATTGTTCAAGGCACTAGTAACACAAATTGGTCTCATAAGTGCCAAAGATTAAAGATGTTATTAGAGAGAAACATACAAAAAGAGGATAGATACAGACGATTGATCTTTTTATAATAGGAAAGAAGGAGCAAACTGCATCACAGCACCCGCCTACCACCAACATTTTAACATTGAAAAAACAAAAGGAGAACAATGAAGCAGAAGGCACACTATAACAGAAAAAGAAAAAAAAATGTGATCTCCTTGAAATAAACAAAGGAATTTTAATCAACTGAGGGATCAGACCTAAAACTATAAAAAATTATTAAATAGATAAAATGCAGAGTAACTCTTTCGTATTTCATTACATAAAAGAAGAAACAACAACAATTATTAATACCACAGAGCGGGTGACTGTTTCTCAAGACAACAGCTGACACTACATTTTGTTCAGTAATATATGACGCATCAGCCTATACTTAAACAATGACTTGGAACTAAAGTTATCCCAACTAAACATATTTCATAGCTGAGGACAGAGAAGCAATGGAAACAATAGCAGCCAATTAAAGCAGGAAAAGGTGAGACAGATATATAGAAACAAGAGAGGGAGAAAGAAAAGAAGAAGGACCTGCCTGTGGCACCTTCCAACCACCTGCAAAAATATTCTAGCTCCAAACAAACAAACAAAATCAAGACTGACCTGATTCTATACACAATGCCTCAGGAACCATGACAAAATCCTGAAAGAAACAGATCAGAATCTAAGTAAAATTGTCTTTGCTCATTTCTTAAAACCATTAAAGGACATGAACATTGCCTAAAATTGCTGATTTTATGTCAAATTATGAAATTCACATTCTTTATTGATATGTGAAGTTCAGCAACTTCTGTATCTAAAAAATACCAATGAAAGAATTAAGAAACCTCCTAATCTTGACATAAGTGTCTTTGAAAACATGAACAGGGTGCAGCATTTGACAAATTTCTCCAACAAGCAGGCTTTTTTTCTTTAAAAAATGCCAGTTTGGGACAGTTACTTACTTCATCATCAAGTACCAAAACTGCAACAGACATCTGTGATCATGGTTCTCCATTCATTCCTTTGCTCAAATGCTCTCAAATAAGCGATATTATCCGCAACTTTCCCCGTAACCCATCTGTTTCGACTGCCCAAGTAAGTTCTGACTCACAGGCCTTTAATTTTACCAGTGAAAGCTAGAAGTTCTAGACTCTAATTAGGAGCAACACTACAGTCCAGCTGGCTTTAATGACCACCTGTATAAGACAATCACCTGTACAAACAGCCATTTTCCATTTTCCTGCTAGCGTGTTTTACACATTATACTGACACTGTGTCCATCTGTCTAAGACAACCACTTTTCATGTCGACAATCACCTGTACGAAAGGCCACTTCCCATTTTTGTCGACCTATGTTTTTTACATTATAATGACACAGTGTAAGACATCCACCAGCCTATCCCAACTGAACAGCAAGCTCTATGCACTATATAATTACCCCCAGCAGACTATAAAGCACTAAGAAACATTCTCAGCTTCCTAGGAAGCATACACACATCCCCTCACCTCTGGTGTAGATCTGCCTGTGCGAACTTCTTCCTTCTCCACCTTTGTGAAGCCAGCAGCCTCTGTGAGAGTGGTCACCATATCTTCCTCTTTGTGTTCAGCTGTCACCTGTGGAGACATCACAGTAGTCACACATTGAGAGGAGGATTTAGTCAGCCGGTGTGTGTGTGTGTGTGTGTGTGCGCGTGTGTGTGTGTGTGTGTGTGTGTGTGTGTGTGTGTGTGTGTGTGTGTGTGTGTGCGTGTGCGTGCGTGTGTGTGTGTGCATGCCTGTCTCCACACATGCCTGCGCACATGAGTAAGAGAGACAGAGTGAGAGAGAGAGAGAGACAGAGAGAGAGAGAGAGAGAGAGAGAGAGAGAGAGAGAGAGAGAGAGAGAGAGAGAGAGAGTATGAACCCACAGAAGCATCAACACATCATCAAACATCTCACCTTTGAGGAGACAGGAGGGGGAGGAGGGGCGGGGGAGCACGTGCGTTTGCTGCAGCGCGATGAGGGAGAGTTTCTGCCTGGGGATTTTCCCGGGGTAGAGGACTCGGAGGAAGAGCTGGATCGTCGGCGCGGCACAGACACTGGCTGAGACACTGGGGACAAGCCAAACACACAAGAGATGAGATGCCATGCAGCTCACAGTAGGAAGCGAGTTGATTCCTTCTATGGGAGAAGTACATGCAAAAGTGGCCCAATAAAAATATAACAAAGCTCTTCAATTTATATCACCCACCACATTTACCGATCAAAACCAAAAGTAAAACACACACACACAAAAAATTACCTTTTGGGCCAGTGGACAATTTCAAGAAGGGATGATTGAAGAACTCCTCTGAAATAGAAAACAGTAAAAAGAGTACATGTTTAGTGTTTGTAAAAGAAATTTTTAAAAGCCTAATTCAAAGTAAACTTCCTGGACAGCTACAAAGAAAAAGAAAAGAGACATCAAGAAGACTTTCTTAAAGTGAATAACTTAAGTTTATCATCAAGAGTCTTATGGCACCTGCAACACAATTAAGTCATGTAAGTGCCCAAGATTAGAGGTGATACAAGACTGTAACAAACCTAAAGAAGAAAAAATGATAAGGACGATAGAAGTTCGATAGAAAAGAAGAAGCAGCAAAACACACCAGAACATCAACCAACCACCCACTAAGTTACTTCATTTAATTTGCCTATAACTAAAATATTTGAAGTCTGAAGGATTCACAACAACTACAGAATTAGTTGTCCAACCAACTTGAGACATTAGAGTTACAGAATCTGTTTACCAGCATTAATCAAACAGTAAGGGAGATTTGTTCAAGAAATATCTTCAGAAAGTCTATGAGAACACAACCCTTTAGGCTCATTTACAACAAAAATATTTATACATTTTTTTAAAAATCTCAAACCCTGTGCTGCAGAGCAGCTGTAATTTACAGCTATTCAACACTTTAACTATAACCACCTTTTTTTTCACAAACAATTGTTTGTTATTTAGAGTAAAGAGAAGAACATTGACACTAAAACAGCCATTTCCCTACAAGAAAAGGCACAATAGACAGACAGAAACAAAGGAAAAAAACAAAAAGAAGCAGGATCTACCAGTGGTGCCCTCCCAAAATCCGCTTGCCAGGAGAAGACTACAACAACAACTCAAAATGTCAGGTTGTCAAATCCTTCCCAGCCCGGGCTGGCCCTAACAGGGAAGGTCAGAAGCGCACCTCCTACATGATTTAAATTGTATCGATGGGGGGGTGCAAAAAACACATAAATCAAAACATATCACTCACCAAATCCTATCCTCTCTTCTGCATCTCGCTTCAACATTCTCATGAGCAGGTCCCTAAGTTCGGGAGACGTGCTTGATGGGATGCTGGAGGGGACAAAACAAATTGATTTATTTCTTGTGAAATAATAATAAATAATGAATGATAGCATTTTGACACAATCTCAACTTCCTGGTAAACACACAGTGCGAGTAGCCATTTTACAAGCGTAAAAAAACTAATATACTGACAAGATCCTTTGCTGTCTATAGCCAGGCACCCATTCCCACCTAGGTGAAGTAAGGAAAATTAAAGGATAATTTTTTTTTTATAACTTTCCCAGATTCCTGACTGCTAAATCCAAGACAGTCCTGGGAAATTCAAATTGTCTGGCAAGTTTGAACATATAAAAGAGTGCATACAGTTGATGCACCAAAAAAAGCACTACAAAAAAAACCCTGAAAACGTCTCTAGAGGACTTAAACATAAATCCTACCACATGAAAGAGCCTTGCTCATGACAGACCGAGAATGCTTCATGTATAAGAAATGCTGAGACCAAGAGAGAAAGCCACAAGCTGCCCACATCCACAAGTGGAAGTAAAGCTTTCAAAAGCTCAAAATGTGTCAAACTTTACTCTGCCAGAATTGGTCTCATAGCAGAAGTCACAAGTCATCTTACATCTTAACCTTTAATTCTATTATTTCCCTTCACTAATATTCTCTGTGGATGCATTGGTCATAGCAAGACGTTGGTTATCATCAGACATTAACTGACAAAGCTTATATTAGTATCATTATTATTATTGTCATCACAATCATTATTATCATTATTATTATTCATTTATCATTATCATTATTACATATATAAAAAAAGAACAGCCTCCTACTTGGGCTTCAGTCCTGGAGTTTTCTCGTATTTCTTCTTGAGTTCCTGTGGGTTCTGGGCCTGGAAGGGTGCGCGGCCGGTCAGACACTGGTATAGGATGGTCCCAATGCTCCACAGGTCAGCCTTGGCTGTGTACTTGACTGACATGATCACCTCGGGCGCCTGGGGATGGATGGATGAACAGCACATCGTGAAATGGGGATGGACGAAGGAAGAAGTAAGATGATGTTTGTGTATGTATAGTATAAGGTTTTACGGCGCTCGCAACTGCTAAGGTCATATGAGCGCGCGAAACACAAGTTGTTCACCTCTGCGAAAGTTCACTTCACGACTGGTAACTAATTTACTTTAAAATGCTAAAAAGTTAAAATATTCAAATTCGGTGTAAATACATTTGTGATCTAAAACAACTTTTAAGTAACAATAAAAATTTTAAATAATATCAGATTCACTTTACAACTCGCCATAAAGGCCAATGGCCTTTATAAAATTTAAAATTCTGCTGGGAACAACGACGGAGAAAATATCCTGCAATTTCTTGCATTTATAATATTTCCTTCGGATCTCTCCAAAGTCTAGACATTCTGTTAAAATGTGTCTAATGGTAAAATCTGTGTCGCATCCGACACAGAACGGCTTCTCCTCTCCCTGTAGGAGGTATTTGTGGGTCAGGGCCGTGTGTCCGATGCGCAATCGAGTATGATGTTTGTTGGTTTTTGTTTGAGTAAAGGGAAGCATATAAAAAAAAATACTGGTCATTGGGTGCTGAGAAGAAGTAAGACAGATGGAAACGACAGAGAAAGTGAAGAAGTCAGACCTATCAATAACGCCCTCCAACCACCCATAGGTCAGATGATGATTGAGTTTTTAATGCACATTTTAC
>NW_004797325.1:1617842-1619847 GCF_000002075.1 Aplysia californica | reverse complement strand
AGAGAGAGAGAGAGAGAGAGAGAAGGCGGTCCTTTGTACTTTACGTAGTGCTGCGAATCCTTATGACAAGAGAAAATTTCGCTAGTAGAAAGGGACAGAAGGACAGGCATTCTACGGAAGATACAATTTCCTAACGACCTTCTATGGATGACCTTCCGTTGATAATAATAACATCTATCTAATGTCACTCTCCTTGTTACGTAAGTATAAAATGCTATTGCTATCATTCAACTTCAGAGTTTTTTATCTGTACAATGTAACCCTTCATCTATGTAGGCAAGTGGGTCAGAGAATCAAAAACAGTTTGTTTGAGTAAAGATTGTTTGTTTCAGTAAGAGTTTTACGGCACTTGCAACACAATAAGGTCATAGTTTAGTTTTAGTAGAGAGTTTTACGGCGTTCGCAACTGCATAAGGTTATTTGAGCGCCAGAAGATTAGAGGTGTTACAAGAGAGTAACAAACATAAAAAAGAAGAAGGAGAGATAAGGACAATAGATGTTTGATAGGAAAGAAGAAGCAAACCACACCAGAGCACCCACCAACCACCCACCTAAGGTCATATCAGTGTGGAAAATTAGAGGTGTTACAAGAGAGTAACAAACACAAAAAAAGGAGAGATCAGGACGATAGATGTTCGATAGGAAAGAAGGGCCAACCATCCACTTCGAGTAAAGAGAAGCGTATTGGTACAATAATCGTGGAATAGGGCTGAGATAAAGTGAGAAAGATAGACAGACAGACAGACAGACAGACAAACTGAAACAACACAAAGAAAAGACGAGAAAAAGAACCTACAAGTAGCGCCCTCCAGCCACCCGCAGTCCAAAAAAAAATGTGACACCCCCCCCAAAAAAAAAGCAAACAAACTAAACCTCACATAGGTACACAAAACTCATATAATTTTTTCATCAATAAAATAAGACATATTAATAAACCAAAAAAATGCGTAACTTCAACAAAAAATCATAAAACAACACACAATAAATAAATCACAGTACTTTATCAATTATAAAACAACACATAAACAAACACAGAAATCACGCTACTTCATCAATTAAGTTTTAGTCTGTGCAAGAGTTTTACGGAACTTGCAACACAAAAAGGGAATTGAAGTGCCGAAGATAAGAGGAGTCACTAGAGAGTAAAATACCAGGAGAAGAAAGAAGAGAAAAAAGGACGATGTACCTTTGATATAATTATGTATGAAAGAAGGAGTAACCCACACCAGAGCTCCCACTAACCACCCACTATCAATAAAGCAAAACATACTATACAAACAAAGAAACCATGCTATTTTTTAAATAAAATGACAAGTAGTATTTAGTAGTAACAAAAACAGAAATCATAAGACCAGAATGAATTAAGTAATCATTTACACTTTCGAGTGTTTTCATCGTTACCATTATCGTTATCATTATCATTATCGACTGTTGAAAGGTCAAGGGACACTTGCCACATAACCAGACATCTGTTTGTCCCAGGAGTAGGTTGTATCGGGTGTCTGGCCTGATAGATAATGACATGGCGACCATTGGCCAATCGAACCGATTAATTATGTTCATGAGTCAGCGATATTCTTTGATTGTTCACGTAACGGGGATATGGGCTTCAAGACACACTTATTGTGTATTTGAATATAGGCACAAATAAACATATAACATATTGTACCACAGAAAGACAGACATAAGAGGGAGACAGACAGACAGACAGACAGACAGACAGACAGACAGACAGACAGCAATCTACTCCATTTCTCCATGACCAACAACCCATCATAGAAGACACGTAGGATTATTCAATGATCCACTATCGACACGGCCGAATGTGACGGAAGAGAACAAGAAGAAGTGGATGACCGACGACTCCACTGCCAGCAGAGTGGTGTTGACACGCACTAGAACTAATAGAAGAAGCTATCCTGGACTCTCTCTCTCTCTCTCTCTCTCTCTGTCGGTCTCTCTGTCTCTCTCTCTCTCTCTCTCTCTCTCTGTCTCTCTCTCTCTC
>NW_004797325.1:1610325-1616162 GCF_000002075.1 Aplysia californica | reverse complement strand
ACACACACATTCTTAGTTTTAGTAGAGGTTTTACGGCACTCGCAACTGCATGAGGTCATATGAGCGCCAGAAGATTAGAAGTGTTATAAGAAAGTAACAAACATAAAAAAGAAGAAAGGGAGATAAGGACGATAGATGTTATATAGGAAAGAAGAAGCAAACCACACCAGAGCACCCGCCAACCACCCACCACACACCTTCAACATAACCCAGACATGCAAGTCTTTCGTTTAAGTAAGTCTAATTTAATTTGTTGGTGTTTTTACGCCCCCCTTCCACACTATTTAGATCATTTAGGGGGGGGGGGGGCGGGCTTCCAACTCAGCATCTTTTCATTTCTATCTCTAGTTAGCGATTTCGGGGACTTGCAACAGAAAAGATGAGAGTAAGATAAAATGTAAGGACGACAGACTTTTGATAGGAAAGAGGGGGCAAACCACACTAGTGCACCTGCCAACCACCTATCTCTCTTGTTGTTTTTTTTAATAATACATTTCTAGCTAAAAGAAGTACATCGACACAATAAATATGGACACACAGAGTCAGGGAACACCAAGATAGACAGACTGGGGAGAGAAAAGTAGGAACTACCAGTGGCGCCCACCAACCACCCGCAGCGACTGTCGAAAAATGACGCCGTTGGAAAAGGTCAGCAGAACAGCTTGATTAAATATTAAAATAAAACCGCTAATCTAGCATTTCTTGGTACAACAAAGATCGGTCTGTTCCATATTGGGTCCATTCTTTATACGAAAGACTACCTGGCGCAATTTTAAAAATACTGACTTCGACAAGTTTGGTTTAGTTTTGATACGAGTTTTACAGCACCTGCAACACAATTCGGTCCTACAAGTGCCACAGATTTAAGGTGATACCAGTGAAAAACACGCGAAGAAAAGGAGGAGAGAAAGTAGCGATATATGTTTGATAGGAAAGAAGGTGCAAACCACACCAGAGTACCCGCCAACCACCCACATGGACTTCTGTTTGAGTTAAGAGAAGCACGTCGACTCGATCATAATAGCCATAAGGAGCAAGGAAAGAGAAATGCTGAAAAGACAGAGAGAAATGCTGAAAAGACAGAAAGAAACTACACAAAGAAGTGGACTTTCTACTATTGGCACCCTCCAATGGGCCTCAAACCACCCAGTCGTTACACTGGAGACTTTACCAACTGCCAGAGGCCAGAGTAGCCACAGGTATAAAAAGCCACTAAATTTCCACAAAACCACTACGAGCTACCGCAGAACAGTCAGCATTGTCAAAAGTGCCGTAATGTCACGACTTTGGGAAAACAACCCCGTTACCCTTAGCCGTGTCACCGAACGTAACCTTGAGCAACTTTGAAATAAAAGAGTCTTTGAAGGCGACTATACTTGAACTTCTAACTAAGCCGTCCCATTCCGCGTCAAAAAAAAATGTCTTGAACGCTAGCTGTAGTGTCGGTTGTTCACTCTCTTCTGACCGAGGTTAAAACAAGATAAAACTGAAATCGCTCTGTTTTACATCCTCAGATCTTTGCAGACAGGTCTAAAAGTTGGAAGGCCAACAGAATCGAAAAACCCATTCTGGAAGTCCACTGCAAAATAAAGTTCCGACAAGGTTTCTTTGATGCAAGCCGAAAACTGTGTTGTTGTTTTTTCTTCTTTTTTTTTTAAAATCAATAGGCCTAATATATAGGGGATTTCGAGCACACGTCTAAAACGTTGGCATATTTTCCTCAACACCAGACTTTGACGTTCGCCTAAGAAGAGGTAGGGGAGAACTCTTCATCAGCTCAAAAATACATCGTATACCTAGAACTAAGAACAGCGCACCCTGGTAGAGTCGAACTGTGTAAATTTAAACAATTTAAGACCCCTCACAAAAAAAAACCACCAACAATCAAAAACAATTTTTTTTTAACACTAAATTTAATAAACCAGGACCAAAAAAGTCCATGACCTGACCCACGCACGTTGCAAATACATGTAGTAACGCAAACAGCCCGCCAAAATTGACCATTAGAAAAAGGTGAAGCTTCAAATCGAACAATTACCCCCCAAACAGGCATCTTTCAATTTAATACTAGGGGAAAAGAGGAAACCTTGTCCTTGTGTCAGTCTGTCGTCCTTCTCTCCTCCTTGATTTCTTTGAATGTTACTCTCTTCTAATACATGTACCTTTATTCTTCACCACTTACGACTTAATTCTGTTGCAAGTGCTGTAAAATTTACAAAAACCGTGATTCAGTCTTGTGACACAAAATACGTCGGACCTCCGGTAAACAGAATCCCAATTAGATCAGCCAAAGTGAGGACTAGGAAGTCGCTGGTCGTGCCTTCGGGACCAGAGGAAAGAAAGTGACGCAGTATCTGGTTACATAGTGACCTTTATAACCCCACAGGGGAGTAAAAAAAAAAGGGGGGGGGTAGGGGGAAGAGAGAGAGAGAGAGAGAGAGAGAGAGAGAGAGAGAGAGAGAGAGAGAGAGAGAGAGAGAGAGAGAGAGAGAGAGAGAGAGAGAGAGAGGGGCCAAGGTGTGAACTGACACCATCATTTTGTGGTGAGAGCAAGAAAAATAAAGAACAAAAAAGAACAAAACAAAAACACCAATGGAAAGAGAAAGATTTCCCAAAAAAACACTGGAAAGTGGTAGATTCGGGGTTTTTAAAAAAAATTTCATAAATGAATGTTTAAAATGCAATCGTTGGAGACACATCGTATTGACGCACTAACATTGGACAAAAAGTTCATTTTGTATGACGCTGGACTACAGAGTGAAAGGTCCTGGTTCGAATCCCCTAAGGAGAGGTCCAAACTTGCTTTATTTGGGGGCGTTTTCAAAGCTCTCCATCCACTCGGCTCGGTCCTTTCGAAGCTTTGGAGATCCCGACTCTTATTTAACCTTACACTACTGAAAGGGGTGTTAAACATAATACTCAATGGTACACGTGCTGTCATTTAGTGCTGCAAACGAACAAACGGCACTTTTGTTTTAGTAAGAGGTACACGGCCTCACAACATAATAAATATAGTCATCTGAGTGCCAAAGAATAGAGGTGTTACAAAAGAGTAACAAACACAAAAAAAGGATGAGCGAAAAAGACAACAGATGTTTGATGGGAAGAAGGAGCAAATCACACAGGAGCGCCCGCCATATAAATACAAATCTTAATGATGTATTTCTGAGTAAAAACTAAGAACGGATGGTAAGAAAGAATTTTAAGGGCCAACATACTAGAGGAGCCACGATTTAAGAAAGTTGGACATTTACAAAAGGCAAGCTGCTTCAATGCCGTACTGTCTGTTAGGGCGCACCATAAAGAGAAATTTTCGTTTTTAAGAAAGTTGGACATTTACAAAAGGCAAGCTGCTTCAACGCCGTACTGTCTGTTAGAGCGCACCATAAAGAGAAATTTTCGTTTTTAGAGTTTTACGGGACTAGCAACACATATAAATCACACAAGCGCCGACGATTGGTGGTGTTACTAGAAAGTAACACAAAGAAAAGAAAGACGATCGACGTTTGGATATAGGGAGCAACGCACACCACACCACCCCAGAACACCCACACAAGGAGAAATACCCTGGAGGACACGTCGTCTGTGAGACCTGCAATCGACACCTTTTATCGCCTCTACACAGCCGCCAGACGGGAGTCAAATGGACGTTCAAAGCCGACAAAAATATATAAAAAATAAGCCAGTAAAATTGAGCCCAAAGTCTAGCAACCTAATGGGTCTACGAGTTTTAAGTTTAAGTTGAGTAGAAAGAAGCACATAGACACAATAACGGCCACGATAGTGCAGGGAAGATTAAGCAAGACAGACGACAGAAACAACAGACGGGAAGAAAAGAAGTAGAACCTACCAGGAGCACCTTCCAACCACCCACTTTAATGGTAAACCATCAACCCACAGATAAACGCTCAAGGCCGACCACTGAGGTAAAGTAAAGCCCCAAGCCTAGACGCTCATGTATAGCCCCAAGCCTAGTATTAGTATCCTCAGATAGCCTTGCCCCAAGGAGCTCCCAAGCCAAAGGCCTGGCAGCTTAAGGCGCCGGAGCTCTTGAGTATCATTATTTCACGCAAACAGGCAGGGCCGTTTGAAATAACCATCAACATGTCCTGACACAGCGGCCCAATCCAATCGCCTGCCAGACCAAAGTTGTATAACGTTGCAAGATATGCCCACTAAACTGGTTTTGATCAACTCGTTTTTCAGCGCGGTCTTCATAGCCAAGGTCACAATGTACATGTCCGTCACTGTACCTACCCAAAGCTTTGAATCCAAGGCCTTTGTATTTGTAAAGCAGTTTTTTTAACACGCCGTAAATTGAGGAATTAGGGTGATATTCGCAACTTTCATGACGTACTAGGTACGTCAAAATGTGAGTACACTTCAGAAACCTACCAGCTATTCCAAAAGGGCATTAAAGTTGAAATGGTTGAATAAAATGATTAACAATCCAAAGCATTTTCACAAAAAGCAAGTGAACTGGATGCCGAGACACCACTCTAATCCATGAGATCAAAGTGTCCCAAATTAAATGTGCAGAAAATCGTACAATGGCATGTGTGTGTGTGTGTGTGTGTGTGTGTGTGTGTGTGTGTGCGTGTGTGTGCGTGTGAGAGAGAGAGAGAGAGTGTGTGTGTGTGTATGTGTGTGTGTGTGTGTGTGTGTGTGTGTGTGTGTGTGTGTGTGTGTGTCTAAACATAACCAACAACAACGAAAAAAACCGGGCCCACAAACGCTGCTAAAGGGCTCTACCCTAGACGGTCATATAATCGCCTAGGCTCTACCCTAGGCTTCCTCAGAACTGAGAAGGCCTAGGCTGTACCACACAACAGGCACACAAAAAGGCGCACACATCACTAGACAAAAAGAATTAACTCTTAAGTACTTTAGTAAGCATTTAACAGACGCAATGTTTTGCCCGATCAGTAGCAGATGACATTTCCACACACACTAACAGACAAAAATAAACACACACACACACACACACACACACACACACACACATATACAAACACACACACACACAAATAGAGAGAGAGAGAAACGCAAGTTTACATTACATATTTTTAATGCATACCTGCTTTTTTTACAAATCAGACAAAGAAAACAGAAATGAAAAATCTATCATGAATGATGAAGTTATTGAAAGTGCCCTAAAAACAGAGCGTCTACTTCAAGCGTCGCTGTCGAATGGCCAGTGACCAGAATGAATGGGCGTCGTAAATGAGTTAACAACGTTATGAAAAGCCTCCCTTATCACCCTGAGGCCGACCCACATCATAGGCGAGGCACAGTTGTACTTAACAACCACCACCTGGTGAAAGGGGGGGGGGAGTTCAGAGGGTAAGAGGGGAGGTGGCGCGTTAAGTGGAGAAAAAGTGTGAGTGAGAGAGAGAGAGAGAGAGAGAGAGAGAGAGAGAGAGAGAGAGAGAGAGAGAGAGAGGGGGAGAGGGAGAGAGGGAGAGAGAAAGAGAGAGGGGGGGGGAGAAAAACTATTTGACCAGGGAGAAATGTCAAGGTCGTAAACTCCAGCTGGCTGGCCAAGCTTGTCAGGCCCTAAGAATAGGCACAGGCTATATCTAGGGAGGCCGCAGTACAGTGCCTTAAAAGGACACTGCTCGTGTTCACTTAAAAGAGAGTGCGTGCACGCGCGCACACACACACACACACACACACACACACACACACACACACACACACACTCACACACATACATATACACGCACACACACACAAACACATACACAAACACACGCATACACACACACAGACAAAAACAAAAAAGAAGCAATCGCGTAGCGAAAAAGATACACGGTAAAAGCTGAGAAAGTTCTGAG
>NW_004797325.1:1606833-1608014 GCF_000002075.1 Aplysia californica | reverse complement strand
CGTGCGTGCGTGCGTGCGTGCGTGTGCTGTGCGTTTGTGTGACATGTCATCTCATGAGACTCAGGGGAGGGGGAAGGCATGCACGTTAACTCTGACAAGGGGGGAAGAAGTCCTGCACTTTATATAATTGACACGCAACTCCATCAGAGGCCATATAAGTGCCCGGTATTAGGATGTGTTACCAGACAGTAACATACATAAAAGATAATGAAGAGAGAGTTTTGAGTTTGAGAATCTCATCGATGCGATAAGGGTCATTAGTGTAGGGAAGAAGCAAGACAGCAGTTGGAAACAAAAGAGGGAAAGAAAAAAAAAGGAGGACCTATCAGTAGTGCCTTCCAACTATCTGTGTGATAATATCTGCTTCGTTTGGTCTAGTTTTAACTAGAGTATTACGGTATTTGCAACTCAAATACTCGCAACACACAAACATGTCACATAAATGCTGAAAAGAGTAGCATACAAAGAAAGGTTTCCAAAAGGAGGAGAGATAAGGACGACAACAGTAGCAGCTGTTTTATAGGAGAAACGAGCAAACCACACGAGAGCACCCGCCAGCCACCAAAGGAAAAGAAAAGAAGAGGTGTCATCTACTATCTTCTAGTGACGCACATCTACCATCCGCAAAGTCTACATCAATTTACCTCTATGTAACCAACGTGCCAGAGACGTCCAGTCAGCGCACAAAAAAAAGACCGCTTATTCAACACAGAAAGCGTTTTGTGTACATCCCTCCTTTATCTCTACATATTAGCCTGACGACAGGTGTGAAGTGATGTAGGGAGAGGACTTGCACATTTATTCAGCGGAAGATGGGACGCTTTCTACGGGGGTTTTTTTTAGTAGGAGTTTTATGGCACTTGCAACACAATAAAGTCATTATAAGTCCCGAAGATTAGAAGTAACACAAGAGCTAGAGAGTAACAAACACAACAAGAAGGAGGAGAGATACGGACGATAAATGTTTGACAGAAAAGAAGGAGCAAATCACACCAGAACACCTGACAACCAATCAAATGAGCCTTTCTACCTCACAAATGCCACTGCAATGTGCATAATCACAGAAGTAGATTGTCGAAAAGCCTATAAACAAGAAATTTACATTCATTTCACGTTTCAGGCAAAAACTCTTTTTCAACACACAAACACACAAACACACACACGCACGCACGCACGCACGC
>NW_004797325.1:1604312-1605910 GCF_000002075.1 Aplysia californica | reverse complement strand
TTTAGAGAAGAAAATTTTTTGGTCGCTACCCGGAATCGAACCCGGGACCTTTGAATGAGAGGCCAACACCTTAACCTCTAGGCCACGAGAGCCCCCAGCGGGGGTTTATATTATGCTGAAAAAAAACAGGTAACAAGACGTTCTCTTTTTAGTTTGAATAGAGGCAGGAAAAACACATCGATACAACAACGGTCATTTAGAGACGGTTTGAGTTTTGTCTGTTTTAGTAGAGGTTTTACGGCGCTCGTAACAGCATAAGGTCATATGAGCGCCAGAAGATTAGAGGTGTTACAAGAGAGTAACAAATATAAAAAAAAGAAGAAGGGGAGATAAGGACGATAGATGTTTGATAGGAAAGAAGAAACAGACCACACCAGAGCACCCACCAACCACCCATCGGTTTGAGTTTGGAGTAAAGAGACTGACATCGACACAATCAATAACGGCCATATGGCTGGTGAGGGGAAGAAGCAAGACAAATAGATAGAAGAAATAGAGGGAATAAATAGAATATTTCATAAAACGATTAAGTTGAGGTGGGCAAAACGTTACGCTTGTGGTCCTCGAAGTAACACATGTTATGTGGCCCATGTGGCCCTTGGTGGAGTCCGAGTCTGACATGCCGAGTACAGTTTTAACACCACTCTCAACACTGCCAGATTATTTAAGACGTCGGACCTCCAAATCTAACGCCCGTATCCGATAGAGCCTCTAGTCAAATGGGTGGAGGGCTTTGGAAAACACTCTATTATCTATACCAACCCAAGTTCAGAACGCCCCGTTGTAGATTCAAATCAAGGCCATCCAACCAAATGTGAGGCATGCTGACAAAATGAGTTACTTCTCGCAATCCACAAATGGAGATTTTGGCCAAAAATCACCATTAGGGTCAAACTTGTAGATTTTCAGTTGATGCCATATTCTCCAACTCTAACCTGTCTTTTATTATTCCCTACTTATAAACTGTAAAAACTTCACCTATAAGCATGATGTATCTATTTCCTTAAGGCTTGAATCTGAGAAGTAACTCATTTTGTCAGCACACTTCACAAATATCAATTGAGTTGTTTGTTTTAGTACGTATTTTACGGCACTTGCAATACAAAAGGGTCAAAGAAGTGCCGAAAATTAGAGGAGTTACATGAGAGTAACAGACGAAAAAGGAGAGAATAAAAGAACGATAGATACAGTCTGATAGGAAAGAAAGAGCAGACCACACCAGAGCACCCGCCAACCAACCACCCACCCGTTTGAGAGGCGCACCCACAAGACAGACAGACGGCCAGAAATACATGATGTAATAGAGGGATTAGACAGAAGGTAGACCCTATCAGCGGCGTCCTCCAACCACCAGCGGGTTTGTTTAAAAGAAAAAAGAACATGTAAGATAAAAAGAAATCGAAACAGTGCATAGCTCAGCCAGCATGTACCGAAGCACAGAGGGAAGAGAAACACATGTCTGCCGATGACGTATCAATGAAAGCAAATATAAATACACAGAGAGATAGATAGCGAGAGAGAAAGGAGATGAGGGTGAGGGAGCGAGAGAGAGGGGGGAGGGAGAGGGAGGGAGGGAGAAAGAGAGAGAGAGAGAGAGA
>NW_004797325.1:1603332-1603635 GCF_000002075.1 Aplysia californica | reverse complement strand
AGAGAGAGAGAGAGAGAGAGAGAGAGAGAGAGAGAGTGACGTCATCCCCCCGGGAGAATAAGTGCAACACAGTGCCAGGGTACAGCAAAATGAAAGCACAACCAACCATGAAGTAAGGTCAGGGTGACACACGATAGACACAGACACACACACAGACAAACAGACACACACGCGCGCGCACACACATACACAGGGGAGAAGGAGACAGACAGAAAAAGAGCAAGAAAAATATAGATATTAAAAGAGAGAGATAGAGAGACAGAGAGAGAGACACAGAGAGACGAACACACACACACACACACA
>NW_004797325.1:1600565-1602187 GCF_000002075.1 Aplysia californica | reverse complement strand
AGAGAGAGAGAGAGAGAGAGAGAGAGAGATGGGATGGGATGGGATGGGGTGGGTGCTAAAACACTGCTCTCAAATTGTAGTTAACAGGCGATATCAGCATGAAAAATGGCCAATCGTCGCTTGGAATAGACCAGTAGCAGCAAGGAGAAGAAATGGAAGGTTGCATGAATGGCGACAGAATTCGGCGACCACTCGCGACCTGAATTATTTTATTTTTTATTTATTTATTTACTTTTTTATCTTTATTTATATATTTTATTTTTTTTAAATATTTTTTTAAGGGGGGGTAAGTGTTTTACGGCACCCGCAACAGCATAAAGTCACATGAGCGCACGGGACTCATTAAACTTAAAACATTTTCAGTTGGTGGGAAATTTTGAATGTTGTCCGGGTGGCGGCCGAAGCCTACTCTCGTCGATTTTAGATTACCAAGGGATCTTTAACGTGCGCAACTAGCACACTGGACCTTCGAGGTTTTTCGCCCTTGATGGAGAAGGCTAGGTGTAGATCTTTCTTACCAGAAGGTCAGGGGCGTGGCTGAAAGACAGCAGTAAGAAGGAGCCAATGAGTAGCAGTAGAAAGGCTGAAGAAAGAGTCAGGAGCCCAAAAGAGGGGGCAAAGGAGGTGGGGTGGGGGGCAAAAAGTTGAGACGGAAGTAGACGACAGAATTTTGTTGCAGAGCAGGAAAGGAGGTGAAAGGAGACAATTTTCTAAATGAACATTTTTCAATCGCTACCCGGATTCGAACCCGGGCCGGGACCTTTGAATGAGAGGCGAACACCTCAACCACAAGGCAACGAGAGCCTCCGCGTGAAAATTAGGCTTCGGTCGGGTTACAAACTGCAACGGTCAGAAAATCTTAGTTCAGTTCAGGTTTTAGTAAAAGGTTCACGTCACTTGCAACAAAAAGAAGTCCCCCAAGAAATTAATATAGGTAGGGTTTATTTTTTTCGTCCCAATCGATACAATTTAGATCGTTTAAGAGGCGGGCTTCCAACCATGGCTGTCAGGGCCAACCCGGACTATGAAGAATACATCCCAGACGAAAGACTGAGATAGTGTACTCGATAAAAGTGTTCTCCCCTGGTGGGGAATCGAACTTAGGTCTGACGCGTGCAACGGGGAAGCCCCTAACCGTTACACTCCATACACCGGTCCCATAGGTCATACAAAGATTAGAGGTGTTACTAGAAAACAAAATACAAAGAAAAGATATAGACAATACATATTAGAAAGGAAAGAAAGAGAAAACCACACCAGAGCACCCGCCAACCACCCCAAGACATAAACGACGATATAATTAAGTTTGATAGGATAGAAGAACCAAACCACACACCGGAACACCCACCAACCACCCAATTCTGCCGAATTTCAAGGATAAATCCCAAAGGAGCCGTTTTTAAGGACACAGGCGCCATGCCGTGACGTCACTCCTCCCACGACCAGCTCTGTGACAAAAAACAACTCACTCGTCGTCAATGAGTGGCGGCCTTGTGACCTACTAACAGTGAGGCATGGGCGTGGGAGGGAAAGAGACATTGATAGAGTGAGAGGCATGATAGGGGGAGAGGCATAGATAGGGAGAGAGAGAGAGAGAGAGAGAGGGAGGGAGGGAGAGAGAG
>NW_004797325.1:1596743-1598112 GCF_000002075.1 Aplysia californica | reverse complement strand
CTCTCTCTCTCCCTCTCTCTCTATTTCTCTATCTATCTATCTCCATACAAAGAAATGAAGGAGAGATTTTTTTTTAAAAAACGAAAGACGTTTGATAAGAAAGACAAAGCAAACCACACCAGAACACTTGCGCACCACATGTCATTGTGTCCACCAGTCACCCACCGAGAGGCGAACGGAGGTGATAAAAAGAACGAGAAACGAGAAAAGAAGATGGACCAATCCGTTTAAACAGTAAAAAGAAGTACACCGAGTCAACATAATAATTGCCTTAAATGGCAAGACAGAAACAGCTGTGGCAGAGAAAAAAAAGCAGGACTCACCAGAAACCCTTCCCCCTACCCCTTCCCAATACATACACACACCACACACCCTCCAACCACCAGCTTATAGAGAAACGATAAGTCATCCGATGGATGACAGCCATGGCTCCCTGCCAAAACACAGGTTTCGCCGAGTGTCAAGCCTTGACAAAGTATCAGGCTAAACAAAGACATAAAAATGCAGCGCGTCTAGACATTATCCCTCTCTAAAAAAAAAAAAAAGAAAAAGAAAACGAGAAATTCTCGAAAAACACATAAACAAGTACATCTATATAAAACAGGGCTTATCAGGCAAAACCTTCGTACCTACAAATATCCCAACAACAACAACAACAACAACAACAACAACAACAACAACAACAACAACAAATAGAAAGAAAGAAAATGAGAACGAAAAAGAATGGGATAAAAGGAAAGAACGACAGATTCCCTAACAAATGACTTAAAAGAATACAATGTAATCTTCTGCAATCAGAACGAGTGGGACGCTCACTAACTAATAAAAACAATTTTTAAAAATTAGGAAGAGACAAATACAATTCCTGGGACACTAGTACAGACATAAACCTGAACATCTAGGCTCTCACTGGAATGATCAGCCTAGAAAAATAGACGTCAAACAAGGCTCTTTTTTAGGCATCGTGGCCAATCGACCATTACAGGCGTGTTCTGTATGATGTATCTCAGCCTTTGTTTACTGCAATCATAATTGTCTGTCAAAGTAGTAGTAGTAGTAGAGGTTTTACGGCACTCGCAACTGCATAAGGTCATAAGAGCGCCAGAAGATTAGAGGTGTTACAAGAGAGTAACAAACATAAAAAAAGAAGGAGGGGAGAAAGGGACGATAGATGTTTGATAGAAAAGAAGGAGCAAACCACACCAGAGCACCCGCCAACCACCCGCTGTCTGTCAAAGTCTGTCGATGTCCAAAGCATCCGCAGAGAAGAATATACATTTCTTTTGGGTAATAGAAGTCCACAGTTAAATGATAACGAACATGGTAAAGACAAGGGGGAGGAGGGGGGGTGTGTGTGAAAAGAACAAGT
>NW_004797325.1:1594139-1595648 GCF_000002075.1 Aplysia californica | reverse complement strand
AACCCCCCCCCCCCCCCTCCCTAAGATACAGAGTGACGCCCAGAGAGTCACGAAGGGACCATACCAACAAAGAAAATGCCGAAAAACTAAACTTTAAAAAAAAAAGAGTTTTACGGCACTTGCAACACAAATGAGTCAGCACAAATAATCCAAAGATTAGTGGTGTTACTAGATAGCAACATACAAAGAAAAGAATAAGGAGATTGGTGTTTGATAGGAAAGAAAGAGCAAAACACACCACCAAAACACCCGCCAATCGCTCATCCTGGAAAGAGGTACTGTTCTGTCGATAAGCTGACATTTAAAGGAGCATGGTATTGCACAGTACTCAAATTTGAAAGCGAGCTTACTGTCTTTGATTTAACGTTATTAACAGTTTTACGGCGCTTGAGACACAAATAGGTAATTCAAGTGCCGACGATTAGAGGTGTTATTAGAGAGTAAGATAGAAAAAGAAAGGAGAAGATGATATAAGGACGATAGATGTTTATTAAAAAAGGAGCAAACCACAGCAAACCACCCACCAACCATGCACCGCGCGAGTGTGTGTGTGAGGGGGGGGGGGTGAGAGGGGGAGAGAAATAGACCAGAGATGGACAGATACATACGATGAAAAAAGACCTGTCCATACGGGAATCGAACCTTGATCGAACTCGCGTCCTCTGCGTGCGACAGCAACGCGCGTAACTGCTACACCAACACAGACGCTGATGCGAAAGAATTGAGGTAGATATCTAATTTGCTTTTGCGTGTGTGTGTGTGTGTGTGTGTTTACGTGAGAATTTTCTTATCTAGCTCTAACCAGCATACTATCCGATATATCTACAGGGATATCTAATGACGTCACGTCGCCATTTTATCATCAGATACGATATCGCATCGACGTTTGCACTCCCAAATTGTGATATATATATAAACAGAGTCCTTTTCGACTCGAATTTCCCTTATCTATAAGGCCTTTCCGACCGACCTACATTCTTAATCAGAACCCAGGACAAAGCGAAGCGGTTTGTTTCATAACACAAACACGCCCTACTTTCGTGAAAGGTAACAGTGGAATTTTTTTTTTAAAATAAATTTAAATCCGTGCTTTCATTTCTTCCGTTCGCTCACTTGACACTACACTACACAATCGGACGAACGTGCGAACCGGCATTCATTGGCGACTTCTTGGGGGTCAAGATTTCCCTTATCGTTGCACAACATCACAATAGGAAAATAGCACCGGTGAAATCTCTCCCTGTTTCGAGCGTCAGTAAACAGAAGCGCATCGATACGATGAAGGTCATTTAGTGCAGCGGAATATTGTTTTTTTGTTTAGTATAGGGTTTTACGGCGCTCGCAACTGCATAAGGTCATATGAGCGCGGGGGACACACCTTATACTTTTCGTTGGTAGGAAATTTTGAATTTTGCCCGGGTGGCGGCCGAAGCCTACTCTTATCGATTTTAGACCACCAAGGGATCTTTAACGCGCGCAAATTGCACACGGGCCCTCCGAGATTGCAGG
>NW_004797325.1:1592084-1594039 GCF_000002075.1 Aplysia californica | reverse complement strand
GGTAGCCTTTGTAAGAGTAATTTAAAGTTAAAGTACTTGCAATACAGGGGGATCGACGAACATAATACAGAAATAACGGAAGGAATGGGGAGGGAGGGGGGGTAGCCTTTGTAAGAGTAATTTAAAGTTAAAGTACTTGCAATACAGGGGGATCGACGAACATAATACAGAAATAACGGAAGGAATGGGGAGGGAGGGGGGTAGCCTTTGTAAGAGTAATTTAAAGTTAAAGTACTTGCAATACAGAGGGATCTTATACGTGCCGAAGACTAAAGGTGTTACTAAAGAGTAATAAAATAATTTTCAAAAGAAAAGGGGGAGGAGAAATCACGACAATAGATTAGGTTTGATAAGAAAGAAGAATCAAACAACACCAAAGTACCCGCCCACCTATCCAAACACTCTCCAAGTTTTGAGTTTGAGTAAAAATAAGCACAATCACACCAAAAGGGTCATCTAGAGCTGGGAAACGTAAGACAGACAGACAGACAGACAGACAGACAGACAGACAGACAGACAGACAGACAGACAGACAGACAGACAGACAGAAGCAACAGATGGACAGTAAAGAATCAAAACCTACCAGTGGCACCCTCAAACCACCCACAAACCAGGAACAAAACACAAACACAAAAGAGAAAAACAAAACAAGGGTCGTACTCACCACACAGTCTAATAGACCAACAACGTTCTGGTGGTGAAGACTGGATAACTCCTGTGGGAAGAGATCACAAACAACAGGTGAGAGGGAATTTATGTAAGAGGTAAGCTTATTATTTGTTTTTATTGTAAGTAAGTATTTTACGCCCCTGTCGGTGCTATTAAGGTTATTCAAAAAGCGAGCTCCAACCCTGCCTATCGGGACCAACCTGGACTGAGGGGACAATGTCCCAGCAGAAAGGCCGAGATACTTGATAAAAATTTTCCCCAAACGAGAGTCAAACTTAGGTCTTCTGCGTGTGACGACAAGGCCATACCCATAACCACTAACTGCACCACAGATATCAGTTCTGTAAGACTAACTTTATTTATGAGTGAATAGAAACAAACTGACGCAACATTAATGTTCAGCCAACAAATGCTAGATTGTTAGAGGAAAGAGGTGCACATTGCAACAAAAACGGTCACTTAGTGCTGAAGAGGAAAGAAATGCAACAGATAGAAACAACAGAAGTAGGACCCACTAATGGCGCCCTCCCACCACCTGCGACAAGTGCTCGAAAACAGCCAGCCAGCCAGACAAGACAGAGGAATACGTATACTAATCAATGGCGCGCTTCCAAGCACCGACATTTGAGAAATTTAGAGACAAAGAGATCGCCTAAATAAGAACCATATGTTGGGAACATGGAATCTTTCAATATAATGAAACAAAAAAAAATCAACAGCTTTACATACTTTTATGTGAAACAAAACCCAGACACTGATTTGGACAACTGCAGCCGGATGCTGATAATAACTACAATAATAATACCCAATGCGTATTGCCCATTTCAAACTTTTTTTTATTTATTTGATACTGTCGGACCTGCATCTGTGGTGTAGTGGTCAAGTATTTTGCCATTGAACGCAAGAGATCACAGTTCCATTCCCAAGTGGGGAAGAAATTTTCATCAAGTATCTTGGTCTTTCTGCCGGGATGATGTATCTATGTCAGGCAGGGCCGTAAGCCCTCCTAAACTATCTACATGTATATTGTGTCATATCGCAACGAAAAACAACTTCATTTAGCAGTGACCAGTGTGGACGTACCTTTAGGATAGTGATTTCCTTGCTGAGCAGCTGCTGAGACTTTAGAAAGTTTTTCTTCTTGATGGCTTTTATGGCCACCAGCTGATCATGATTCTGAGAAGAAAACAACAACAAAAAAGGTAGGGTTAGAGTCAGAACTTTACACAACACTCTTTTTAACAAATAGGGGGCTACTTTTTAAAGCCTCCCCCTCACACCCCCCC
>NW_004797325.1:1586268-1589547 GCF_000002075.1 Aplysia californica | reverse complement strand
ACACACACACACACACACACACACACACACACACACACATACACACACACAGACAGAGGGAGAAAGAAGGAACAGAGAGAGCCAGAGAGAAAGAGAGCAAGAGGGGGGGATATAGGGCAGATGACAGAGAGAAAGAAAAAACTTTAAAGGGAGAGAGACAGAGAGACAGACAGACAGACGTAAAAAAGAGTAAAGAGCCAACGGGGAAAAATGGTGTACTTGCGTCTGCAAGCGTATGTCACATTGGCAAGCACGTGTGCACATTTATTTTAAACATGCCACAACAACCGCCATAAACAAAAAAAGAAGAATTTCTAGGACAGACAGACGCCGCTAGGGGCTGCCCCAAGCTGGTAATACACATCATAGTTAGCTGTCTGCCTCAACAGTCAAAAGGCAAACTAAAATTCACTCGTTTGTTTAGCAGTCCGAGTTTTTTTAAGGCACTTGCAACACAAATGGGTCATATGATATATAAGCACCAAAGATTAGGTGTTACAAAAGAGTGGGATGCAAAAATATAAAGAGGAGGAGTCGAGATGACGATAACTGACATGAAAGGAGGAATAAAGCACCCAGAATTTATATATATAAGCTTGGGTAACAGCGAGAGGAAAATGGCTTTTGGCACTTTTGGGGGTCGCAACAACAATGGGTGGTATGTGCCTGTGTGTGTGCGCGCGCGCATGTGTGAGTGTGTGTATGAGAGAGAGAGAGAGAGAGAGAGAGAGAGAGAGAGAGAGAGAGAGAGAGAGAACCACCCGTGCCAAAGGCACACAAAAAAATATGGTAATTGTATATAGTCTCGGTTTAGCCACAGACGACTTATATACCATACCATTCAGTGAAGGGAACAGAGCTCGAAAAGCCATGGGATATATGCATAAAAGCGTCTGTTTGGAAAAAAAGTGTGTGTGTGTGTGTGAGTGCATATAATAAGTGTGTGTGTGCGTGTGTGTGTGTGTGTGTGTGTGTGTGTGTGTGTGCGTGCGTGCGTGCGAGTGTATGTAAGTGTGTGTGCGCGTGTGTGAGGGTGTGTGTGTGTGTGTGTGTGTGTGTATGTGTGCATGTCTGTGTGTGTGTGTGTGTGTCCATGTCTGTGTATGTGTGTGTAGTTTTGTGGATGGTGGGTGGAACGCCGTATCAGCCAAATGCTCGCGCCCAAACCCGAAGACTTGAGACATTGTGAGAATTGGCCAGACACAAATGGGTTTTTCTTTTTTTTTTCTCCCTGAGGCTAGAATAAGAGAATCTATTTAACATTTCGGGGAACTGAAACGATACCATCAAAAAGAGAGAGAAGACATTACAAGGAAAGCGAGCGACCATCCAAAAAAAGGAGGGGGGGGGGGTAAGCAGACGATCAAGTGTGTGTACCCATAATGAAACATTATCGATCAAACGATACAAGGTGCCGACATCGAAATCGTACCAGTGCACACTGCAGTTCTGAGATTGATCGATGTAATTTAGGATGCTGACATTGTGGATGGATTATGTATTTTTAGCAGACTATAAATAAATAGAAGGAGAAAAAAAGGGGGAGGGGGACAAGAATGAGAGGAAGCACATGAAAAATTATGTAACGATCTTCCCCCCCCCCCCCCCAAAAAAAAAAACCACAATTTTTTTAAAAAATAATAACAAACAACAGTATGAATAAAGTGAAGCACATAGACACAAAAAAACAGCCAGTTCATGAAAGGGAAAAGTAAAACAGACACACAAAAGGGCCAAAATAGAGAAGTTGAAACCAACCAGTGGCACCCCCCATACACTCACAAGACGGTAGTTGACACAACGATAAACATACACTCGTGAACGACGCGGTAAGTAAGGTCACGCAATCAGAAGGATCGTAGGAACAAATCGTTTAAAGCTAGTACGGGGTTAGGAGAAAAGTAGGACCTTACAAGAAGTCACCACACAAAAGTACTAAATCTAGATCTAGTGACAGCTCAGCAGCAGCTGAGGCGACATAACAGCAAGCACGCTCTATTTTTAACCATGACAAAGAGGTTTCTGCGCACCAACCATTCATGGCGCACGCGAGCACCAAGGCTGAATGTCTCTAGGCCTATCTAAAGTAAAATCTGCAGCAGCTGCTGCCCGTCCAAGCCCACCCAGAACACACTCAACCTCGGCGTGCACACTTCACACACACACACACACACACACACACACACACACACACTGCAGTCAGCAAGCTATGCCTAGGCAACGGTATCTCGCCACTCAGCGAGCGGGTTTGTTTATGTCACGTGATGTAGGGAGGGTGACCTCGATTATCGACCAAATCAAAATACGGTCAGGCGTGTGGAGAATCTGCTTATGCAATACTTATTAAGAGAAAAAAAAAGGTAACAAAATCCCCCCCCCCCCCAAAAAAAATAAAATCGGCATACAGGTTATCAATGGCGTGTGCTTCAACTTGTCCAAACCAAAAACATTACAAAACTGTCTTAGCTTTAGTTTTAGTAGAGGTTTTACGGTGCTCGCAACTCGCAACTGCATGAGGTCATATATGAGCGCCAGGAGATTAGTGGTGATACAAGAGAGTAACAAATATAAAAAAGAAGAGGAGATAAGGACGATAGATGTTTGATAGGAAAGAAGAAGCAAACCACACCAGAGCAGTCGCCAACAACCCACTAAAATTGTGAATAGCCTTTGATTCATTAAATACGTTTAGTCTTTAATTTCAAATATATAACAAGTCTGGTTTACGAAAGACAGACAGAAACTAATGAGTCAAAAGGTGGTACCTATAGATGGCGTCCTTACGTGCCCTCCTATCATTAACGACCAGACACTAAGAAAAAAAAACAACAACACATTTTACAAAAACGGAACATTATAAAATAAAATAACAAATAGACCACCCTCACCACACAAACAAAACCACATTTAAGAAACGACACGTGTTTAAAATACAACACCGAAACTGACCCGACAGACAAAGAAAAACACATTAATTTAAAAAATGACAGTGTAATCCATTATACCCAATCGAGTGACGACCACACACCCAAAGAAAAACACATTTCAAAACGACACATAATGGATATAACGATAAAATATAATACCCCCTAGACTGCACCGCCCGTTATAACCATGGCCCTAACACATCGGTAGATGATAAAAAGAGATAAATATTCATACGCCATTCCAGCATTAGCGCCGTTCGACCAAGCCCTCTCTTCTAGCTTGCATGCCACAGGCGCCGAGTCCCAAAGGCAAAGACAGGACGGGCGCGCTAAAATACAGTAAATTATCCAG
>NW_004797325.1:1581921-1586168 GCF_000002075.1 Aplysia californica | reverse complement strand
TGTGTGTGTGTGTGTGTGTGTGTGTGTGTGTGTGTGTTATTTTGTTTGTTGTTCGGGGGTGGTGAAGAAAGAGCCCAGCATGACTGACAACAGGACATTCCTAAGCAATCAGTCGGGGTGTGGATCAACCAATCAGGACACTTGTTCTTTGTCGTGTTGTGTCGTGCCGCATGGGGCCTCGGAAACGGTTCCGACTGAATGCGCACACACCACAACACACAACACGACACAGCTGCTACGGCTTAACAGCAAACGGCCTCCTGATTGGCTAGTCCGCTTTGACCTGACCCAGATTTCTATCAAAGGAGGACGAGCCAAGGAGATGACGACGCCCAACCTTGACTGCCAAACAATAACAAAAAAGTTACGAAATAATTTCACATCCATCACTCATTGACGATAAAGTAAACCCGTTGTACAGCAACCACAATTTGAACCGTTCGTAAGTGCCAAAAAGAACTGACAATTTTTACAATCTACCCTTTTCCAGAGGGACATCTGCAATAAAAGGATCTGAGTCAGAGATATAATAGTTACGAAAGGAAAGGCCTTTTTCGCGCGGTGGACAGTCTTACAGGGGAATGTATAAATCTCCACGAATTCACGAGCCGTCACGTTGTGAACCATGCAGTCTGACAACAAAAGACGTTCGCGGTTCCCGCGGGTCAATTTTCTCTTCTAAAGAGTTTAAAAATGGAACCTGACGAAACCGTCTGCAATGCAACAACGTCATTTTCACCTGCGTGTATGCCAGGTGTTGGAAGATTTGGGGGTAAGGGAGGCGGCGATACCTGAGGCTTAATGTAATCCAGTAACGCAAAAGCGTGGGAGTTCTCAACAGACTGCATCTCCATCATGCGTATTCTTCAGAAATACACTGCTGTTTCCCAAACAAAAGCAGAGACTGCAGGTTTGCCAGTGACAGCACTCTTAGTTAACATGAACTTATAAACTGCAATTAACATCAGATAATAACATCAAGAGGTAGGGTGGGGCAAGTCAACACTTTTAAAAGCAAAAATAGAAAAGAAGAGATTTGACAACCAAAATGAATGTTCGATAAGGCCCCTGAACGCCTCTATATCTATTCAATCACAAAGCATACTTATGTGTAGCTTACACCCACACGGCAAGTTCAAGCAAGAGGGAGAAGGAGAAAAAAAAATGAAATAAGACAGAATAATCACAAGAGAAAAAAAAATGAAATAAGACAGAATAATCCCAAGAGAAAGAAAAATGAAAAAAGAGAGGCAGAGAAGAAATCTGTACATTCTTCAATTTTACTACACGATCAAAGAAGTCACAGCATATATATATATATATCTATAAAACATTGTTGTAACTGTTTCACAACTTTTCTAAAAGAAAAGACACTATCCTTTTACTCGAGTTTTGTGTTCTACTTTAAACTGAACTTTCTTTTTTATTTTGAAGAGGTTGTAAACAGTTGTTATTATAGTAGTCTCTGTCTAAGATCATGGTGCTCGGGAGAAAGGAAAAAGCGGGATCTTACGCGAACCGGGATCTTAGCCGAATGGCCAGGGTGGGAAAATACACAGTAACTCATTGTCAGGCCCATAATCTGTACAATGATCTTCCCTTACTTTAAATGAACTGACGTGACTCCTGGGCACTAAAAGTTCTTTTCAAAAGTCAGTTTTTTCTTCTTTTTTTTTTGTTTGGGGGCGGGGGGTGGGGCTTTTAAAAAAATACTGAGTCAGGTTGAAACCAGTTGGCTTCAAGCAATGCCCCCCCACCAAAAATGTATTGCTTTCCATCCCTAACGGAGTTCCCCACCCATGTCATGATGCATTATAAATCATTGTGTTGTGACCCCACCAACCAAAATTTTGAAAAAAAGAAAGGCAGGTTCACAGCCAACAGATGACCCCATTATGCAGAGAGGTGATCGGACAGTCAACGAGTACGGGCGCCAGTCTGTCTTGGAAGTTAAAGCACAAAACTAAAAGACGAGAGCGATGGTAGGGAAAATGTAAGCGTCCACGAGTTCATAGTTTGATAGAATGCAGTTTGACGCTTGAGTAGGCCCTCCCCACCTAGTGTGTGATGTAAGATCAGGCGGATGGCTTAGGTGATTGGGGAAATGGGTAAAGCAAGACATCGACAAGTTTACACCTTGGTGCGATCCCATCTCGGGTAAACAATGTAACTGCCGATTATCAAGATTAACAACTGAGGTGTGATCGCATTCATGAGAGTGAATGATCCGTGACACAACGGGCCGTACAATGATCGCACATTTTTGCTACTCGGTTGATCAGCTGAGTGCACCCAGGTTTCTTATTCTTTTTTTTTTCCTTACAAAAATAAAAAAATAACTAAATTATGATGAAAAACAGGATCTTAGCCAAATGTAGCTCCTTCAGTGTAGGATCTTAGGGGTGACTTTTAAATATAGTAAAAATTCTGTACTTTTCCCTGACACATCAAACTTGATATTTCACCAAACTATTTTAGTACAACAGTTGTCACCACATGGAAAGACTTACTTTTTTAGCTCGCCCTTTCCACACTGTGGCAAAGGCTCCAGTGCCAAGAACCCCCCCTTTGATGATCTCGTAATCACCAATGTTTGTTTCAGACAACATACTGGCAATGGTGTCGCAGCTGGGAGGTCTGGAAACATAAAGAAATAATCAAAGTCATAGTTATAATAATGCAGATCTCAACAGTAAACACTTGTAAGTGAACATACCATACATGTGCACTCTCTTTTCCAACTAATGCTAAAAATGAAACTAAAAGTCATAATCCCAATTTGACACTACTGATGAAAAAACATAAACAAATCTTTTGAGAGTTTCCAACTTACATAAAAATGATTATTAAAATCAAATTCAAGTAACAAGAGATACGGAAATACAGAATCAGTACACAGTGAAATATAGCGCCATCCCTTGATTTCGAGCTCTACTCTCTACAAAAACAAGCACAGTACAGAGAGTCATACCGACACTTTGTCCTGATGGGGGTGAAACTGCTTTTTCTGACTTAAAATTTACCCCAAAAAAGTCATTTTTTCTTGCACGTTTCAAGGCTTGATGTTATAAGAGCATTATAATTTCATAAATAAGACATTTCTTATATTATCAGAGATCTGTGTTCCTGACTTCTAGAGGCCTGTCCTACAATATAAGAAAAAGCAGCTGCCACCTGCACTTTTTAACATTCTCTCGATCAAAAAGACTTGCCTTATGAGAAGAACTAACAAAGAAACATTACAAAATCTTGATTAGAGTAAATTCAACTAGAACAAGACATTGAATTCTAACAATTTAGGAAAAGCCATATGAAATGAAAGTCTTTACTTTGTGCGACATCATCATCACTGAATCACATTCATGGTCAATGGATTGGCGCTGAAGTCTTGGCCTAACCCGTATCGATTCCCATTGAAGGTAATTTGGCAACAATAGCAAAAAATGATCATGCACAAAAACAAAATGTATAGACCTAGAGATAGAGACAGAGAAGCAAAAATGTCACATGTATTATAATAGTTTACAACAACAACAAAATAGGTACAGAAAATGTTTACAATTTGATAAAATCATTAAAATACTGATTAATAAATGTTAATATAATTAATTTTTTGTCATCTCTGACTCTGACCAAAAATCAACTATGGACTAATAATAATCCTCATTTTAAGTTTGTAATAGTTTTGGTTTGGCTAAAGGAAACCATCAAATACCAATTAAAAATGAACTTTCTGAGATGATAATATTTTGGAGTCATTTTTATAAATAACATATATATAAACAAAATAGTATCTCTTAAAAAAACATTCCTCTAATCTAATCTAAAGTAAAGAAAAGGTCATGATGTATATTGACCTAAAAGAGTTCAGGACCTCTTACTACCTTCAGAAGAAGAGCCCATTGTTGAGGCATTGATGTCTTTCAGCGCTATGTGCTTTTTTAAAGAAACTCACCGAAACTCACACTCACGATAATAACAATGTCAATATTGTTTTTCAAATGAAGTGTTTGTGCATGCATTATATTATATTTTTTTAATCTGTGTGTAAATGTAATTTATAAATACATAATATGAAACAATCATTCAGAAAAGAAGCTTACAAATATTTTAAGTTTACTTCTAAGCAAATAAAATAATTTTACGTCGACCATGAGAGAGAAAGAGAGAGAGAGAGAGAGAGAGAGAGAGAGAGAGAGAGAGAGAGAGAGAGAGAGAGAGAGAGAGAGAGAGAGATAAACACTTTA
>NW_004797325.1:1580208-1581500 GCF_000002075.1 Aplysia californica | reverse complement strand
GAGAGAGAAGACAGACAGACAGACAGACAGACAGACAGACAGACAGACAGACAAGACAGACAGACAGAGAGAGGCAGGAGGGTCTAAATTGATGTGGATGGGCACTTTTTGACATACAAGGAAATCGAAGTGGGAGGAGGAGAAGGAGGAGAAGGAGAAAAATGACCACCCGAAAGGTTACTTTTAGTGTGATACTTTGAACTTAGGCTCAGTTTTGAATCATAGTCATAGAAGTAAAAGAAACATTCATATATTTATCATGAAGATAAATATCATTATTATGAACAAGAAGAAGAAGAACAAGAAGACCGTGAGGTAAAATGCTTAAAGATTAATAAATATTTTTTTTTTTAAACAGAAAATATCATCCAACACAAAATAAAAGAGATGTAGAAGAGATAGACATCTAGATTTATGAGGCAGCATGGTGAAATCAAGCGCGCTTGTGAAAATGACAAAATCAGACAAAAAGGAATTTTTCTGCAAGTTAGGAAATTTTTATTGAATTTTTATTTTTGGCTCATAACCCCTTTTAAGTTCAAATATAAAAACACATTTCCACATGAATTTTATTACATTATTTATTAAGACACATAATGTCATTTTTTCATTTTCAAAGGCTAATTAGCTTTGAAGTTACCTAACTTTGACGGCCATTTTCTCGCTAATATCACCACTGAAAACAGGCAACCTCACCTCCTTCAATCATAGACCTATAGATCAGATATATTTTTACTTCTACTATTCAAGAGGAACATTGTTTTATCAGAAAATGAGGTACATTTTTACTTTCACTCCCGCACACAGAAGAACTACTTCGGGGATCAAACTGCAGTAGTACTGTTTGCTGCAGATCACAGATAAAGCCACTAAAACTGTCGCAAATCAATTATTTTCAGGAAAATTTCAAATCTAGATCTAGATGTAACTGTAAAATATCAAATTATGGCTTAAAACAGAGGGGCAGGCCCCCCTGGAATCCCCCGATTGGTCCAAAGCACGTATTAAGAACAATCAAATATCGAAGTGTATACAGACCCAGTAACCGGGAACCAAGTCACGAAGTATACAGACCCGGTAGGGGAACTCTTTTGTGATTTCGGAAAGTTTCAGCGCCTGTTGGCTCAGGGAAGACCTAGGTTCTTCTAGATCTATGGCCCAGGTCTAGATCTAGATAGACAGACATTATAAATCATTGATCTAGTTTCGAGGCTAGCCTAGATCTAGATCTAGATGTAGATTAGATCTAGATTCTAGATCTAGATCTAAATGAAGATTGCGGATGTCTTTTC
>NW_004797325.1:1577674-1579766 GCF_000002075.1 Aplysia californica | reverse complement strand
GAAAAGACATCCGCAATCTTCATTTAGATCTAGATCTAGAATCTAGATCTAATCTACATCTAGATCTAGATCTAGGCTAGCCTCGAAACTAGATCAATGATTTATAATGTCTGTCTATCTAGATCTAGACCTGGGCCATAGATCTAGAAGAACCTAGGTCTTCCCTGAGCCAACAGGCGCTGAAACTTTCCGAAATCACAAAAGAGTTCCCCTACCGGGTCTGTATACTTTGTGACTTTGTTCCCGGTTACCGGGTCTGTATACACTCCCATCAAATATTTCAAAAACTATTAATTGGCGACGGAAATCAAGTTGATATTCGTGTTCAGCGCATCAATATTTAGTAGAATATGGACAATTGGACTTGGTAGCTAAGTGAGGGAAAGTAAAAAAAAAACACCGAAAATGAAACAGCTTTCAGATGAAACTAGAATCTAGATCTAGATTCTAGATCTAGATTCTAGATCTAATATCTAGATTCTACTTTTGTAATAACTCCACATGCCCAAAAATTGACGAGCGCCTGATTCCACTGCGTCATGACACAGATCTAATCTAGATTCTATTCTAAAACAATATTTTGTCAGCAAACTTCAAGGTTCTGATCTCCCTCCATCGTAAACACACACACACGCAAACACAGAGATTTTTTGTTTGTATCTAGATCTAGATCTAGATCTAGATCGATAGTAAGCTAGGCAGCTACAAGGCCAAACTGATGAGCTAAGTGAACTAGCTTTATTTATATAAAAGTAGCAAAAAATTCAGAGGGCCAACTTTTGATGGGTTTCGGTCAGGCAGTCATTGACAGCATTGGTGAGTTTTGTTGGTGAGTATCGGTAAAAAGAAATGTCCAACTAGCAGACATGCCTACATATTCTACAAGTTGTAGAACAACAACAACTGCTACACCTACAAATCAGCTACTGAATCAACTCTACTTCCATAATAACAGGCAGGAAGACAGAATGTCCCAGTTTTCCCACTGACGTTTTTTTCCCCCCTTACTTTTATGATTTTATGAGTATGATCATTCACTGCATGGTCAAGAAATGACCAATCCAATAAAACCTTCAACAGACTCAATAATGCCAATACGATCTTTTGAAACAACATACCAATTCATCTAAAAGACAAAAATGTTCAATGAGGAAAAACAACAAAATAAACACACCAAGGGAGGGTTTCTACTATTCTAAAAATCTGAATAATGTGTGAGGGTGAGTACTCGATGCCAATCCAAGGCACGAGAGGTACCTTACTATGGAGAGTGAGAGTGAGTGCGAGTGAGAATCATGTGTGTATGTGAGCAGTAGATCTACGAGAAGTCCCTCTAGAATCTAAGGTCTTGTACACAGCCAAGAAAAACATCCTGATTCCACAGACTCTAAAGTCAACTCTTTACCTTGATACAAAGTGTGTAAATCCAATCAAGGCATTAGTTGCGTCTTGACTAGCCTATAGACTCGTGAGCACGATTGGAATCCATGTTCGTGTTCGTCCTCTGCTGGTCATTATAATACCACTCTATTTCTGTAACATTGAGCACCACCTGATTATGTTTGGGTTTGAGCCAATTTACACCAACGGCATACGAACTAGAAATGAGTCCCACAACTTGCAACGTAAATGCTTTAAAGGCAAATTTACGCCAGTGGATTAAACCCTAGAGCTAAACCTAGTACCATCATAAGCAAAGCAAAGCTAATTTTATAATTTAATGTAGAGAACTGTTGCAGTACGCAAATTTTGTCTTATTTTATTCCTGCGCTTGAACAAAGTTGCCAATTTGGATCACGCATTATATTATCTCTTAAAACTTGGCTGGTATTTGTTGCACTTGCATGCGCCCTCCACAGATTAGGCATTCGTCAAAACACTGTAGAATGTGTACTGAGTATTCCCAACAGAATAAATGTTCTTTCACAATTTTTTTTGTGCTCACACACACACACACACACACACATATACGCATGCATCCTCATACAAATACAGCGTTACACACACGTACATAATATATACATGCATACACTCACGTGCGTGAGCACCATACACGTATAGTTGTAGGCCTTGACTTAAGACACATGCACCC
>NW_004797325.1:1530920-1575907 GCF_000002075.1 Aplysia californica | reverse complement strand
CCACACACACACACACATACACAGACACAAGACACAAACATAGTGTATTAAATTTGAAGCTAACAATACTTCCATGTAGGCCTAATGTATTTTTAGAAAAACACCCGTTCTTTAGTTACGCCAGGGCCTAGCCTTATGCAAAATCCTATGAACATGGGAACTTTTTGTAGCGGGGAAATGGAACGGTGTCAGATTTGTATTCTGACAGAAACCTGGCCAGTAAACATTTTGTTTTGTTTCTAAGTAAGGTACTTTATTCCTACTTTTAACTGTTTCCTCCACTACATTATTTTGCGTTCTTCACCCTTGTATCAAAAATCTTCCATGGCTTTCACTGCACGTGGTAACAGACTTGGTTACTTTGGATGCCAGGTCTAGAATTAAATTCAGTTATAAAAATATTGTGCAATTGAACGTTTGGGATTCTGTTTAACTACATCTGTTGCTTCTTTTGACGTTGACTGTCGGGTGGCTCAAAGTCAAAACAAGCCAAAGGCAAGGTAACTCAAACTTGATTGATCTGTTGACTGTTGATCTTGGAGACTTGAACTTGATCTGCTATTTTATTATCTTATATTATTATCATTAATATTAGATTATTATATAATGGCAATGGTCTTGTTTGTTAGTTCTGGTGTTTCAGCGAACAGAGCATAATGTCTCTGTTATATGTCGTTTGCAGCTGAATAAAAAGAGGCATGTTTGCGGTAGAATCCCTCCTAAGTCCTAGTGTTTATAGTTTATTCAAGTAGGCCTCTTCTACTTCTATGGCTAAATCTAGATTTAACCTATCCTTACTATTGTGAATGAGAGTTGTTTTTTTTAATGATTTGTTATTCTATAGTCTTTTCGTGTTCGTTATTGTGTTGTGATTAGGATGCCAATTAGGCCTAGATTAATTAATGTAGAATAGATGCGACTACACGCAGGGCGTAAACCAGGCTACAATTTACTGAACCAGCCTTTGACCCCTGATCATGAGTAGATCTATCTTATATTAACTTATAATTATTTATTATCTAGATTCTAGTCTAGCTAGGCCTATGGATGGTAGGCTACTCTCTTGGTCTTGACGCTCTCGATGACACCCTCCCTGTCACTCTAACCATTTGCCCCCCCCCCTCTCTCTCACTCTCTCTCTCTTTTTCTCTCTCTCTGTCTCCCCTCCCTCTCCCCCTCTTTCCCAAGGTAGGGTAACAAACGAAGGAGTCCCCAATTTGTAACATGATATTTATGTAGTACTACTAGATCTAGATCTAGATATCTAGATTTAGATTCTTCTTCTTCTAGATCTAGCTTCTTCTATTTCTTCACCCTCTTGTTTTCCTCCTCCTCTCTAATTCCTCCTGCTCCTCCTCCTCTTGCTTCTGACTTTCTTCTTCTCCTCTCTCTGTCCCTCCTCCTACTGCTTCCTTCTTCTTCTCCTCCCTCTGTCCCTCCTCCTCCTGCTCCATTCTTCTTCTTCTTCTCCTCCTCCTCCTCCTCCTCCTCCTCCTCCTCCTTCTCCTCCTCCTCCTCCTCCTCCTCCTCCTCCTCCTCCTCCTACTACTACTACTACTACACCTCCTCCTCCTCCTCCTCCTCCTACTACACCTCCTCCTCAATTCTCAGGTTCTTCTTCTATGAGCGCTCCAACCCGCTGTGAGAAGACGGTGAAAGGCGCGATACCGAAACCGGGAATTTCCAGAGTACCGTATGCCTACTTAATGTATTCGGGTCACATGTTCAGTCAATCGTAGCCTGGTTTACGCCCTGTGTGTAGTCGCATGTGAATAGATACTAGATCTAGATTATATCTAGATATCTAGATCAACTGACTAGATTCTAGATCCTGATCTAGATAGAACTTAGACTACATCTAGACGTAGATCTAGATATACCGTCGAACCTGTGTAAGACGGCCACCCATTGTCAAGGAGAAAAGTGGCTGTCTTAGGCAGGACTGATGAAGATGAAGAAAACAAAAACCATTCCTTTCTGAGGTCACAACCGAAGGTAGAGTTGCATTGTTGTTTTTGTTTTTCTTCTTGTTGTTTTTGCTGGGTTTTTTTTTCTTTTGTTGCTGCTTTTGTGCACAGGTGACAATATAACGAAATGTGTCAGACAAGGGGGACCAAGTGCTATGGTAAAACAAACACACGTGTCGCTACCACTTGGAAAACGAGCGACGTTTCTGTCAAAAGTTCATGCTGACGTCCATTGTTATTTTGTTATATATCGGGTGACCACTCATCTCACTTACGATTTGTGCATGGGTTCTGGGCTGGGCTTATAGGTTAATAGGGATCACATGGTTCCCTCATCAGCAGCCGAAAATTAATTTTGTTACCTATTGGTCAACAGTGGGAGGGGCCTACGCAACATGATCGGTTGGAGGGACTACCTAACAACGACAGGTTTTTAGATTATATCAGCTCGCCCACAACGCCAGGGGCCAATGCACAATTTATGACAAAACGTAATGGAGTCTCTGACTTAGGTGGCTGTCTTTTGGTGTTATTGCTTAGTGTGATAGGGGTTGTGTGTTGAAGTATGGTGGCCCTGGCCGCTTTGGACAGGTGCCCGTTTTACACAGTTAAATTATATAGAAAAAACGTAAGGGGGGAGAAATGGAAAGTGTCCGTTTGTACAGGTGGCGGTCTTATAGAGGTGGCCTTCAGGTCAGGTTCAACTGTATAGGCATACCAATTTGTTTTTTTGCCTGGGGCTGGGGGCAATTCCTGTCTGGCCTTCTGTTAAGTTTCTTTCACTTTCAGTTCGGTGGTAAGGAAATACAGCCAAGCCTAGTTCAAGCCTTGCCTATATTATAGCAGTTTTGTAGGCTTAGAATCTAATATTACAAAGGCAACAACCACACAACTCCGTGGCAACCCAGAGAAGCTCCAGAAGCAAAGAAGCAGATTGTGTGTGAGGGCAAAGTTTTTTGAAAATCTGGTAAATGCTATTTGGAACAATCTCCCAGAGTCAGTGGTGTCAGTCCCAAACGTGGACTCATTCAAGAGACGTCTAGATGAATACTGGAAAGATGTCCTGACGGTCTACAATCCCACTTGCCAAAACTTATTTGTCAGCCTGCATGCAATGCATTAGTCATTTATTACCAGATAGTTGGACAGGCTCTTCTAGAGCCTCAACCGACTTAATCGTCAATGTCAACAATGTCTACATAAGGTCTAGATCTAGAGCTGTACTCTAGTATAGGCAGTGCATAACCTAGACTTCAGAGTCCCAGAGATGTAGATCTAATATCTAGATTTTAGATCTCTAGTAAGTCTCCACATGAAAAATTGTCATGGCACCATGGCTTGATTTTGATGAGAGTGTGGAGACATGAAACTACAGCGAGTGAAGTACCTAGATCTAGCACACCTTTGTGATTGGCCCAAATATAGAAGACTTATTTCCGCCGTCTATCTTTGTTGTCTTCCAGGGTGTTCCCCAAAGACTCTTGGGTTTCCCTCACCAGTAACACTGTTGACTGGATCTCGCCGTGTATGTTTTTTTGTTGTATTGTTAATTTGTATTATCTTATTCTCAGCAATTCTCGCTCCATAAATTTACCCTCTTAAGTTGTACTCGCACACACACACTCATGCGCGTGCAGACGCACACACACACACAGGCACGCACACACACACGCAAAAGCACTCACGCACACACGCACACATAGCCCAAGCAGTTGGCGATTGAACCAAGTGACTTAATCTATCACGTGCTAAGCAGTAAAGCGGGCCCGTCACTGTGAGATCATCTAGCAACTGGCGAGAGAAGCCCCGGAAGACGACAAAAATAGATGTCGAAAATGCGTCATTACGTCATCTATATTTGGGCGTATCACAAAGGTGTGCTAGGTGCTCGCTGTAGCTTCATGTGTGTGGGTGTTATAATAGGCTACTCAGTGGGTCAACTCAGTGAAGTCCCCGAATGAAATGATTTCTCAGTCTCAGTCCTTCCCTACTCCTAGTCCATAGGCTATACAGGCTATGGCTTATCAATAGTCTATCTCTTTTGCTTGAACTTTCTTTGAAAGCACTTCCAGTGATCTCTGTTACTGTGTCTTAATAAACAATGGCATTCTCAGGTTTTTGCCCCAAGAGTATTGATACTGACTTACTTGAGATTCGCTGCTATTTTTCAATACAAAATGAGCAGTAATATTTCACTTGTTTTTAATAAGGGGGTTACAGGGGGGCATACCGCGGGGGGTTTGGGGGGGTTGGCACCCCCTGTATTTATAATCTGTTTTGCAAATAAGGCATCATTATATTTGCATGTGCAGCAGTGCAAAGAAAACTAATCATTTAGCACCAGAAGTAATTGTCAGTGGAAACAAAACTCGTACCGCTGCTCCATAGTTATCGTTGGGGCCAAAACCAAATTATACCCAATTACTAGTTTAATAAAATTCGATTTAGTTTAAATTTAGATCATCAGTTAATGATAGCAGAATTCATTCTTCTTCTTCTTCTTCTCCTCCTCCTCCTCCTCCTCCTCCTCCTCCTCCCTCCTCCCTCCCCCTCCTCCCCCTCCCCTCCTCCCCCTCCCCCTCCTCCTCCTCCTCCTCCTAATTTGTAGTTTTGATCCTCAAGATTTATATTATGGCAGTTAATTAATTAGCTTGTTAATACATCTTGAAAACGAGCATGAAGAAAGTGTAGTATATGTGAATGATAAAAGATAGGGAATTATCGGCAGAGATGCAGATATGCGTCACATTCTATCTTTCAGGTCTTCTTTCTTTTTGTCATTTTCCAGTAACACCTCTAATAGGCCTATTTAGCCCTTTTCTATTTGTTGCAAGTGCTGTTGGTAAGACCTTTGACCTGTTCTGTGGTGAAATGTCAGATGTGACCATGACCTGTCCTCAGATTCACCTAAGTCGTTTATTTCATCATGTGTTTCCTGCTCTCTTCCTTCTTTACTCTTTTTTTCTTTTCTTTTCTTTTCATTAGATGAGAAACAAAGCAGACCTATAAAGTTCTAAGCAGAAGCATGAGCTTGATCTTTTTTATACACTTTTCACTGTTTGCCAGAAAAGTATGGGGACAGTTGAGGGAAGGCAGGGGATAGCAGCTGCCGGCTTTGATTTATTTTTAACTCTCAGGGAGTCAGCTTGACCCAAAGTCAATAAAGTTAATGGATGTAAGGACATTAAATTTATGGCTGTAACAGTTGAAGGCCAATTCATGTTTAGACAGGATTGAATTGTTTTTGTCACAGGAAGATAATGGGAGAGGAGCTATTTTTTTAGTGGCTCTTGTTCTGGATCACTGAAGTTTTATTTTTAAAGTCATGAGAAATTATTTGTTTCTTGCTTTGCTACTCATGGGTGGTTGGGTTGGAGGGTTCTCACCTCACTGGTTGGTCCAACTTCTGTTTTTCGTGCTGTTGTTTCTGACTGTCTGTCCTGCTTTTTCTCCACTCCTAATGACTATTAACTATTATTGTGTTGATGTGCTTCTGTTTACTCTTGAAAACAATCAAAAGAAGCTTTGCTGCACATGATAAATTAGTATACTTTCTGTGGTCACAGCTTTTGAAACGTTAAAAAGCAATCACTATCATGTCGGGTAAAACATTGTTTATCTTTGGATGCTTGGAAAGTTGGTACAGACAGCAGAGAAAAGTATAATGTACAGTGATAACCAGGGACATAGCATCCATTTGTTTAGTGGTGTGGTAAATAAGTAGGATACAGCTTTTGTACGAAATAACATAGAGGATTTTAGCAGGTACTAATAATACTTGATAGCAAGGGATAAATTCATAAAAATTATCAAAACGACCATGTGACACATCACTGATAATATGGTGATGATATGTGAAAGGGATGCTTGATATAATATATTGAGGCCATTGACTTGACTTGTTGACTGTTCAGTTGGACTGATATTGAAAGTGATAGTCTTGTGTTCTGGGAATTCTTTCTGTTTCACCTTGGCCAATGTGTAGCTGCTGTTAAAGGAAATCTTTCATAGATTTGAAAAATTTCTTTTGCCTTTTTATAGATTTGTATTCCTTATATGCTGAGGAAATTTCAGGGCTTTAAAAAAATTATTTTTAAAATTTTGTTTTGTTTTTGTATAAGTTTTACGGCGCTTGCAACTGCATAAGATCATATGAGCATATTTTCATGCCCCCCGGGGCAGTGCCACTGACTGTAGTGTCTTTAGGCCATTCTCAAAGGGGGGACATTTCTTGTTCAAGCATAGTAGAATTGTAAATGAGCTGACTCATGTCACGCTCATAACTGTGCCTGATCCACAACAGGGAACTGCTGCTTTTTCTTTCCTGATCCTTACTATTGTTGTCATTTTCCTCTTCTTCTTTCGTATGTTTGTCACTCTCTTGTCACCTGCTATTTCCGGGGTGCCTTGATAGTCGAAGCAGACCTTGTGCTGTTGAAGCAAGAGAGGTGAGCAGTCTTAGTCTGATTCCCTGTAAAGACTTCTCTGTTGACACGCACCCCTTGGCGCTCATATGAACTTTTGCAGTTGTGAGCGCCGTAAAACCCTCTACTATAATAGTAGAGTGCTTCCACTCTTCCGTATTTTTACGGAAATCCATACTTTCTGCCAGTTCCGTACTTGTCCCTCCATCATTATCTACTCACTCCGTAAAAAACCCCAAAAAACTGAGACAGCGCAGAACTGCCGAAATTCCGTACTCGCCCTTGTATCGTCATGTTACGGATATTTACGGTAATTCTCTGGGCAGCAACTTAAAGTAAAAGTAACCTGTCAGATTGCGAATTTCCTGCAATCGGCCATTATTCCGCTATGTCCCATGCATTCATTGCGGGTTGGTCGGCAGTACATTTTTTACCTGCAGATGGATCCCCCCCCAAAAAAAAATTAGGCTGAAACAGCACCTGGACATGGATGGCTGGTGCCTCTATAAATAAATCATTTATGGTCTGGTATGGATCTAAATCTGGCGAACCGTTTGTTCCAATTTCCTCCTTTCTATCATTCACTCATTCCTTCTGTCTATCTTCGGGGTGTTACCGCGGCTGGAAAATCTGCGCGTTGATCAAGTAAATTGACTTGTGAACTTAGATAGAAAATTACTGTCAGAAAGAAACTTTTCACTGCAAATTTGTCTAGATCTAGAGAAATTATCAATGCGAAGATTCTACGGCACGGGAACGCAATAAGGGCCGCGATGAAAGATAAATATGCTGATACGGGGGTGCCCGCAACGGATAAGATCGGCTGATCGCCGGACTCGGTCGCCTCAAAAACAAACGTGTTTGTTTTCAGTTTCAGTTTCAGACGATCGAGTCGGGCGATGGGTGGGCCCCATCCAGCTGTAGGTAAAATAAAAAATAATTCGAAGTGGTGTTCCGAGGTTGTGACAGGCGGCAATCAGACGTGAAAATTGTGGGGAAAAAATTGGGTATACGCTGCACAACTGTATTTTGAAGGTACATCTGTTTATTATTCCCAGGTTTGCTTGCTATCAATGGTGTGACGACAAATTAATTGAATTATAGTAGCAATGAAAGGGGAACCTGCTTTAAAACATTGCCAGCAATGGAAAGATATGTTGGTGAAGAAATCAAACAAGACAAAAATGTTTGTGAAAAAATAAATGTTATGGGCTGTAGGAAATCATTTTCAACCCTCTAAAAGCACTAAATTTCAATTTTGAACCCCCACCGGGACACTGTCCCTGGACCCCGTTGAGACCCTCAGGCCCCCTGCAGAATTTTCCTTACTTTTCACCTTCGGCTGGTGGAAGCACTGAAATAAAAAAAATTTAAAATAATTTTCATTTGGTAGGAAATTTGGAATTTTGCACAGGTGGGTCCAAACCTTTCTCTTATCAATTTTAGACCACCAAGGGATCTTTAACATGCGCAGCTTGCACACTTCGGAGATTTTCCGCCCTTGTCCGAGAAGGCTATGTGTAGATCTTTCCTACCAGAAGATCAGGGGTGTGGCTGAAAGACAGCAGTAAGAAGGAGCTAAGGAGTAGCAGTAGAAAGGCTGTAGTAAGAGTCAGGAGCCCAGAGGAGGGGGTAGGGTCAGAAAGTGGAGATGAAAGCAGATGACAGAACATTGCTAGAGAGCAGGAAAGGAGGTGAAAGGAGTGGAGACAATTTTGGAGAAGAAAATTTTTCCTCATTACCGGGATTCGAACTCTGGACCTTTGAATGAGAGGGGAACACCTTAACCTCAGGCCATGGGAGCCCCCATATGAGAAGGAGCACGTTAAGATTTGTATAGTTTTGGTATGGTTTCTGGGTACAGGTCCTACATGTATGGTTAGGGTGAAAATGAAAGTGCGGGAAAGATGAAAGCAACTGCCATTCATAGGTTTTTGTTTTCAGGTTTTGTGGTCACAACAGGAGAAGCACGTAATAATGAACTAAATTCTCCAAGCTGAACTGCTTTTATGCTCATTTTCAATGTGTTGAATGTTGTTTTATTTTATTGCATTTTTCAGTAATGTTTGTAAGAGGGTGGTTTTGGAGGGCAACTGGTACATATTGTAGTTCTGAACTTCCCTTCTTTTCTCCAGTGATCTGTCTGTCTTGCTTTTTGCCCCACCTGTAAATGATCTTTTAGCATTGATCAAAGTATAGTTTTTTATTATTGTATTCAGTACAACCAGTTATGAGTCAGACATGTGATATGATTGTGCCTCGTAGTGCTGGATATCGTCTATTGCCCAAAACAATAAAACATCTTGCATACCATTAAAACCAAGATTAAATATTGATGTTTATGTGCAGTGAAGTGGATACTGTGTAGCCATTCTGTGTGTCTGTGTGTCTTGTCTTAGTTTGGTGTACGGATGAGGATGCCCCCTTTTTTTTTGGGGGGGGGGGGTCTGGAGGGTGCTAATGGTAAGTGCTGCTTCTTTTCTTTTTTACTTTGCTGTTTCTATATCTGTCTTTTCCTTTTTCCCCCTAATTTTAATGGCAGTTATTGTGTCAATGTCTCTTTACTCAAAATTACTGCTCAGCTCTCTTAATTTTACCATGTGTGGCCAAGTGTTAAAAGAGAATAAATTGAATAGACAGCTTATGTGATGTTGATCTTGAGGTCAATTGTATTGTGGAAAACTGTTTTGTTTTTATACCGGGGGGGGGGGGGGGGGGGGGGGGGGCCTTAAGGGGCTTAAAAAGATGCTGAAAAGGATTTTTTAAACTTAAAAAAAATTCCTTTACGTATTAAGCCTGATAACTGCACTGAGGTGCCTTTAAATGTGATTTCTGTTTATGTTGCAAGTGCGGTGGTTAAGCTTACTAACACTAAACTAAAAACTTTTTCATCTTCAAATTATACTAAATTACAAAATTGCAAGAATAGAGTTGGAAGAGATAACACATTTTTTAGAGAGCTGCAACTCCATTGCAAAGTTTCTCATAATGCTACATTCATTTAAAGTAAAGTACTGAATGCGGTTGATGTATCTGTCATAATGTCCTTCTGGCCCCCTGTATTGTCTCCACACTGCATCTCTCCTTCACCTAGTTCACATTTGCCCCTGCTGGCATAAATCAAGATTATGTCTATCATTGCTCTTTATCCTTGTAAGCTGTGTGTGCTTGTGGTAGCGGATCCTCCCCCCACCCCCTGATGGATAGTTTGCCACCTCATCAGTCATATCCCAAGTTGTGGGCTTTCAAGCGTGTCATTCAGGCCCGCGCACGGTGTTAGCTATTCCCATCCCATGCCTGGGGGTTGATGATACATTGCTCCCCTTGATGTTTGTCTTGCATTGTATGCATATGTGGACACTGTTGGTGGGGCGTATTATTGTACATGGGAATTTTAAGCTCTGATTCAAGGAAAGTTCCTATTTTTATAAAAAGTGACCTTTTTTCGGTGTTGGTTTACGTGGTGCAGCTTATGACTGGACTTGTAGTCTATGCTCAGATTCGTGGTTTTTGTGTGGAAAATGTTGTCAGAGTGTAGGTATTCTGTTGAATTGTTGATGTCTAAGCTGTCTGTGTGGGGCATGCAGTGGCATATGGATGAGTGAAAATGTGTATTGTGCATAATTATCTCACTTGGGCCAAATTGTCTGTGGTTACACAGTGCTCAGCTGTAATTACTGCAGGGCACAAGAGCCGGCAGTTTGTTAACAACCCTCATTATTGTTGTGGCGGCTGGGGAGATGATGAGGCTGTTTTTTTCTGTGTGATGTTTATATTTATGAATTAAGGATTCATTGTTATATATTTTGCTTGTTGTGTAGATTCGTAGCCTTCGGTGTTCTTTTAGTGAATTCTTGAACTGTTTACGTGAAATTTTGGTTGATTGGTAAACTCTTGATTTTTTTTTTTAAAGATAAATCTTAACCGTGTAATATTTTTTAATATATATACGTGTAAGAAGTAGTGTGTAATGAAGGCAGTGGTGTTTGTGGGTTTAGCTGTTTGTACTGTGGTTTGATTTTAGGAGGGACAGAATGGTACTTTTTGGTTTGGTGCCATGTCAATAATTAGCTTTTTTTGATACTATGGTGTGTTTCTTCTACTTTTTCATGTACACTGTGTGGTGTGTTTCACAGTTGGGTAGTCTGTGTTTTGGAGGGCACCACTTGAAAGTCCTTTGAAGGTCCTACTTCTCTTCTTTTCCTCTGATGTTTCTGTGTCTTATTTTTCCACTTGCTCTAAGAGTAAATGGCAGTTATAATTGTGTGTTTCTCTTTCCTCAAACTAAAAAACTGTTTTGTTCATGGTTGATTAGTTTTTAAATTCTTTCATTTGACCGGAGAGGGGAATGTTTACATAGAAAGTCTTACTTCAGACATTCTGTCGAACTTGCTTTAATGGCCATCTGTCCGGGACAATCACTTGTAGAAATGGCCACTGCTCACTTCCTCCCTTGCATTTAAAAAATATTTTACAATGACATTGTCTAACACAAAGACAACTAGTTTTTTTTCTCGACAAAAAGTGTCCGTCTTGGACAATTTCAACTAGGTTTGGCATCTGTTTCTTGTCATCATGTTGTTTCACAGGGTGAAGTTATTAATTTGGGTGGGTTCTACATCTTTCACTTGACTATTCCTTGTTTTAACTGTTATTTTTGTTCTTTCCTGGTTCTTTCCCTCTATTGTTTCTTTCTGTCTTTCTGTCTTTTTTTTTTTTTTTTAGCTCTGTAATGGTTATTGTCTTCACATGCTTCTCTTTGTAAAAAATAATTCCCTGCATTAAATAAATGGCTATTATTATGCAGATATATGCTTTTCTTCACTCAGTTTGTGCTTAGAGGATGCTTCTGGTAGATCTTTCTTCTTTTCTATCTTTCTGTTGTTTTTGTCTCTCTGCTCTCTTGCCCCTTCCCTGTGCTAATGAATTAATAAATGTCCATTATTGTTTTCGGTGCCTTTTTTTTTCTCAGATAATTTTAAAGGACTCTGATTTTTTTTTGATTTTTTGATTTCTCAGATTTCCCTCAAAGTGTCCCAGCAGTGAGCTCAATCATGAAGGACTACAGATTGCCACTGATGGTGGCAGTGCCAGCAGCCCTGGCTTTCCTGGGAGTTATATGGTTCTTGCGCCGCAAAAATGACGACGGTAAAAAAAGAAAACCCACAAAGAAGGAATTAGAGCAAGTGGAGGAAAAACTGTTGTTAGAGCAGATCACTCGCGGCATCGAGAAAGAGGGTATCACCATGACGCAGCGTAAGATTCCCGATAGTGTGGCCAGGGATCGTGGAAGTTCGGCCTTAGGGAGTGGCGACGCTCCAGATTTTCGAGAAGACGGTAGGAAACCAGAGAGAGTCGAATCTCCGACGAAATCGGAATCTATCGGGGTGAATAAAAACACGGATTTTTCTCTTGGAGTTAGTGGTTCAAAGGTCTCGGCTGGAAAGCAAAGTGATCTTGCAAAAGTGCAGCGAGAAAAGGTTGATGAAATTGTTGAGGCAGCCATTGATAGTGGGTTACTGGAAGCTAAGTCTAAATTGGGTGGGTCTTCGTTGACTGGAAACAATCACCACAGCACAGGGGGTCAGAAGCAGCTCAGGGAGACTGCTAGCTCGGAGAGATGTGAGGAGAGTGTCTCACGCCAGACTAGCACGAAGCTGGCGACTTCCAGCGCCTCGACGGTTGCATCCAGTCAACTGGTTGTGGGTCCGCAGGTGTGTATGAAGGAACCTCAAGCAGCCGAGCTAGCGTCGGCTCAGGAGGAAGAAGAGGAATATGCGTCTGACGCAGCTCGCTTTGTCTCTCAAGCACGTATCAACTTGCAAGGCTCGCCTATAGCAGCGAAGGAAGACGATTCTGCCTCTAAACGTCACATGTCACCGATCTCTGTAAAAACTCTTCAGTGTGAGAACAAAGTCCCCACCACCACCACTGCTACTGCTTGTACAAACGAACCGCATGCCACAAAAAATATGGGTGGAACAAATAAAAAACCGACTAGTGTGGAGTCTACTCTGGTTTCCACCACCTCTGTGCCGGCGTCTTGTACTACTGTACAGAGAAATAACTCGGCAACGACGCCCGCTCTGAGTCAGGGCGTTAATGCTCCATCTGTCATGCCCAGTAAAGACTTTAATGAGAAGCAACCAGCTCAGACTGAGGAGAGTGTTGAAAAGGACAACAGCAAAAGGTCAGATCAAAGCAGCAGCAAGCCCCAGCAGAGCGGATTGACAAACTTGGGCTCGACGAAGGGGGATGGTGACGAGAAGGAGGAGAGTAACATCAAACAGAGCTCGCAGCTTGAGAGTCTGGATTCCGTGTGGAGCATCACGGAGAGCTCCTCCAACCAGTCGGAGATCAAACCCGTGACAGTGGACACGGCAGCCAGCAGTACCCAGGGATCCCTGGTCTCCTCCGCAATGTCCACCCCGGACTCGGCGGTCTCAGAGCAGCGGTTGTCAGGAAGCACTCCCAGTGTCAAGGACATGATCTCGTTAGCGTCGTCAATAGACGGCAGGCTGAGGGAGTCTTCCTCGCAGGGAGCTGTGTCCAGCCAGGCGTCTTCGGCGGGGTCTGCCTCCAAGGAGGATTCTCCTACCAAGTCCATCTCTCCAGTCTGTGATAACAATAGTGAGGTAAGCCAGATTTACCAAAGTAATGACAGGGAGGGTAAGCCAGCATTACCAAGATGACAATAGGGAGGGTAAGCTAGAATTACCAAAATAACAACGGGGAGGTATAAGCCGAAATTACTAAAAGTAACGATATTGAGGTAAGCCGGAATTGCCTAGATTATGGTTGTTAAGTGAGCCAGTATTACTGAGATACATGCAATAGTAGTGACGTAAGTTAGAAGCACTTAAGACTACAATAATGTTCGAGAAATTGCAAGAGCTCAGAAGTGTAAGAGAAGCTTATTAATTTGTTGATAACACTATAAAATAATTATAGTTGAACCAACTCTGACCGCCAGCTGTCCGAGACAGTGACTTGTACAAACAACCACTTTCCACTTCCCCAGTTGCGTTTAATTTTGTAATTTCCTTTTTGCTCTCTTATTTTGCTACGGGAGTTCTTCTCTTGATGAAAGTCAAATTTGACCCTCCAGTCGTAACTTACTTGACATGTTATGCACATTTAGGGTCTCCAGTCTCTGTGGAGCCACAAGTGGGTTGCTGTGATGTCAATCGCAAGATGCTTTTAAAGTTAATTCATTGGGGGTGGGGTCAAAATTAATTTTACCCTTTTTTCTTTTGAGAATAACTTTCATATAGCCGAACACTTGTGTGGCATTGTGATGTGGTGAAATCAGGTGCTTGTCAAAATAATTAAATGAAATCGAGACCAACCTTTTTTTCTTGCTCGTGGGCAATTTTTATCGGTTTCATAATTCAATTTTTTTTTGGGGGGGGGGGGCATTGTTAAGGTAAATTTGCAGTTTTCAAGGACCCTCAAGCTTTGGAAGTAACCAATTTTGATGGTCTTTCGCTAATTTGATCTCTGCCACCACCTTCAATCTCAAAAGTCTTGACTTTTATTCAAGATGGGTAATTTTTCGTCAAATGCAAGACAAATGAACAGGCTTTAAAATGATATCAATAACTACTTTTGCCCATAAATTGAGGAGCTCCTAATTCCACCTCATCACGAATCACTGACTGACTGGAGAGAGCCATTGACACGATTTGTTGGGTTGGGTTCGGTTTGCTCACAAGATTGAGGACGTTTGTTTTCAGGCGATTGGTTTGTCGATCCCCCAATGGGCATTTCATATTATTATTAGAGGCCCTTTTCTTATCCGCAAGAAGCCAAAAGTAAGACCCATAATTTGAGGAAACAAGAGCCAGTACACTCTTCATGATTTGAAAGGGAAAGAAAGGGTTAAATATTGCTATTTATGAGTGGAGTCCATGAATAGATAAAGTTTCAATTGCATCACTGAAAATTGCAAGTGTCAACAACATCAGCTGCCTTGCTGGCTTGTGTGACCTTGACAGCCATAGCCTTTCCTTCTGTGTTTAGTGTGACAGTTTCTGTTCTTTTTAGGAGAGGAGTAACAGTGTGTTTTTTTTACCTTTTGTGTTTGAGGTGACCTCTACCTTCTTTGAAGTGTGCAGGGCACGTCACTGGTAGGTCCAACTTCCTTATTAGTCTTCTATTATTTCTGTCTGTTTTTTCTTACTGCCTTTGCTCTTTCCCAGCAAAAAATGACTGTCATGTCCATGTGCTTATCTTCACTCAAACTCTGAAGCAACCCTCTCCTTGGTGGGGTCGGTCTAGTGGTTAGGCTTGCAGACTCTCAACTGTGAGATCGTGGGTTTGAATTCCATCAGGGGCCCAACCTAGTGTTCTTGGAAAGGCACTGATACCTGGCCATAGATGACACAAGGTCTTGTTATTTTGTAAATGTTTGAGCGCTTTAATCGGCTGCTTGCACTGTTCACTGTATGGAAGTTGAAAATGTTTTTCAGTGCTCTGGGGTCCACTGGAGTAATAATAGGTGTAAAGTGTAAAGGGTACAGAGCATGCTGTAAAGCGTGGCTATATGCACCATATAATAAATGCAATTATTATTATTATTATGTGTACCTTTGTGAAAATTCTTTTGTTTGTACTGTAGGTGTACGCTTGCTGTTCTGAAACTGAAATTGAAACCTCCTAGCTAAGCAGAACATTCATTAAAGCAGCAAGCTGTCACATACAAGGAATGGCTTTCTGCACAGCATTCTGTCAGGGTTTTTTCACCACCTGGCCATTTTTTTAGTAACATTTTTACAGCTGAACTTGGGCAATTGCCTACTTTTTATCAATATTTCTTTCCCTCTCTTAAATTTCTTACAAGAAGAAAACTGAAAACAGAGTCTGTGCTATTATTACAGTAGAATTTTGCAACCTTAGGAATCTTGTAAGAGTACTGTTTGTGCATGGTTGGAGGCTGCTACGGGTCATGTCCTACCTTTTTCCCCTCTCTTGTGTCTAAAGTCGTTCATTCTTGCTTTTTCCCCAGCTTTAAACAATGTTTTTTGGGTTGATGTGCTGCTCTTTACTAAAACAAACAAACAAACAAATCGAAAATAATATGGTATCTTTCAAGATGGTTAAGATATATTGGGTTAATTGAATATTCTGCTTGTGGTCTAAAAATGGGAATCGTACGGATCTGACATCATCTCTCCCTCGCATTCCCCAAGCCATTAGGTTCGGATATTGATCAAAGCTGGATTTGCATAAACTACTCAGGCGGAAAAGTTAACCTCTGTTCACTCAATACTTGCAAAAATAACATATGTCACGTCACAAGGCAGCAGATCATATTGTATTTTGTGTAACCAGTATATTTGTATTTTTGTTGCAAGTAAGCTGATCATAAAAGGTTAAAACTTTTTGAAGTTTAAGTAGAAATATTTGTTCTTTTTTCTGACCATAAGAACTTAGTTTGATTTGAGTGTCCCACAAATTTATGATGGAACCTTCACTCTTTCATCTGTTTAGCAGAGACACATCAGTCTGTCAGTTTGAAAACAATCTTTGTTCATTGGAATTCTTTATGCTGCAAATTCTATATAATGACAAGTTTTGATTTTAGTTTTAAATTCATATATTTGAGAAATATGTGGTTATATATATGTATAGTATTTATTTTTAGAGTGATGATTTATAGTTCTCTTTAATTTATTTCACCAAACATCTTTCTCTTGTTTGTTGTATCATCTGTTTTGCATGGTTATTGTTTTTGTCTGATGTTTCTCTGGCCCCCTCTATCCATCTTTACCTGGACTTGTCTTTTCCTCTGTGTCCATCTGATGTCTGGCCATATGCTCTCCGTACTATACTGTTGTGTGGTAGTCTTGACAGATGTCCAAACCATTTGAAGCATTGTTTATATATAATTAATGAATATGAACCCCAAGCACATAATTTCCTATTCCTTTATATTCCTCAAGAAAGAGTTTCCAGCTTTTCTTATGTTAGGACATCTTTGCCTGGACTTGTGTTCCTGTGTTTGGATTGTTTCATTGTCCCTTCAATTTTTTGTCCATTACATTTTTTGGGAAAATGTGCTTTTAATTCTGTGGATTTTTTAACTACTCAACTGCCAGGCCGGCCTTAGTATCCTTCCACTACCTATCTACCCAGGATGGTTACTTGCAGGCTTTGGATGGGTTAAAGTACTCTCATTGTTTACTTTTCTTTCTTGTTTATGAGCCATTCTCAAAAGTTAGGCAAATGCAAAATGTCACTAGCAGGTTATAGTCATATTTAATCGTACCATGATGAGCATTGCACTGTCTGCGAAGAAGTTATGAGTCAATGAGGCATAAAACTTCAACAATTTTAAAAGATTATGAATACAGTGGAGTCTTTTTCAGCCTGCAGTGTCTGATTTTTACATTTAATTATTTAGTGAGACCATTTCTCCTGCTTTGTAGGGTCCTTTGTCTCAGGCAGTTACATTCCGACTTTGAAGGTACTCTAATTCTAATGTTTTTAAACTGACCAGAGTATTTTCAGCTCTGTAAGAAATCTTGAATTTTTCCCTGGTGACAGCCGAAGCCTACTTTTATCAATTTTAGAACCACCAAGGGATTTTTAACGTGCACAACTTGCACACACAGGTCCTCATAGATTTCCCACCCTTATCCGAGATTAGGGGTTAGATCTTACCTTTAGAACAGTATAAGACTCAAGACAACAGGGGAGAGTAAAGGGGAGTTTAAGAGGGCTCTGAGGGTGTTTGTGTCTTTGGGCTCCAAATAATATCTTTGAAGTGTTAGTTATCACGTGAAAGTTAGAGCATTGGAAGCTGTCTGCAGTGCAGTTATTAGTTTTGTTACTAAAATGTTTTGATTTTGAAGCTAAAAATGAGTTAAATTCACATCACCACTCGCCATAATCATTATATTTTTAATACATAACCATAACACTTTCCTGAATAAAAAAAATTCAAGGCTTAAGTTGCATACAAAAACTCGTCTAGAATGAAATTATACAACGTGTGGCCCATCATAGGTCCATAATGATAACACTTTTCTAGTAAGTATTAAGTATTCTAATGACCCTTGAATAAAAGTTTGTTTTCTTTTTATTTTTCCAGAGTACACCTTGTACGGGGTTTCAAAATTGATCCATTTCTCTGTGCAAGTGGTGCATTTGATTATCATTTTATCTTAAAATGAAAGAAAAAAGATCCACTTTAGGTTGCAGTGGAGGCAATAATAAACTACTAAAAATTCTCTGTTTGAAAATTTAACTTAACTTTTTCTAGCTGGTCTTTTGAGAATGGCTCTTAATTTTGCAAAATATAATAATTTAAAAAATTTGCTTCCCTAATGTTCTTTTTAAAAATCATATAAAAAATGTTTTGTTCAGTAATAAAGCGGATGGTTTGCGGGCACCTGTGATAGATCCTTATTTCTTTTCTTTGTTCTCTATTGCTTCTGTCTGACTTTCTCGCTCATTCCTGCACCAAATGATTGCGATTGTGACCACGTGCTTTTCTTTATCAGAGGTACTTATTCACCAAATAAATCTAGAAATTAAGGTTTCTGTAATTGTCCCGATTTTCCTCCCAACTTACTGATACACGATGTGTTAGGTCAGCATGCTTAAATTTTGAGTCCCTTTGAGTACATTTCCCTGAGGTCCAAAAGTTCCTGTTCTTATGAGGAGAAAAAAAAAATTAGGTTGCCAATTGGCACCTCTGCTTTATGTAAGCAAACTGGGACTGATATTCAGTTTTTATTTTTTAAATCCAATGCCTTTATGAGACCTGAAGCTTCTCAATTTCCATTTGTTGGTTTCATCAGTATTAACAACTCCGAACCATTCACTTTTCTCGTTTTCTCGCATTCCCCATCTGACCAATTTCCTTACTGTGATCTTGACATTTTTTCCGTTCCGTCCAGTTTTTTAGAGACACTCAAATCATTAGATTAATGTGTTATAAATCAAAATGCAGGGAAATAAATTTCGTATCAGACATTTCAAGGAAAAAAGTAGTCAGTATAAAATACTGGTTTGCGTGTGTCAGAAGTGATTAAGAATATGATATATGTTTAGCCACTGTATGTGGCTGACAACCATAAAGCACAGGGCACACCTGAGCTTCAAAGTAGGGCTTGCGGTAGAGAATGGCTTATCGAATTAAGTAATGACATGTATTATCTATTTAGAGCAATTCATAATAATTCAACTCTTGCTTATAACTGATTCTGGACCATTTGTCTTCCTCATATGGAGGAATCAAGTACACATGTTGACTGCTCAGTGTAAGGTTTTGTCATGTACGTCACTTTTTACAATGGCATATCAATGCCCCCATGATCAGACCTCGTAAGTGCCAGAGAGATAATTTTCCAGGAGAAGGAAAAAACTGATTTATTTTAAAACAGAAAACAGCATTGTCAAACCTCTTCAATTTTGCATAAACCACTCAAAACAATGGTACTAAATGAGGGTTAGTTACTTTAAAAAAAAAAAAATTGATTTTATTATGTTATGACGCTTACGAGCAATGATTACACTACTGTGGTTGTGATCAGACCTCGTAAGCGATGACAACTGCCGTTTACGAAGTTTGATCACAGTGAAATGTTGGTAAAGTGAACACTCGTAAGCTATAATATTTTTGAACAACAAAAGAACCGACTTGAGTAGATGGTGGTCAGGACACCATACGCGGTTCGTCCATAGAGCACGGTCGTGCAGTGCCGCCCAAATTTTTTAAATGTTTTATTACGTAAAACACCCACAATAATAAAATAAAAGCAAATATTATATCAAAACAAGGTCCTGACTGGCGAAATAACTGTCATTTCTGTGTCTATAGCGCCGTAAAACATCTACTATGCTATGCCAAAGTCCACACGCTTTAGCTAAACATAAGATATTCAACAGTGTAACCTGACCTATAAATCGCTTGATTGGGGATAACCCAAGCGATGACGACACTCGTAGTCGTAGCGAGTTTGGCAGTACATTAATATAAACAAGACGGCACATCTCAAATGTGCTCCTGCCGAACAGTGCCGAAACATAGCCCACAGTAGGCAGTCTAAAAATAAACGCGATAGACCGTACGCTAGCCTATTCTTTGCCAATATTATGTGAGCCCCAGAGCAATCCAGCGGAGTGCTCAAGTGATTTGTGATTGGTTCATTGTATGTCTTGCCACTATTTTAAGTGACTCTGTGACTGTGAACCTGTGGGAGGTGAACGTGACCGCCCTATGAGTTGTGCCTTTGAATGGTTTTGTCATGGAGTAGTGAAAGTTATTACTTGAGTGTTCAGTTCCTATACAGGATGAACGAAATTGATGTTTAGCTAACAAACAAATTTAGTACTAGAAATCAAAGCAACAAGTAAAAAGAATGAAAATAAAAATACGAGGTCCTCCCTCACCAACCCAAAGATCTTAAAATTATAGATTCTACACCGTCTCATTTACTATGCCCTAGACTATCTTCAGCATGCGATTGCTTAATTGTGTACGTCCACTTTTTAGCCCCACGAGCCGCCCCTGCAGGACACCTTTGTGAGATCAGGGAAGTTAGGGTTTGATTCCCGACGGGTTGCAATTAAAACATCATTTGCAATCTCATGGCTACCGCACCACGCACTGGATACAAAAGAATTGTCAGGACTGGTTGCCCTTTGCCAGAATAACGAGGCTGGATGATGCGTGTAAATTTTCTGACACTTCATGTGCATGTTCAGTAATACATTTTCTTACTTGCTCATTTTACATACACTTCTTAAAGCGTCTGGAGTTTAAATTTAAAGTTAAAAGATTAAGTTATTTGTCAGCAACCTCAAATGAAAGAATAAAGATCATGCACATGGGAGAACTTTGGCACCAGACAAAGATCTCCAAAGTCACACACACACACACACACACACACACACACACACACACACACACACACACATACACACACACACACACATACACACACACACACACACACACACACACACACACACACACAGGCATATACACACACATAAACAAACACAAACAGACACAGAAACACATGTAAATATTAGTAAAATTATAATGAAAAAGTGATATTGAATAGAGGGCTATTTGCATGATAATGGCGTAAACATTATGAATAAGATACTTCGTGGGGTGTCCTCTTAACGCGTCTTAGAACTGCATTTCTATTTTGGTAACAGCAACCATCTAAAATAGATAAATCACTGTTTTACAGTTGGCTTCAGTTTGAAGATAGTCAATGATTCATAATGCAAACTGGCCGACAATTCACCCTCCCCTTTATGTCAAACGTAGTATCTCACATCCATTGTCACCAAGTTATCTATTGTAAAGTTGTGCTTGTAGACAAGGCGCCAAGAGATCCATTGTGATTACACAGATCTCTACCGTTGTTGGCTGCTGCTAGTATCTTATCGTTATCCTTTTCGGCTTGAGCTTGTGGCTCTTCTTTATACAAACTATTCCAAATCTCATCACCGATTTTTCCGCCCGTATTGCCCACACACAGGTCGCACTGGGGCGTTAACAGACATATTTTGCTAATTGAAAATGTCCCTAAATGTCGAGATGGCCTAATGTAGTATGCTCTACATACTTCTGTGAAGTTCGTATACTATAGAAGATTGGCTCAGTATGCAACTTTCCTGTTTTGTTTTCGACAATAATGAGAACTTACTTTGGACAGTTTTGCAAAATCTTCAATAAGAAATTTTTTTTGCACTGATGCTTTCTTGTAGTGAGGGTTGTCTCTTGCGACAGTGTCTGGGTAACGCTCTGTACTGTCAGTTTCATTGGTGACAGAAGTGTCTCGATCCTCTACAATATTCCTAATAACACACCAATCTCCAACAGCTGTTATCCTGAGGAACATGCTTTTGCAAACACGGAGTTTCTGGCGTTCTTTTTCCAAAAGATATCCAACATTCATTCATGTCTAGGGATGCCCAGGGCTCTCTTCCGTTTGGGCGTTTAATGTATGCCGCTTTTCCTTCTCAGTGCAGGGGCCAGGTATAATTGAGAACTTTCTCTGTTACATTCGGAAAGTTCTTTGCGCTTCAGCCCAGCTCTCTTGCCTTCACATGACCTTTTCTTTTCTCATACGGGTTTGTTTTTATCATTTCAGACGTATGCCTGACCTTGCTGGCATAAATCCGTTCGTTAGAAGTTCTGCTTCCATTCTGCTGGAACGTTTTTCCATTGTAATTTGTTTTTAAAGTCAGACTGTCCACGTGATCTGGTTTGGACGACGTATACTGTGGGGAACCAGGATAAGAGGGCAATGTTGCTTCCGCAATGGGTGGCATATGAGCAGACAGATCAAGGGAATCTGACCAGAAAGGTGATACGGGGTCGACCTCGAGTAAGACATGGGGTGACTGAACATATGAATTTGATAAGTGGGGTTTCAGAACTAATGCAGGCTCAGCAATTGGTGGTGAGTGACATATTATAGGGTGATCACATTGGTGAAACAGACAAAGCAGATGGTTCAGGATTGACCGTAAGGGGTCCAGATGGGTGTGGTGAAGCAGATGTCAGAGAAGTGAGGCAGATTTGACAGAAGATGAAGATTCGTTGATTATGACTGATACAAAACGTGTCGGAACTGGAAAACATCGTGAATCAGGTACAAAAAAAGGTAGATAGGGGTTGCTTTGACCACTTATAAGCGTTGATAACCTGTCTCGAATCTCAGTGCTCAGCTGCAGTCAAAAGCTTGTAAGCGGTAGGATAGCGCTTACGGGTTCTGATCACAACCGCGTTTGGGGAGGGGTGGACTTACGAGTTTTGTTTACTTACGATAAAGGACATTTTAATGCAATTTTTTCATGTAAACCGTCTGTTGGCATGTGCACCGTAAGCAGTAGAATGTGATGGTGTGAAAAAGTTATTTTCGCAAAAATTGTCACTTACGAGGTCTGATCATGAGGGCATCGATATGGCACAGTTTTGCAGGAAGCAGTCGATCTGTTCCTACTTGAGAGCAGTTTGACTCTGACTCTAATTTACATAAATACCCAAACATGTCAGTAATATCAATATCAGTCCATTATTTGTTATTTGTTTAAAAATGTCACAGCTCAGTTCTTCTTGTCAGGAATATTATTTAACCCTGGTATTCAATTACATTTTGACTTAAAAATTACCACTATCACTATCAGACAAGAATGGTTAGTACACTACACATGTTGTGAGAAATGAATACACAGCAACATTTTCAGACTTGATCTACATTTGTGTCTTAACACTCGTCTTTTTTCATCAGTATATGGTCATTTTAGGTTCGTGATGCATTCTTTAAAATCACACTACCGAACTGAACAACAACTGCGAGAAAATAAACATGAAAATAAGCACATCAAAAACAGAAATTATGAATGTGAGCGGAAACCATAGTCCTGTGAATATCCATCTCAGTAGTAAACAACTGAAACAGGTGAAGAAGTTTAAATATCTTGGCAGTATTTTTTCTGAAAATGGGTCCATAGACAGAGATCCCTTCCAAATATCACCATGGACACAAAGAGACAGCTTATCACCTCAATAGTCATACTAACATTATGCTACCAGTGCCAGACCTGGACATTAAGTAAAACCCATGAAAGCTAAATCGGTGCATGCGAAATTAAATGTCTTTGCAAAACCCTTAATATCAAAAGACAAGACAGGCAGAGAAATGAAGAAGTAAGAGCAGCTACTGGCATTGAGTCCTGCCTGCATTACATAGAAAGACTGAGGATAAAATAGTTTGGCCACCTGTTACGTATTCACCTGACCAGCCAGCCTCGAGAGTTTACAACACCAAGCACTCAGGCTATAAAGGAAGAGGAAGGTCATGTAAAAGGTGAATCGAGGGTGTCAAGGATACCATGAGAAAACATAATATCACAACTGAAAGAGCTGTGGAGTTGGCCTACCACAGAAAACTGCATCTCCCCATGACACTTAACGGCAACAGAGGATGAAAAAGCAAAAGTAGATGCATTCATTGCATGTGAAAACATTAAAATTTTGTCAACCATCTTGTTTTGACCAGAGGAATGTGTTATGTCCATGCCACGGGTGGCTGGAGAAAGCCATTGATAGGTCCTACATCTCAACTTTCCTTTTGTTTCTTTCTTTTTATCTGAATTTTTCCCTGCACTAAATTAAATGACCATTATTTTGTCAATGTCCTTGAACAATTTGCTGTTTCTGACCCCAACATTCAGTGATGCATGACTAATGCAGGAGTTCATTACTGTTCTATTTATAGTGGTTATTCTGCAAGTCCTTGAATCCTGGTTTGATAGAATAGTTTGAGAAAACCTTGATTTTCTTTTATACCCCATTTCAATAACATTGTTCAAGATTTGGAAGATAGTGGGGTTTTTTTGTTGTGTTTTCTTTTCTTTTCTTTTTTTTTGGGTGGGGGGGATGTCCCACTTGATGTCTTTTTGTTTAAAGATATTTGGTGTTTTTAGGACTTCATTGATAGTTATATTGGACATTTTTTGGGTGTATTTAGTGCTAGTTATTCACTTTCAATTCCATTGTTGCAATGACACCTTTGTGTATTTAGGGCTCAATTGACAATTAAAAAAAAAAATAATGCTATTTCTATTTGTACTGAAATTGTTTATGTAGTAAAACTCCAATGAGTTGATTGCTCTCTGTATTTAAATTTTTAATTTTTTTTTTTTGCAGGGGAGGGTCCTATGTAAGGTACCATCAAGTTGATTTTTCTTGTTTAAAAAAAAATTCTTTTATAAAATCTTAATTAGGGTTCCAACGACAGTGGCCGGGGCTACAGTGACCATGAAACCCCCGGCCAGACGGGCGAGGCTGCCGTCCAGTTTGACTTCAACATGCCCTCGGAGCTGTGTGGCCGCTTTATCGGCAAGCAGGGCAAGAATATCAACTACCTGAAACAGAAGACCGGGGCCAACGTCTCGTTGACCTATAACCCCTTCACACCTGAGTACCAGATCTGTCAGGTTGTAGGTGAGTAGAGGGAGAGTGGGGGAGGTCGTATGAGCACCAAGGTGTGGATATCAACAGAAAAGTCTTTACAGGGAATCAGGCTTACTCTGCTCACCTCTCTAGCTTCAACAGTCTGCTTTGACTATCAAGGCAACCCGGAAGTACCTGTTCACAAGAGTGTGACAAACTTATACAAAAAGTAGAGGAAAAATAACGATAGTAATAATTAGGAAAGAAAAAGCAGCAGCTCCCTATTGCAGTTCTGGCACAGTTATGAGCATGACATTGATGAATCAGCCCATTTACAATTCTACTGTGCATAAGAACATGTTAATTGCCCCCACCCCCACCCCCCCTGGGAATGGCCTAAAGACATTTCACTCAGTAGCACCGCCGGGGGGGGGGGGGGGGGGGGGGGGGGTTGTCTCGGTAACTTATAATCCCTTCACACCTGAGTACCAGACCTGTCAGGTTGTAGGTGAGTAGAGGGAGAGACTGAGTGGGGAGAGGGAGAGTGCCGGAAAAGAGGAAGACAGAGAGAAAGAGTTAGTTTTTTTGAGGAGAGAGGAAGGAAGACAGGAGATTCAGGGACCTATAATACCTTCACACCTGAGTACGGTAGTACCAGATTTGTCAGGTTGTTGGTGAGTTGAAATAATGTGTCCTGAGTGGCAGTGACTCGATTTAAATTTTCACAGAAGATATTACCTGTTGTTGTTCTCCTATTTACTGTTGGAATGTTTGAGCTCTGAGACTTGGTCTTTTGAGGGAGGAGTATTGAAAGAAAGAAAAGGACAATTTACATTCATTGGAAAGTGAGCCTTGGAAGAATACACCGTGTGTCATGTTATTTCAATTGGTTTTTGTTTCTCGCTCTTTTCATTGAATTTAATTGCTGGTATGTTCCAGCCAGCTCCCAGCTAATCTGCATCAACAATCATGATCTGTTTTTTTCCCAGGCACTCAGGCAGAGGTTGACGACGCTCTGGCCATGATCCGGCGGAAGTTTCCAGTTAATGAGAACCCTCGGCTGACCATGGTGCCGGTCAACTTGACCCCAGCAGCCTCGGAGCACCCTGTGTTGGTACCAGATGTGATGCAGGTTAGCAGCACTTTTGCAGACTTTAGCAGAAACTGACTCCCCTCTAACTTGAATTTCCCAGCACTGTCCCATATTGGTCCATTGGGGAATTTTAGAGTACATTTATTTTGTACCAAAATCAGTCCACCACTAGATGTATTTTTTGTTTTCAAATCCCTTTAGCTGCGAGCATTTTGCTCTTGGCGGCGCAATGCCTCCCTCAATTAACCACATGTTCTTGTCTTCTGGTCAACGCCAGAGTAGAGCAGGCTTTGTAAGTCTGTAGGTGTGTGTGGGAGCTTGCGTCGAAGAACTGCCAGGTTTGGGCAGTGAAGGAGAAGATGTTCAACGGTCTCCTCGTGGTAGTCACAGTGCCTGCAATGGGGTTCCCACATGGGGTTGATTCTGTTTATGTGCTTGTTGGTGTGTAAGTGTCCTGTGCAGGCTCTGAAGATCAATGTCTGATCGGCTCTACATAAAAGATTCTGAGGGTCTTTGGGGTTGGGGTTGTCCATGTACCCGAAGAGAGATCTTCCTGTTTCTGCGTTGGCCCATCTGTTTAGCCGCTCGTCTCTGCTTTTGGCTTGGATGATCTCTCTGCAGGTCTGTAAAGAGGCGGCTGTGTCTGTCTAGGGCAGGCTCGCTCCAGTCTTTGATAGGTGGTCTGCAATCTCATTCCCTGGTACTCCAGAATGGCCAGGCACCCACTGCATTGTGACCCGGACGCCATAGGAAGAGCCCATCTGTTTTACAAGGCTGAGAATGTTCCCGTCACCTCTGTAGTCTCCTCCTCCTTCGACGGCTTGGAGTACTGACATTGAGTCAGAGAAGACAACAACATCCCCTGGTGTTACTGCGCCTTCAAAAAAGTCTTGGGTGATCTGCTCCAGGGTCTTTACTGTGGCGATTCCTCTCTGCGTTGTAGTTAGAGCTGTATGTTCCACATGGGCCTAATAGTTGGGCTGATATGACCTAATGGCATTGTAATTGCCATACCGTAGAATTCTAACTTAAACAAACGAGCAAAATATTTCCCAAAAGTTTTACACATGAGCTTTCTTCTGTTCCAGCTAAGCCTTTTACGCATGAACTTTCTTCTGTTCCAGCTAAGCCTTTTACACATGAACTTTCTTCTGTTCCAGCTAAGCCTTTTACACATTAACTTTCTTCTGTTCCAGCTGAGCCTGCCGGAGGGCGTGTCTGTGGAGGTGTACGTGTCTGCAGTGGTGGACGCCGGCCATGTGTTCATTCAGCAGCCCACGCACCGATCCTTCATGTCGCTGGAGAAGCTCAACTACTTCCTCAACACGGCTTACGGCCAGGACCCCAACATTCCACCCGTGCCAACCCCAGTGGAGTGTGAGTGACATACAGTCAAACCTGTGTAAGACGGCCACCCATTGTCAAGGAGAAAAGTGGCCGTATAAGATAGGTGGCCGTCTTAGGCAGGACTGACCAAGATGAAAAAAACAAACCCCATTCCCGATCGAAAGTAGCCGCATTATTGTTGTTTTTGTTGTTGTTGTTGGTTTGTATTTTGTTTATTTTTATTTTGTTGCTGATTTTTTGCGAGGGTGACAATAAAACGAAATGTGTCAGACAAGGAGGACTGAGTGCTATGGTAAAACAAACACATGGGTCGCCACCACTCGCAGAACGAGCGACGCTTCTGTCACAAGTTCATGTTGATGTCCTTTGTTACTTTGTTACAGACTGGGTAAACAGTGACCACTCATCTCACTTACGATTTGTGCATGAGTTCTGGGCGGGTCTTATGAGTTATGAGGGATCACACGCTTACCTCACCAGCAGCTGAAAATTGGTAGCTATTGGTCAAAAGTGGGAGGGGCTTACACAACATGATCCGTTGGAGGGACTACCTAACAACAACGACAGGTGATTGGATTATGACGGCTCGCCCACAACGCCAGGGGTCAATGCACAATTTATGACAAAACGTAATGGAGTCACTAAGGTGGCCGTCTAAGACAGGTGTTATTGCTTAGTGTGATAGGGGTTGTGTGTTAAAATATGGTGGCCGCGGCCGCGTTGGACAGGAGCCCGTTTTACACAGTTAAATTATATAGGAAAAACGCAAGGGGGGAAATGGAAAGTGGCCGTTAGGACAGGTGGCCGTCAGGACAGGTTCGACTGTATTTAGAATGGGGGGGGGGATTGTGTGTGTTTTCGTTTTTATCAGCATGCTTGACTACTTATCTCCGGTAAGCTGCTTCGGCGGCACAGCTCAGCTTGCAGTCTGAACTGCTGTGGTGGTTATCTTCGGTTAGCGGCTCGGTCACATTCCTATAAGACAACGGCGACATTAGATAAACTTTCAGGGATTGCCGGAAATAGGTTTGTCTTACCGGGAGTCCTTTCATTAGATGAAGAATCAACAAAATAGGTTGATTTGTTTTGATTTTAATTTTTATGACCTATTTAGTGACATTAAAGTCACTCTCAGGTTTCCTGACTAAAGACAAAGAGGGCTCTGGAGTAGTGTGGAACACACAAACGCACACACACACACACTCACCCACCCACCCCCCCACCCGAGATAAAGAGTTAAGATAATATTTAGTATTAAATGTTTAGTCTTCATTTGCAACTTTATTTTGGATGGACTATGGTTGTTCCACTCTCAAGTTGTGACTTTTGTTCGTTTAGATGGTGTGATTTGTTGGTGCTCAATTTCCATTTGTTTGTAATTGTTGATCGTTGTGTAATTTTTGGGTGCTACTCTTCATTTCATGACTTATTTCATGCAGATAGTATGAAATTTGTTCTTTCAATTTCTGTTCATAATTTTTCATATATGTGCTCACTCTCATGGGTGGTTGGCGGGTGCTCTGGTGTGGTTTGCACCCTCTTTCCTATGAAACTATGTCGTCCTTATCTCTCCTCCTTCTTTCCATTGTATGCTACTCTCTAGTAATATCTTTATTCTTTGACACTTAAAAGACGTGTGGGTGGTTGGTGGGTACTGTAGTGTGGTTTGCCCTTCTCTTTCCTGTCAAAACATCTATTTTCCTTATCTTTCCCCTGTTTTGTGTTTTTTTTACTCTTTTGTAACATCTCTAATCTTCAGCATTTACCTGACCTAATTGCATTGCAAGAACTGTAAAACTCTTAACGAAACTTAAGCTAAGCCTCACTGTCCATCGATCACTTTGTACGGTACAGGTGGTGTGATCTGCGTATGCCAGAACGACGGCGCGTGGTACCGGGCCATGATCACCAGCCTGGAGGACGAGGCCGGAGAGTGCCAGGTCAAGTTTGTCGACTATGGCGGCTACGCCCAGATGCCTGTGTCCTGTCTGAAACAGATCAGGTGCGTCAGGGTCATAGAGCTGTTGTTTCTTCTTACTTCTTAAACCCCAGAATTTTTTTTCTTCCAGTTTTCTTGAAATAGGTATGGAGATGTGTGTGAAAAATGTTTATAAAATGGCTAAAACTTTGTCAAAGTGAAAGAGGAAGTGGTTTATGTGTTTGTCTAATACTTCCAGGTCAAAATAAACCAACTTGGATTCATATAAAATCGCATTCGCAGTAATACTGCTTGTTGCCATCTAGCAGGACACTGGGATGTGTACCAGAAGACCAGGCAAGTTGCACGGAACCCTCCCATCATCCACTCAGGGTAATTGGGTTAATTCGCTGAGGACGATTATTGCACCTGTGCAAATGTCCTACACCTCCAACGGAGGACAATAATTGTAAATGCAGGCATGCTAACTGCCCTGAATTTCTCTGGACCATCCCAGATTCAGCTATGTGAAATTTGAGAGGCTTGTCACCAACACTTCATCAAAGCCAGTCCTACTTGATTTAATTTTGTTTGTTGTTACGTTATCTAATGTTATATAGTTGGATGTCCCTGACTTGGGTTTCAAAAAAATTGGCAACCCTGTAAATGTGTGATTCTACTAGTTTTACAACATTTATTTGTTTGAGAGCAACAACAAAATTGTTCCCAACTAGTGTGAGCTTAAGATGTCAGCGGTGCCCAAATCCTTTCAGTAGGTGGGTTGCGGGTAAGCTGGTATGATTTGCTCCTTCTTTCTCAATCATCTATCATCCTCATTTGTCCTCCTCTTTTTCTTTGTATGTTTCTCTCTAGTAACGCCTTTTGTCTTCGGTACTTGTATGACTTATTTGTGTTGCTAGTGCCTTAAAACTTCAAGGAAAGCTTAAACTAAAAAAGTAAAAATCCTCCCACCCATCTCCCAAGCGGTTATCTTATCTGTGTGATGGTTTTCTTCTCCACAGGACTGACTTCATGTCCCTTCCCTTCCAGGCTGTGGAATGTTATGTAGCCAACATCACACCACTTGAATGTAAGTTGTGTGTCTGTTTATATACTGGTACTATTGTGTGTCTGTATGTTGATGCCATTACTGTTGTGTTGGTCCAGCTTAAAATGGTTGGCAGGCACTCTGTTGTGGTCTGTTCCTTCTTTCCTGTCAAATATTTATCGTCCATGTCTTTCCTCCATCTTTTCTTTGTATGTTGTTTTTTTCGCAACACCTCTGAATTTCAGCTCCTGTATGATATATTTGTGTAGTTGCAAGTGCAGGAAAACTTTTACTTAAGGGGAGACGTACACTCCCGGAAAATTTTTCTAATTCTTGCACCAAGAAGGCCACATATGTCAAATAGTAGATTTTGAGAAAAACTGAAAAAAAACCCAGGGAATTTTCAAAGGATTTTTAGCGCAATCTGCCCTTTTCAAACGCCATTAAGGTCATTTAGGGTGTTTTGACAACAGTTTCGTCATTATGACCCCTTACAACAGATGTCAAAGGATGTTTTTCTGCAAAAGCTAAAGATAGTTTGAAAATTTTTTTATCGATATTGTCTGGGATCTCCGACCCGGGTCTTCCCTTAAGAATTTGGCGCTGTGGCGTGTCTGTATGATGGTATTGTTTGCTGTAAGTTTTTTGGTAATGAGGAAAGCAATTTTGTGGGTGATTGAAGGTTGCCTCAAGCAAGTCATATTTCTTCCCTTTTCATCTGTTGTTTCTGTCCCTTTGCCATGCACTAAAGCAAAATGATGTCAAGTGCGTATCGACTCCTCAGTTTAAGACTAGCATACATCACTTGTCAAAATAGCATATGGTGGAATCTTGCTCGAGGCAGTCGACTTTCTCAGATTAAGCAGTTTTGTTTTTGGAATTTCCTTTGCGTAAAACCACATACTGTCCGAATATTATGATTGGCATGTGCCATTGTCTTGAGAGGTCGGGGCTATGATTTTGATTTTTATAAACGTTCTAGTGAGAAGTTGTCCTTTGTTTATCCATTCTGACAGCAAAGTAGTCTGAGGAGGGATCTTCTAGTGACATTTTTTTTCTTCTTTCACTTATATTTTTAAAATACTTTTTTCCATGTTAAGTATTTTTGTGTGTTTTAAAGATTTTTTTCTCACATTTTGGGGTTTTTTTTAAGGGGGGTGGGTGGGTTGATTTTGTTTTTGTTTGTTTATAAAAAAATTAAAATATTTTTTCCTTCCTACCACAGCGGAGCAGTACTTCAGCAATGAGGCCACAATGTCACTGTGGGAGATGACGGAGTACAAGCTGCTACAGTGTCAAGTGGTGGCGCGCACAGAGACGGGAATACCTCATGTACACCTCTATCAGATAGATGCAGAGAACAACTCTGTAAGTTACACACACGAGCAGGCACGCAGCTACACACAACGTGCATGCACGCACTCACACACACACACACACACACTAGCAATGCCAATCGGGCTTTCGTGTGCGGCGAAATTTTGGTCCCTGTTTGCGGGTGAATTTTTAGACCGGGTCGGAACGTAAGGGACTAAATTTCTCAACCTCGGTCTGCTCTATTTCAAGACCAATGTGAATGAAGCTTGGCAACCAATCAGAAAATAGGGCAAACTAATGATATGTGGACGTTGATGTTTGTACTCATAAATTAACCTATACTTTTGGTGTTGGGAACACTTTCGTATCTGGTATACCGAAAACTATAAGGAGCTTGATTTTCAATGTTGAGAAGGTAAGAGATCTAGCTTTCCTCTATAGTGTCCTCAAATTTGAACGTTCTGTGTCGAGTAGCTGTTTAGATCCGATCTTAAATGCCCTGTCCAAAACGGCTTGGCATGGAGACCGGCCATTTTCCTCTCACTCCTTCACAAATGTATGTGACCTACAAATCCCTGCATGACTAGTCCAGGCCCGTTCATCATTGGTCACTTGAAATAGGGCAATGGCGGGCGGGCGCATTCGGTTGTTTTTCTCTCTGTTCCTCTGTAACATCGTAATGGGGGTATTCCGCGAGCTTATCTCGCCTCGAGGTGTTCGCGTCTCAAGAGTTTTTACGGCATACTTGATTGAATTAAATTATATTTTAAGGTTGGCATGGTCTAAGGTCATTAAAGAAAGCTTTGCCATTATTTTATTTAGTCAGGCTGCCGACATATTCTTTAAAATCCCCTGTTGTGATACGATACTATAAATAAAATGCTATCATTCCGACACCCCTTTTTCGCAAAATTGGAATATACCGAGTGGCAAAAGTTCTGTCACACCCACCTTAAAAGTACAATAACTCATTTACTATTCAACATAGCTGAGAGAAATTTGGTACATGGGATCTTTATTCATTTTCTGCCAACATAACGTGAAAAGAATTGGCAAATGTCTTTCTTTATTCAAGGGAGATAATTTTATTCCCACTGACCCTTGCAAAATCCAAATCAAAGTTTGTTCAGTATGGCGTGTGGCCTCTTCCAGCTTGAATTACTTGAATTGAGTTGTGCCCTTGGTTGGCCACGTCTAGGCTTGTCTTGGACAGTTCTAGTGGTGTTAAAACATTTGTTCAAGCGTTCGATGGTTCTTCTGCACACATTTACGTGTCTTGCAACAGCAGAAAGCGCAATTAAAGAATTTATACACACAGCCCCTTTTGTTTTCAGAATATATTGTTTTTTTATTATTTTGAAAACAGGTGAAAATTCTGCCTAACCGTTGAAAAGTACTGAATTTTATAGTGTGTAAGGTGTGTTTACTCATTGTCTACTTGATTCAAAGCAAATGTTGTGTGTAGGAAGCGTTGATTTCAACACAGACCGAGAGAAATCTATACCAACACTTTGTCCACGTACTACTTCCGGTTTATGAGTTCTTTCGTCTGCTTTTGCACAAGGAGTCTCATAAGTCACACAAGTCATACTTTTAATTTTTTCTGCAATTTTTACACTGTGCCTAAAATTATTGTGATATAAAGGGTGTGACAGAACTTTTGCAACTCAGTATATGAACACCAAAATTTTAATCATCACAAAATACCTACGAAATTGTTAGAAATGATTTCTGCTTCCAAAAAACTCATTGGGTAGCCGAGTTTCTTTCGAAAGCTCGAATAAATTGCTGAAATATCGTTGATTTTCTTACAGAATATGCCTTTGCGTGGTCTACTTTTTGGAGTATTTCCCTACATGTGGGTCATCCATATTTTGCCGACCTTTACAACCCCATAACTTTTTATTTATTAACAGATTCTTAACATTCGAAAAATAATTCTAAGAATTGAAAATTCTTTCTTAGTGCCATATAAAAAAGGGCTAAAGCGAAAAATTGAATTTTCATTGCCATTCACACACACTCAGACACACACACGCACTCACACACACACACGATGCAGTTTCAGTTGGTGGTTCATGTTGTTATCGATCCAGGTTGGTGGTTCATACAGACTAGAATATCAGTTGGTTTAGAAAGAGTTTTACGACATTCTCAACTAGATACAGTCATATAAGAGTTCGTGGGAATACCACACATACTCCTTTATCAGACAGATGTGGTGAACAACTCTGTACGTTACACACATAAACAAGTATACATTAAAACATGAACCAAGTACACATTAACACGAGTATACAGTATGTACATCCCTATGAAATAGACACAGATAAAAAATGTTTATGTTAAAAACACACTCGTGCACACCCAGGCACATGCACTTACAAGCGAGCTCACGTACACACGCATATTGTGCGCGCACACACACACACCCTCAAATTCATATGTGCACTCGTATACACGCAGCACAAACATCCAGCCATCAGACTTTGACATAATTCATTAAAAGTTCCAGTTTGTTTCCAGTTATGTGTTTTTGGAGCCATTCACAAGAATCGGGATTGTAGTGTTCTGGTACAGTTGCGATGTTCCCCCCCCCCCCCCCCCCCGGTCATCTAAACACTGCAGATGGTTAGAGGGCAGTGCTGGTAGTTCTTGCTTCTATACTATCTATCCCCTGATGTTTCTCTTTGTATATCTTGCTTTTTCCTAGCACTGCATGACCATTGTGAGTACTGTACAAAGTTTTGTTTTTCTCTGTCACAGCTATTGTGTACTTTGTTCTTTACATTATTTTTTTTTTTTTTTAACTCCGTTCTTTCCCTAAGATGTACTCACCTACTCTCCAATTTTCCCTTTTTCTGTGGTTTTTTTTTGGGGGGGTTTTGTTTTGTTTTGTTTTGTTTTGTCTTTTTCCCTGCAATACTAAATGCCTGTTTTCATGTGGGTGTGCCTCTCTGTACTCAAACAAACAAAGAAAATCCCAAGTTTTGTGTACTCTATTTTTTTTACAGGTTTGTGTACTTCTTTGTTCACTTTTTCTATTTTGTACTTTCATCGAGGTGGTTGGAGGGCGTCTCTGGTAGGTCCCATTTCATTTAGTTCTTTCTGTTGTTTCTGTCTTTCTCTGTCTTGCCTTCTTCCCAGCACTGTACGATTGTTGTTGTGTCTCTGTGCTTCTCTTTACTCAAACTCAAACTATTGCACTTTCAGCCTGTGATGATCAACCGCGCCCTGGTGAACAAGCAGCTTGTCAGGTGGATTGAGATGTGTTCTGACGGGGAGGGTCAAAGCTGCCAGTCTCCTGAATGATCGAAAATTCATTGATGTTTGTTCAAAATAGTATATTATATTCTTTTTATGCATGTGGACTACAGTGACATGGAAAGCTCTCAGGTGCAAACCTTCTACGTCTTAAGATTTTTATCTTCATTGGAAAGCTGTTCATGTAGAAATTACTTCCTTTTTTTGTTGCGTTTTGGATGAAATGTTCACGCTGCCGCTTGCTTATCTTTCAGCCTGTGATGATCAACCGAGCCCTGGTGAACAAGCAGCTAGTCAGGTGGGTTGAAATCTGTTAGCCGGCGGCAGCGACAACGACAACGCTGACATGAGGGGGTAATGACGGGCGTGAGAAAAAAACTGTCTCCAGGGATGTTGTGTGTTGTTGAACCTTAAACCATTTCACTGCAATTTTGTATGTTGATTGAAAGTGTGTGTGTGTGTGTGTGTTGACTTGTTGTATCTTTATATAATATTTTGCTAAGATGTAGATCTACAGGGTTGGGCTTGTTGGTTTGTTTTTGTTGAGTATTTGAACCCTTATCATGTAGACATCTACCTGGGTCTAAAAAAATTGGGTAGCAATATAGTGTACCATGTTGGAAAACTTGTGGAAATTTTTGGAGTTTTTTAAATTTTCAGTTACAATATATGCTGAAAAACAGATTGAGATGTTTGGTTTTTGCTTTTTCCTCTTGGAGTTGTTTAAAGTTGTTACTTAGGACTCTTTTTTTTTTCTAATCCATTATCTCGTAAGAGCTCACGATTTCAATTCTTTCAGTATAATCATTAGATGAGCACATGTAGGCCTTTGAGTGGGGATGTCTTTCGTTTTTCTGTTCTTTTTGTGTGTTTTTTTTTGGTGTTTTTTTGGAGGTTGTTTTTTATCTAGATGGTTATTTTCTTTAAAATGTGTTGCCATGAATCTTTTGAACATTTTGTTGACATAAGTTTTGTGCCATTGTCAGAACGTTGATAAGTCAAGACCTTTTTCCGTGCAATGGAGTGACACTGGGCTTGAGCATGGGAGGTCATGCTGCGCCTGGGTAAAAGTAAAATATAACCCTTCACCCCTGTCCTGATTTTGAACAGTTTGATGTCGGACATATGATGCAAAGTCCGCAGTCACAGTGGGATTGTAACTGCCTCTCACAGAAGCAGGAAACGGCACACTCTCATACTATGCGTGAAGACAGTGGGGAGTTAAAGTTTACTTACAACCTGCGTCCCTTATCATTGTGTACCTACAACTGTATAACTTTTAAGAAGTGTTCCAGTTTCTGTGGATCTGTTTTGGTTTGATGGATAACCTGTCCCTAACAGGTCCTGAAATGTTATTAAGACAGATGATCTCATCTCTAATTTATATTATAGTGGATAGTTGGAGTAATTTTGCTTGTGTGAGGTTTAACTCTTTCCCTACTGGACTATTTTGCTTCCCTGCAACCAAATGTATCATGCATCGAAATACAAGGGAGTTAATTGCCTTCTATGAGAGAGCTCCTTAAAAAAAAAGGAGTGTGTGAGCTTAAACCAGTGGTTTGTGTAAATCTGAAGACTGAATGGGATGGGGTGAGATTTAGAATTTTTCGAGCTGTGAAAAATAAGTTGATTATGTCAATGGGTCACCCACATACTGTGGTTCACATGAGTGATCTCTACTCCTATTTATTTATAATATATATATATGTGGCCAAAAGGAAGTGAATTTTTTTTTCTTCTTTTTTTTTTCCCTTTGGTTAGCAATTTTGCAAGACTAAGGTATTGGTCCTCTTTAGGGAGCAGTGTCTAATCTGAGATATTGGGTTATTCTAAATGAATAAAGCATTTCAGTTCTGTTGATTGCATTGTCTACGTTGTGAGGAACCTTCTGGCTGGTGGTAAATAATGGTCTGGTCTCTTGGCTTTTTTTCTTCTTTATTGTACTCGACTTTTTTTTCTTTGATAAGCATATGGTGTAGTGTTACAGCTTTGTCGTCGCATGCAAATGACACAAGTTTGAAGCGAGTGTGGGGACTTTTTTTTTTAATATCAAGCATCTTGGCATGAATGCTGGGATTAATATGTCCCACTCAGTGTGCATTGGTTCTAAGTGGAAGGTTCGAAGCTGCGGTGTCCTGAATGATCTAATATTCATTGGTGGGGGATTTAAACTGGTTTTTTGTTTTTTTTTACTGCATGTGGATCACAGTGACATAGTAAGCTGTCAGGTGCAAACTTTCTTTGTCCGAGATTTTTACCTTTATTGGAAAGCTGTTCATATAGAGATTGATCTTCTTTTTGTGTTGTGTTTTTGCTGAAATTTTCTCACCACCTCTTGCCTGTCTTGAAGTTCTGTGGGTGTTCAAATTGATATAAAGGCCTTGAAAATAAATCTTACTCTCACTGGAAAAATCAATGGCAAAAAAGGAAGGGATAGACCAACAATAACTTACTCAAAGAACTTGGACAGATAGTTGACGAGGAAAGGACCAGAATTTAAAACAAACAAAACTTTGCAGATGACATTTCTCAGAATCTGCCACTTGAAGATATTGGGTATGTGAGGGGGTTTCATGCAATACTTGATCATCTAATTAGCCTTGCCCAGTCTGTGTGGTGTGCATTTCTGTGTGGATAGATGTGTCGAGGTTGCTCTGTGTGTGTGGTTTGTGTGTAAAAGTAGGTCTGTCAGTGCAAGTCATCATCATCAGTTGCTGGTATGTGTGCACAAGTGTTTTGTTTGCAGTTGTAAATAACTATTGAGATCTAATGTTTGGTTGTTGATTCGTTGTTAATGTGCGTGCAGGAGAAATATCATAAATGCTTCCATAGAATTGTGGTTTTTTTTTTCTGCTTGAACCAGATTGCCGTCTTGAATTTTTGAACTATTATTATTATGATGACATGTGTTTTGTGTATAATACTGGTTGTCAAAATAGCATGATGTGCATGTTAAAGAGAAATGTGTTTTTTTCTAAGAATATTGATTATTACTGTTGAAGCTGTTGCATTTATTGAATTTTCCGTTCCACATGTTTTTTTTTATAATGCTTTTGTGCATTTTTTTGACTTTCTTATATATCTAGATAAAGTGTAATGCACATTTGGAAGGGAATCAAACCCGTGTCACCTATGTATAGAGTTCAAAGATTAATTTTAAAGGACTAACTCACCAGTAACCCATCATTACTTAGGTCTAGATGGATTGTTTAGAACAAGGGGAAGGGAATTAACTCATCACTTGGCACATCTATCTTGACAATGTACAAAGAACGGAGGGAAGTTGTTGCATTAAAAACATTTTTTTTAATGTGTAAACAGTCCTTGCTGTATGTAATAAAGTAGCTGCAGTTTTGAAGCACGTACTAATTTAAATCTGGTGTCATTGCTGAAAATTGATGAGTGCGAACAAACTGGTATTATTTTATTGCTTAGGTCTTATGGGAGTTAACAATGCGTTTAAAAAGAAATTAACACATGGTCGCTCGTGCTGATGGAGGGCAGCAAAGAACAGTTGTAAGGGAACCAGCTTATCATTTACCCATTATCTCTCATGAAGTTCTTATTTAAATCTGGTGTGATTGATGAACATTGATAAGTGCAGAAAGAGTAATGGAATTGTATGACAAAGCAAAGTCATGCTTCCACCGCTCGGGTCTGTACACACATTATCATCAAGTTCAAAGAGCAGCTGGAGGGGATCTAACCTAATCCATCATCACTGAAGTCTACATACTAGTACAAAGAAAAATTGGATGGGAATAAGACCGTCATCAGTTCAACCCATAGAGATTATAAAGAGTACTAGAGCTCATGGCAGTGAAGTCACATGTGTCAGACGTGGGGCAGTGGGCATCTTGCTCTCGGCGGCATGACAGATTGGAACAATCTGAGCCTTCACCCAGCTCCCCATGAGCTCTAGTATATTTAACTCTGGAGTGCCCCCGTCATTTCAGTGCAAGCTTGTAGATTTCCTCTCAAGACTGCCGAGACCATCTGGAGGTCTCCTTGTGTGTCTCGAAAAGTACTCGCCCGTCTATTGTTCTTACCCTCAATGCTCAGCATCTCAGTGTTAGTTTTTGTGGGTGATGTCACTGCCACAAGCTCTAGTACTGTTTAATCTCTTTGCCTCAGCCTAGGGAGACTTCAATCAAAGAACAATTTTAGGGAGACTACCTCATCATTACCCCATCCTCACTCTGGTATAGATAAAGTGTAGAGAACAAATTGGAAGAGAAATGATGTGAAATTCTTTGTAGGCCTACTTGTACAGATGATTTTTTTTGTGTGGGGGGGGGGGGCAGTCGTATTTACTGTTTAAACAATGCTAACTGCTCGTAGACTACAACAGTTTTTAGTGTATGTTCCGATCAAATGTTTCACCAAGCTCATCATTGCAGCTACCAGAATTCACTTTGGGATTACGTTAACCCTTTCCTGTGCACATTCTAGGCCTACAGTGGCCGCCTATTTGTCCTTCTGTTTGCCTTTCAGTGGGTGTGTTCACACTTCTGGGGCTTTGATGGAAGTAAAAGTAAATTGTCAGGGTGTGTGGAATTAGGCACTCGTCCGTTTTTGGACCAATGTAGTTATTGGTATAATCATAAAAGTCTTTTCATTTTCCTGACTTTTGAGGAAAGAAATACTCGTCTATCTTGAACAGAAGTTGAGAAATTTGTGATTGAATGAGATGGGGGTCACCTGAAGTCACGAGTCTAGGTAAAATAAGTGAGAAAATGGAGGACAACGTTTGGTAACTTCCAAAGCTGTAGTGTGCTTAGACTTAGACATTGCAAATTAAATCTTTTGTGCCTTTAATTAAGGTTTTTAAATGGAAATAAAAGGCGTTGAGCCCAAAATAAGAAATATCTTTTAATTGCTCAATGGGCGGAAAAAAATTTGGGTTTCCTTCGATTTCATTATTTTGACAAGCGACTGATATCACCATGGTGCCTGACTGTTGTGACCTCACTGGAGCTGAACTACAAGACTGCAGAACAATGTCAGCGGTCTGGTTTTTATTATAGCCAAGCTTGCCGTTTTTGAAACCATGTTTAAGACGGAGAGTAAAAAAATAACAAAATAACAGGCATTGCTGGCGGGTTTCTGCTTGATTGAGCGCCAACCCTGGGTTTTTTTTTTGTTTTTTTTTTTATCCTACAGCTAGTTTTGTCTATTTTTAACAGGAAAGGGTTGAGTGGATTCCAACGTTGTTGTCTTGCCAAAAAAAAAGCCCAAAACGCTTTTGTCTGATACAGTTTTATTGTTTCACTTTCACATAAATATCTGCTAACATAGTTTAGTGGCAGTACCGTTTCTTATGATGTTTGCAATGCTCAACGATACCATCTCACTGACATCTGTGGTCGAGTGGTTACACCACAATCTTTGCCCTCGCTCACAGGAGACATGGAGATCGATTCCCTTGTAGTTGTAAAGAAGCTTTTTCTTTTTATTGATTGTCCCCATCTATCTGGTAGGATCTTGTGTTCCTCTCAGCTGGGGCTGGTTGTGACAGACAGGGTTGAAGCAGTCTTATACAAGACCGAATTTCCTTATGCAGTTGCGAGCACCGGAAAACCTCTACTAAAAAAAACTAAAACTAAAGGTCAAAATTGTGTTGATGAGGGTGCACAGCACCTTCATTCAATCAATCAATCAATTAGGAATCATCTATGGTGTCACAAATCATGAGTGAAAAATCTTGGTACTTTCATGAGTGCCCAAATCCCTTCAGTCAAACATATTTATTTTTTGGTCCCTCCGCTGTTATATTTGTTATTCAACACCGACTTTTGACATGTGATTCCTATTACATCTTGCATAATAAGAGCAGGTCGGTTGTTTTTCCGGAAAATGTACCAGTAAGAGTTCCTGTACATGTATTGACTAAGAGTGGTTCTATCTTGGCTGTTGGTTAATATTGAGCTTATCTCTACAATAGCAAAGGGCTGTTACGTCTGAGTCAATTAAAGATGTAACATTCTGCGAAGATATTTCGGAAATTTGATTCCTCTTGTTCCTATTTTCTCGATTTCTGAAAACTGCTCACTCAAAGTGAAGCTAGATCACTCGTATTGTTCTCAGGTGCACAAATAGCAGCACAAGAATTGCAAGTTGTATGTATATATTGAAGAAAGATTTTTCAAAGAAAAAAAAATGTCACCTTATGCCAATATAGAGTTATGCCTGTGCTTACTGGCCGTGTGTTAAACTGAAGGTTCATTAGGCAGAAAGAACAAAATGTTACTCAGTGTATTTGGGGGGGGAATAGAAGGGCTTTTTTTTTTTTGGAAGTCCTGTGAATAAACTGTTGAAGCCGCAAGAGTCCTAAAGTAGGACCAAAAAGGTGGCCTCATCACATGAAATTTATCTTGGACATTTTGGGGCAAAGACCTTTCTTCAACGCACGTGCACACTCGCACTCACTCTTTTGGCAGATTCTCTGTCTTGTCACTGTTGGGACCAGGGTACTGGTGTCTGTGATGTAACTGTTGGGTTCTTAGTCTTAGTCTTAGTCTTAGTCTCCACACTCAAGAAATAACGTGAGGTTGATTCCTATGTGAGGAAGAATTTTTAAAACCAATTGTATTGTGTCCAATTTCCAGGACATCATGTCACTTTCCGTGAGGATCAAGGTGAGACTCATTCAGTAGTAGTATGTAATGTCTTTAGACCATCAAAAATAATCAAGGAGGGAGGAGGGTCAGTGCTACACATATTCTTATTAAACAGGCAGCTTGTCTATGGTTTGTACTAATCAGTAAGTGCTTCGGTCTTCATGAAACTGTATATTTGTTGTTATGGAAACAGTTGCCATATTGAATTTTTTTCTCTCTCAAAATGTATCATTTTTGTTGAAAAAATCTCAATAAATTTTTGTCTCAATTTTGAAAATTTTTGGGTGTGTGTTTTACAAAATAAGATAAAGAAGAAAATGTAATAAAATGAATGATGTTATGAATACATCTAAACTCAAAAGCTGCGCAATGCTTTGCTTCTTCTCCTCCTTCATCTGTGTTTCACAGATATCCTAATTGTAATGGATTGAAGATTGTGAAATTGAATGATGGATGTATTTTTTAATTCTTTTTTGGCTGCTTTCCCTTTGGAAGGATAATAAAATCAAACGAGAGTCTTTACCAGAATACCAGTTCCCAATACCATATTGTGCAAAATATTGTACGTAGTTCCTGTTGACCTTTTTTTTCTTTCGTATTGGCTTTGATTTTAATTTTCTGTGTGAAACTGAATTAAAGCTTTGAATTGAACTAGACTACCCTGGGTTTTTTTTATGTGCATGTATTTTAATTTGTGTGTTCAGTATGTGAGTGGTTACAGGGTTATCATGGTAGTCGAAGTAGACTTTGTGCTGTTGAAGCTAGAGAGGTGAGCAGAGGAAGTCTGATAATGATTCTCTGTAAGGACTTCTCTTTTGACATCCACCCCGTGGTGCTGATATGACCGTATGCAGTTGCGAGCGCCATGAAACCTCTACTAAAACTTAATTTAAAAACTTAAGAGGGTTATCACTTGTGGTAGGCTACTTTTTAACTCTCCCTTTGTTGTAGGCCTACCTGTCTACATGTATCAGGCAACTGGCGTCTGTGATATAGCTGTTAGTAGTGTTAGGTGCTTTGCCATCGCACGTAGAAGACATTGGTTCGACTCTCATTTGGGTAGGTTTTTATTATAGTATAGAGTATCTACATCTATTTGCTGGGATGTTGTTTAGAAGTTTTACAGCTCTTCCAACACAATTAGCTGTTACTAGATGGTAACATTCAAAAAGAAAAAAGGAGAATAGATAAGTAGGATAGATGTTTGATAGGAAAAAAGGAACAAACCACACCAGAACACCCGCCAACCTTCTCCACCAGGGCAGTTCTGCTGACTGAAGTGTCTTTAGACCATTCCCAAAGGCGGGATATTAACATGTTCTTATGCACAGTAGAATTGTAAATGGACTGATTTATCAATGTCATGCTCATACTGTGCCGGAACAACATAAATTTTCTTTCCTCATCCTTACTATCATCATTTTCCTCTACTTCTTTTGTATGTTTGTCACTCTCTTGTGAACTGCTATTTCCGGGGTGCCTTGATAGTCGAAGCAGATTTTGTGCTGTTGAGGCCAGAGAGGTGAGCCGAGTAAGCCTGATTTTTGGACTTCTCTGTTGACATCCACCCCTTGGCGCTCATATGACCTTATGGATTTGCGAGCTGGAGCACCGGGGAACAGCGACTCGTTTTTAAAAACAGGAAAAAAATTGTCCGGGGAACAGCGACTGCGCTAAGCGAATACCTTGTGATTGTATTGATGATGGTTTGCCGCTGCACGGGATTAAACTTTGCGCGCAGAATTTTCAAAATAATTATCGCAGCTAAAAACTGATTTCATTTTCGAAATCGTCGTATCAAAATATGCAAAGCGGCTCACGGGGAACCTGATTTGATGCCATATTTTAAAACTTGAGCAAACTTTGTTTTTCAATTGTCTATTTCCAATCTAAAGTTATGTATCAAGGTCACCCAGTGCGTTGTAAGTGCATATGACGTCAAAGCTGCTAGGACTACACACTGCACATAAGATATCTACTATCTACCACTGCAAAGTCACTGTACAGTGTACAGTATTGTGACTCGGTCGAAAGACACTGTTGTTCTCTTTATTGAGATGTAGAGGCCTACGAATCCCTCGAATGTCTGTGGACGATTAAGTCCAGAGACTACAATAACAAATTATCAAGAGAGGGCGTAGGGAGAGTTTGAGTCATTAGAATTTTGCAACTAATTACGTTCGTTAAGTTAAGAGTGCTCGAGATAATAACGTATGGCTCTTTTCGTCTATGCAGACGGCCAATTTAGCTTAAGATGGTCTCAAGGTTGTCTTCATGCAGCTTCTTTCGAGGCTAATTCTTCCTATGTTTGAAGCACACACAGATTCTGTCGCAGTGCTTTCATGTCAGTGACGTGGATATCTACAGACATTCGAGGGATCCATAGGCCTCTACATCTCAATAAAGAGAACAACAGTGTCTTTCGACAGAGTCACAATACTGTACACTGTACAGTGACTGTGCAGTGGTAGATAGTGGATATCTCTGTATTTCTGCTTTTTTCCTTTCGTCGTCGGCGCTTCTCTGCCTGGTTGTTTCTTAGGCCTTAGAGATAATATGGTCACTCAAAATTGACCTTAAAAAATCAGGCTTGGCAAAAATGTGCGAAATCACAGAAACGTCTTCGCACGTGTCTTGGGGACCATCAATATTGATAGAATGGACATACATTGCATATCCAATGAATGGAGAATTTGTTTCTCTGCATTAAACAACATTTAATGTCGATAGTTTCAATTTAAAACAAAACAGAAAACAGAGCAATCATAATTACCACACAAACTTGGACTTAATATTAAATGTGCTCATTGTAGTGCACGAACCCATAGGGTATCGACTCTGCTAAATTTTGGACAATTATCAGTCATTTCATCCCAGATGTCACAGACGGTTGCAAGCGAAGGGTCTGAATTTGGAGCAACGTTAATTTTCTTCAGCTGCTGTTTCATGGGATTTCACATACCAGTAGGATTCATATCGGGCTGTCCACTGGTGATCACTCCAACGTTGATATGATATAGTTTTCCAAGAATTGTCTCGTGATAATATTGGCCCAATGAGAAAGTGATTTGCCATGAATGGAAATGTCTACTTGAATGACACTGGGAGGGAAATAAGGGTAAGACATCACATTCCAACACTTGCGCGATGTAGTCAACTAGAGCAGGCCATCCTATGATGGCAGTTTCATGGCCTCTGCTCTGCTCTTCACTGACAGATGATTAGTCCAAAATCTAACAAACACATCTATTTGCGAGCGACGTAAAACCTTACTAAAACTACTATCTAACCCGCCAACCACCCACAAAGAAAGATTGGCTTATAGGAACACTGAGTCCAATCCTGAAAAGTGGAAATTTATCAAAATTTGAAATCACGAGCCGGGTGCTTTCTTTTACATGTACTCCAATTGTGGGAGATTTTGTCACAGCAACAACTGCCAAGGTGGTCTAACAATCTTTTCGTTGAACTCAGAACTATATTACCGTACAGTTAACGCCCATATTTCTTTAAAAGGCGATATGAGGTCAACTTTTTTGTAAGTCTGTAAATGCCCGACAAGTACTAGATGATATTGAAAATACAGAGTGAGTCAAAGTTATGTCAACACCGTTAGGGGCTGTTCAAATAAATATTATTATAATCTTACACCTTTTTGGGGACTCCCCCCCCTCCTTCTCACGCTTTTCTTACATTTGCCTCCTACCCCCCCCCAATCTCGTAATAATAATATTACATTGTTCGCTTATAATAATGGTGATGTGACATTTATATTGCGCAAATCCGTGTTACAATCATTGTTCTGTGCGCTTTACATAGACTTCTAATATTCATGAAAAACATGCATACACACATACAGTTGTAACAAAGTGAAGTCAGAGGGCTCGTGGCTCGTAAATACCAGGTGAAACTAGTACACTGGACGCCGATACCGGCGCGAGGAGCGTAATTACAACTGGACGCCACCACCCAGGACGGCATCTTGAGGGACAGGGAACCTTAGAGTGGGGCGTATTTATAACACCTTGCTGCCTCAAAATCAGTTAAGTCCCTGATT